>NC_091453.1:18575084-18883898 GCF_964237555.1 Oryctolagus cuniculus
AGATGCTTGGAAATAGCTGTGAGCGTATTGGTAGAACTGGCACTTACATTTCATTACATTTTTACATTTCAAAAAAATTCAAATGATATAAAAATTCTGAGGAAGCATGCCACAAAACTGATCTCAGTGGAAATTTAAATATGCTAACATTTATTTTTGAAATGTGGTATGAAGTAGACAACTTTAAAAGCTGACTTAAAAAATCCTCAAGGAAGCTGATCTTTACTTTTTAAAGAACAAAAGTGCAATAATTAATGTAGGTCAAAATGTTCAAATGGGAGAAATTTTTCTAACCAATTATAGTCAAATCCCTAGCTATAATTAACCTACAGTTTGTATACTATTTCACAACAGAGTCAGCATATACTACTTCCTTATAAACTTAGAAGGATCTAAAATGTTAGAGCTTATTTAGTGAAATAGGTACTTTGCACCAGCTTTATTTTTAAGTTATAATTTGCATTTAGAAGCCAATAACAAGACATAATTGTGAAATTCAGGTAAATAACAGTTATCAGAGAGAATGTTAATATGCTCCATTATAATACCATATAGTAAGATATCTATCAATGATAAACATTCTACATATACAAGAAAATTAACCCTCCAATATATTTACTCCACCCTATGAATTCAAGATATGTGTGCGTGTTTATATAACTATACACACGTGGCAGGCTTTTCAGTGTTCTTTAATCTGCTCATTTCTTACCATTTTATTTTAGACTAGATTGAGTCTAGTATAGAAGTGACATTATACAGGTTTAAGCCTGTTCATAGTATAAAACATAGCAGTTATTTAAATAGCATGCTATTTATGTGATTCATAGAAGGATTTCAATATATGGAAGAGAGGATATAATCTTCCCAACGAAGCAGATTAACTACAGTGTCTGAGTCTCTATTTTGTCTGTATATAACCAAGAATATTTTCTGAAGCAAGTTCTAATGGAAATATATTTTTAGATTTTGTCATTAATTTTTAACTTTGGATAGATTGTATCTGTGTGTGTGAGTCAAATAATGTACCTAGCTTGTATACGGATATGAACCATGTACACTTTCTGAATGATGCAACATGAGCAAAGGAGGCAAGAAGAGATGGACAAAGACAGTAGACATAATTTCATTATATTTTAAAGAAAGATATTCATCAATGAGTTATTCCAGAGGGCTAAAATGCCCCCTATTCGGTAGAAGATAGATAGGACTCAAGAGTTTGGCAATAGAACTGAGTTTTCATTGTTCAAAATAAGAGTCTCAGTTGATAAATAAAGGCTGAATTCTGTTATGAAGTCGTCCCTTATGAAACATGAAATATTACCATCAACAACTGGAAGCCTAATACAAAGTTCCATTCGCAAAATTTCTATGCCTGTCAACTGCAGCAGCAGGTATCTAGCTTTCCGTGTTTTCAATACATTCCAAAGGAAAATGAAGCAATGATTGAACCTGACAATTAGCTTTTGGGGGTTTTGTTTTTCTCTTTGAACATTTTCAGCCCATAGTTGTATTTATAGTTGTTTTTTTTTTTAATCTAACCAAAGAGCTGTCTCTTCCACAAAATAGTCATTTTAATTGCATTTTCTCATATCCCTTAAAAAATAAGTCCAATTCAGCCTGTTAAAGTTGGAATATACTGAAGGCATTCATATTTAAGCAATCATGTGTGATTTTTTTTAAAAATAAACTTGAAAGTTTAAAATAGAAGAGAAGCACTAACTAGCAACAAGTATATATTTTAGAATGAGAAATTTTTTAAAAAGTTCTTTCTGCTGTTGATTAACTGTGATTGACTCCTTAATAGCAGTGCCTTGCACCCTGCTTGTAATCTTCTTTCATGAAATCTTATTAAAAGGACAGCTTAAATAGTTCTGTTAAAATTTTAGAATTCCTATTTTATCTGTCACCCTACCTCTTTCTCCTTTCTGCCAGCTGTTTGCAGACCTCCTGCCACCGCAGATTCAAGTTTCCCAATTTTTCCTGCAGAATATTGGCATCTGTTTTTGAGGACTGCTGAATTATTTCTTCCCCAGTTGTATTCAGTGTTCTGACGACAGTTTGCCGCTGCCCAATGCCATCCTGGAGCTCCTGTAAGATACCAAAAAGATGAAACAAAAAATGAAACCCTATGTCCTTTTATTTGAGAAAAGATTAAACCATGTGCTCTCACATGCAGTTGTACTGGGAGTCAAAGAAGTATAAAAGCTCCATGTGAAAGTTTCTCTATGAACCTGACACACCTATATCCAAAGGCTACAAGATGGAAAGACACCTTTTATGTGTCAGTAAAAAAGCACCTCTCCGTTGAGCACCAGTTTTTATTTTTGTAAGCTTGTCAGCTAGAGGATGTGATAATGTCCTACAAATCAATTAGTTGGAAACCTTCTCAAGAGCAAATTCGATTTCTTGTCCCCACAAGGATGTTCCATGTTTAATAGTCTATGAAGTGTTGTAAAATGTAAACGTGAGCAAAGTATTTAGGTTTCTTAGTGATTGTCGATATGAGAGGTGAAAAAGAACAAACAGAGTCTAGTCATAGTATTTTAAGAAAAACCCTCTGGAGATTTTTAAATAAAATTAATTGCTACATTAAAAGGAAATTTATTTCAAATTCTGTTTGCATCAATGTATTTTGCATTATAAAGCCACATAAAACTGAGAATTAATTGCTTTCAGGAGCAGCCCATCAAGGAATCCCTAAGGTATAGTAATAAATTTAAAATAATCTATAGGCACCAGAATATTTTTATGAGTCATTGATGGTGTCAAGCTTAAATATCTTCTACTTTTTATCCTGACTGAAACTTTAAAGTGTCAGAAAAATAGTTCCATTAAAAAAGGGATTATTACAACCAAGTAGAATAAAAATAAAAATGCTTTCTTGCCATTAAATGAAAATGAAAATCATTCTCTATTTGCCTTTTTTAAAAAAGATAATATAGTATTCCTAAGTAATTAAAATAACACATTATTAAATCTGAAACTTAGAAAATGAAATAATGGGGCCAGTGTTGTGGCACAGTGGGTTAAAGCCCCAGCTTGCAGCACAGGCATTCCCTATGGGTGCCGGTTCGAGTCCCAGCTGCTCCACTTCTGATCCAGCTCCCAGCTAACGGCCTGGGTAAGCAGCAGAAGATGGCCCAAGTGCTTAGGCCCCTGCACCCACATGGTAGACCCAGAAGAAGCTCCTGACTTCAGATAGGCTCAGCACTGGCCACTGTGGCCATTTGGGGCATGAACCAGAGGATGGAAGACCTCTCCCCATCTCTACCTCTCTCTGTAACTCTGCCTTTCAAATAAATAAAATAAACCTAAAAAAAGAAAATGAAATGATATATGAGAATTCAAAATATCTACTGTATTTAAATCTAAATGACTTACAAATCCTTATGTCACTGATACACTCATGTTTATAAATACCACATCCTTCTAATATATGTGATTCAAATTGTCTAATATTCACTTTAAATCCTTAAGTTATTTTTTAAGAGAGCGAGCGAGCGAGTGCTCCAATATACTAGTTCGCTCCCCCAAATGCCTATAACAGCAGGCACCAGGTCAGGTGGAAACCAGAAGCTGCAAACTCAATCCAGGTTTTCCAACTCTTTGAGCCATCACCTGTTGCATCCCAGGGTGCACACTGGCATGAAGGTGGAATTAAGAGTGGAGCCAAGACTCGAACCCAGACACTCAGATATGGGTTGCAGCCTTCCCAACCAGTGTTTTAACTGTGAGGCCAAACACCTGCAACCTCCCAAATTGCCTAACCTTATTATGTTCCCTTTCCCCTTGACCAAATACCAAGCCCATAGCAGACTCCAGTACACATCTGCCAAATGAGTGAACAAGTTAATAAATGAATGTTTTCCGAGACTGAGTTAGATCTTTCTTAGATTCTCATCCTACATAAACTTCTTGATATTGTTTTTTATGACTTCCATGTTTTTTTTTGAAAACTAGCATTTTGGCTAGCATACTTTTAGCAATTACAAAACTCCATAAATCAACAAATATGACAATTCCATTATTCCAGTGACATAGTATATCACAATGAATATAAACCTATGTCCAGTTTTTAAACTATTCATAAGCTGTCCTGATCATATGCTTTGGAATGCTTATGAGGTGTGCTCTAATAAACATGTGACTTTTGAATCTAGTTGACTTTGCTCCATTGCATGCATATATATTTTTATATATATATATATATATATATATATATAACTATTTGTCACTTAGTCAGACCAGTGTGGTATGTGATAGTCACTGCTTAGTAATAGGGACACCAGTCATAACAAAATGTATCTATTTCTATTAAACCATATATTCCTTGAAGTCAGAGACCTTGTCTTATTCATGATTGTATTAGATTGCTTAGGAAAATACTGTATTGGGTGCATGAGTGGTTTTAATAAGTATTTGTTGAGTGAATACATGAATCTATGAATAAAAGAAGTGGGAAGGAGAAAAGAAGGGTGAAAAAAAGAAAGGAGAGAGAAAGTTTAGTCTGATCACCATGGTGTCATTATTATTAATACTTATTACTGGGTCTCTTAGAGGTTCAAAGAAAAAAGCAGTTTTCTCGATTTTAGGCGGTGTATAATCAATCTAGTTGAAGAGGTTAAATACAAATGTGAATGACAACTTGTTACACTATATAGATTAGGATAAAGAAAACAAGGTGATCACTAAGTGGTAGACATGTAGACGGATGATCTCAGTGGAAAAAGACTTCTGTCAAAATTTGATAAAGAACATAGGCAATGGAGGGTTGGGGGCACTGAAAAGATCACAGAAGCCCCTTTGCTGTGCAGTCTCCATGATCTGATCAGGAGTATACAGCTGGGCTCTGTGTCACTGCATAGAACAAGAGTTCAAGGAGAGATGCAGTGCTGGGTGGATACTGGGGCCTGGGAAGAGAGGATTTAACTTTTTTATTAAGAACATTGTAATCTATTGGAAGGCAACAGAAAATGACTTCAATTTAAATACAGAAGTGTCAGGTCTAAAATGTATAATTCTGGATAATTCTGTGGTAGAATCTAGGCTTTGTTGAGACAGGAAAACATATACAACAGTTAGAACAGGAGTAAGGGATATAGGTAGTGGGGCTAAAACTAGAGTTTTGACGATAAACCAGAAAGTAAAGTATACAGGTATTATGAACCATTAAGGGAGAATCAACAGGGCATGGAACAAGCTGGATCATGCAAGTATGAGTGACTACTAAAATGGGAAAGAATTTACCTAAAACATAGAATCATGGAGGCAGGTAGAAGAGAGAGACCATGGTTCATTGTTTTGTACCTCCATCGGTTTATAATACTTGTATTTATTAATTTATAGCTTTAAAATGCATGGGGTACATATTAGATACTGTTATGAGTAGTGCTTCTCAGACTTTAATGTGAATGAGAATCTCCTGGAGATCTTATTAAACTGTAGACTCTGATTTAGTGGGTTTGTAGAGGGGCCAAAATGTTGTATTTCTAAAAAGCTCTAAGGGGATGGCAATATTGTTGCTTCAGAAACAATACTTGGGGTCATAAAGTAATGGAGTGAATGACTTTTTGAGTTTTTGTTAAGGAATCAAGATATTCTTAATGCTGTTTATAATACCATACACTTAGATGCTACCTCAGAAATTTTATCTCAGCCCTTCTGCCTTGTCTTTTTGATGCTGATATTCATGATTACCTCTACAACCCAACTGTAGAACCAACCAAGGTTTTATGTCTATTTTACCGGATAAGAGACAGAATTGAATAGCTAAGAATGAACAATACTTTGAAATCGTTAGATCTAAATCATATATGTGTATATGTGTGTATGAGTGTGTGTGCATATACATATAAATCAGTATTTTAATTTTTTTTAATTTTGTCAAAGAAGAGCTCACTAAATAATTAGCTGCATTTGTGTGAGAAGATTTTCTAACCAGGAAAATATTTGCAGGTTGTAAATTCAATAAGGGTTTTCAGTGATAAAGCAAGACAAAGCAAAATAATGGTTCAGAATAGGAAGTAAAAGTTTGCATGTGATGCTTTATATTTAGCCTTTTGGCCACAAAATGATAACATCTGTGGCTGGCACTGTGGCATAATGCATCAAGTTGCCGTCTGTAGCGCTGGCATCCCATAGGAGCGCTGGTTTGAATTTCAGCTGCTCTATTTTCAATCCAGCTCCCTATTAATGCACTTGAGGAAGCAGTGGAAGATGGCCCAAATGTTTGGGCTCCTGCATCCATGTGGGAGACCTGGAAGAAGATTCTGCCTCTTGGCTTTGGCCAGGCCCAACCCTGGCCCAGGCCCGGCCATTGCAGCCATTTGGGGAGTGAACCAGTGGATGGAACATCCCTCTCTCCGTATCCCTCTCTCTCTGCTTCCTAAATAAATAAATCTAAAATAAGTGATAACATCTGACTTACAAAATTAAACGTAAAATCTCAATCAACTTTATTCACTCAGTGAAAAACATAAGTTAATTTTAATTCTATAGCCTCTAAATATTTGACATATTAAATGATTCATGACCAAGCTTTGGTTTCATATTAATGTATTATTTTCATAGGCATCCTTGTCTATTTTTCTGGCAATTAACATCTAGTCTTAGTTTTAGACAGAAAGAAAATCATAATTAAATCTACTGGATTATTCCTCACAGTTAGAAAGCTTATTGTGTTTTGATTCCAATATTAAAGCATTCATTCTTAAAAAGGAGTGCATATCAGGCTCCTCTGGGGAGTTTACAAGCTATAAAAGCCCAGAATTCTACCCTAAGCCTACTGAATCAGAATCTCTGGGAAAAGGGACAAAGGCATACAAAAACAGATATACTATGAAAGAAAGGGTAGCCTAGAAAGACGTGGAAAGGGTAGGAGAGCAGGAGGGGGCATGCTTAGAATGACTGTATTATTCTCAACTTCCTTTATGCTTTTTAAATTGAGAAGTGCTACCAAATTATAGAAAATAACACTGTCATGTCTAAGTCCTTCTAGTCCACTCAAATTGGGGAAATGAAAGAGGAAATATAAGCAAAGAAGGAATTGCTACATTTTTATAGAGGGAAGCATAAGAGAAAAACAAGCCTCTATCTTTTATATGAAAACGTTGAATAATTTGAAAAAAAGATATTTGCAAAGCTTTCCTAGACTGCATGAACACATAATAAATAGAAAATAAAATGTGACAAATGAAGAAAAAGAACAAGCTAAGAAGCGGTTATGAGAAACTGTACAATGACAAATTGGATGAGCTATGTAGGAGATAAAGAATTGGCAAAACAAATCACAAACCAGTGACAAAAATAGGGAAATAGAAGATATAAAGTTGGGAGAAAAGATAAAGACTGTGAGAAATAGTGGGAAGAAAAAACTTTCATGAACAAATATGTCTCAAGAATCCAATCCTAAGGTTTACTTGTAATTATGTTAATGAATTATTTTGAGACAGATTAATCATTATTAATCATTACTCATTGGTCAGGTGAAAATATGTAATAATATAATACTATTTGGGGCAGGCATGTGGCCCAGTGATTAGGAGCCTCAACACCCGTGGTCCATATCAGAGTACCTGGGTTTGATACCTGGTTCAAGCTCCTGATTTCAGCTTCCTGCTACAGCACACCCTGGGAGGGAGGGGTCATGGCTCAAGTGGTTACTGTGGGAGACTGAATTCTGGACTGAACTCCTGGGTCCTAGCTTTGAAACCAGCTGGGGGCTGTTGCAGGCATGTGGGGAAATGAACCACTGGAAAGGAGCTCTCGCTGCGTCTCTCTGCCTCTCTCCTCAAAACAAACCAACCAGCAAACAAACCAGCCTTGTGGAGAACTGAGAAATTTGAAGATAGCGTTTCATAAAAACATGGTGCTTTCTTCTCTTTCTGTCCTGATTAACACCATTCTCAGTGTTTCTCTGTTAGTCCCCAGTATTGAAGAGATAAAAAAAAAAAACAGATTTTGGTGTTTTTCTCAAAGATAAATTAAACAAGCTTGCCTGTCATGTTCTTTCTTAAACTATATAACAATCATTGTCTTCATAGATTTTAATATGCATCAGAAGGTATCATTCAACTTTTTTCAGACGGTATAAGGTAGCTAAGCAAACAGAAAAATACCCAGGACACATAGCAACAGCAACAGGTCACATGGAACTTAGTCCATCTGTGGACTGGATGATTTTAACCAGGTGAAAGAAATAGTATTGACTCTGTGGGAACATCTGATGTGGGTAGTCTGAAGGACTGAAAGATGGCTACAATTCAGGAAACCCAGGAGTTAGATGGAGAGGGACACAAGAGTGAAAATATAATATATAAATAATAGGAAGAATGAGAAGAAACATGGAAATGGCTTAAACAAATGACAATTTTGAGTAAAGAATGAGAGATGTAGGAGATGAGAATAAAGGTTAGAAGTCAAGGCGACCCCCCTCCCCATAAGAAGAATCAGGCCTATCAACTCCAAGATCAAGTTCAAACATGCTCATACAGAAAGGAATCAGTAAAGGATATCTACATTCTCTTCTCCCTTCTCATTTTGCAGTCTGCTCTCCTGTCACTGAGCTTTCAAGCTTAGCCCCAACTGCCAATAAAACCAAATGGTTCTCTTGCTTAACTGTTCCCTCTCTTTGGTGGTCCTTCAGGAGCCCTAGAGGAAGATGAGTGCCCCTCTTCTCTATAGGTATTTATAAACTGTTTCTATTTAGTGTCAGCCATGCATTTACCGTACTTTACAGCTGAAGTTTCAGTAATAAGGAGTGTGGTTTTTCTCTTGACCATAAAATTTCTGTACGAATTTGAGCTATCCTACAGATTGGACTTCTCACTAAGAACCTAGAGATTTTGTCCTACTAATTTGCAAATTAAATCAAACAAAATAGGAGCAGTGTTTGCAAACGAATAATCAGAAATAAAATGCACCTTTTTAGTCTTTTCTTTCTCCTGGACTAATTTTATTTTCATTTCAGTTAACTTTTATTATGCCCCAGTAATAAAAATGCTGAAACCATATGGATATTTTCATGAGTTTGTCATAGGAACTGGAGGTAGGAGAGGGTCTTGTTAGATTTCATCTAATTTTTTTTTTTTTTGCTCAGTGAGATATAATAGTAGATATATTCATTGGTACAATTCCCCATCTGCTCCCGATAATGGTTGCTATAAAAGAATAATGATAATTCCTCCTAAAACTGGAATTAGACTGTTCTTTTTCCAAAGCAAACATCCTGCCAATGAACTAAAGGAAAATTATGTACAGTAGCGATTTATTTTAATGGGTATTTGCCTAATATCAAATTACAATGAAATTTCCTTTGGATGTGTTTATTTCATCAACATCAGTGATATATGCATTCATTATTACCACTGCTATTAATGTTGATACCAAATGAATTCATCATAAAGTTCTTTAAGTATTACATGCTTTGTAATATTCTCTTAGCCTTTTTACCATTTCTTTCCTCCCAAAAATGATGCCCTGGGCATAATTTTTTTTTAAAAAAACATGCATTCCTCAATTTCAAACAGAAATTCAACACAGAAGGATATGAAAAGGGAAAAATATTTATGTGTTAAATTCTGCCTTGGGGATCTGAAACTGAGAGCTGTACATTAAATCTCTCTCAGATAGGTCTTGGCATTAGAATATTGTTTGCTGAATAATTTGAAGCCTTTAGATGTGGCTTGCTTACACCTGCCATTCTCTGAGGGCAACTGAATCGCTTTTAAGAAAACTGTTGTTATAAAGTACACAACTTTGCAAAGTGAATAGGCTTTACTTTATTAAAATCAATGTTAGCGCTCTCTAGGTTCACAGATTTATTCAGTCCTCATCCACTTCCAAATCATTTATGAGAACTTCAGGAGAAATAATTGAGAACACTGAAGAGCTATTTTTCTCCCCATTTATTTAGATTTGTTAGAAAACAAATTGGTCTTTCTCTGATAACAAGGCAGCTCTTCTCCATGGTTATACTTCTCTTTTATTAAGTGATCCCATTTATAGCACACATGACTTTGGGCATACATTTATTTCTTACATAATTAATAGCATATTTTGAATACCAGAATTTTTCCAATAGAGATTTTTCATCATGGAGCATATTGCATATAACCCCCAAAATACGCTCTTATGACAGAATATTTGAAAGCAGAAATAAGTCTTTTAAAATAGCCTCTGTCTGGCAGACTTTTGGTTATTAGTTAACTCACTGGTTAAAACACATTGCATATCTGAGTGCCTGGGTTCAAAGCCTGCCTCTGATTCCTGACTCCAGTTTTGTGCTAACGCAGACCCTGGATGGCAGCAGTGATGGCTCAAGAACTTGAGTCCTTGTTATCCACATGGGAAACCTAGATTGAGCTACCTGGTCCCATCTTCAGTATCAGCTGTCATGGACATTTGAGGAGGGAAGCAGTTGATGGGAGCCCCTACTCTGTCAATCTATCTATGTATCTCTTTCTATATTTTTGCCCATTGAATCAATACAAATTTAAATAAATCCCTTATCTCCCTACTTTCTAGAAATACTATTAATTTGTAGTTACACAAATAATTATCCAAAAGTCATCTGGTAGGGAGAGGGGGATACAATATATGTGTGTATACAGAAACAGCAACAAAAGTAAAAAAAAAAAATACAATGTGTATTTGAATTGATTACTGATTTGAAATGTTTCATTAAAAGATCTAGCCTCATTGATTCTGCCAAGTTTTAGTACCCTATTGGTATTTGCCATGCCTATCAAATATTTTAAATCCATGAGTCAACTATTTATTGAGCACAACCTATTGGCCAGGCACTTTGCTAGGTGCTAGTCATCAGTGGCTGAAAAAGGAGGAATGGATTAGAGAAGCTCTGGAGTAGAAATAAGAGACACCATGGTGGTTAAAGTGTAGGAAGAAGGTAGCTTGGATTGAGAAGACCATGGTGGAAATAGAAAGAAGTGGATGGAACTATGAGTTATTTGGGAGGTAAGTAAATAGGACTTAGACATTTGGACATGTACTGAGAATAGGAATAAAGGAAAGATTATTGACTGGGTATTTGAGAATATTGGTATGGAGCATAGAGAAGAAACTACACTGAAAATTAGAGTAAAGTGGAGAACATTACTGAAGGAACTAAGTTGATAAAGTAAGGTTTGTCATTTGGGTTTGACTCCGAATGTGGTTGGGTTCTCCATTTTTACTGAAATGATTATGGACAACTTCAAAGCAAGTAATCATGATCCAAACATATTTTGGAGTTCCCTATTTGCATGCTGATTGCTACACAGGACAGAAAGGAGTGATTTTTTCAGTATTGATCCTCGATAGATTGACAACATTTTATTGCCATTTGCTGGCAAGCAGATTAGTTAACATCATGGTGAGTACAATATAGAAAGATGGAGGCAATATGACTCCTTACAAATTTTGAAAAGCAAAAAAGAATACTGTTCTCTCAAAGTTTCTCGTGTTTTCCGACCCTAAATTTCACCCCCTGATTGGTAGAAATCAGTGGTCAAAGAGGATTTCAAAATATACTAGTGTGGCTCTTTAAGGAATTAAAATTCTTTCTATTCTGTATGACGTGCAAATTCCATATATTTTTGCTATGGTATATATTCCAGATGCTTGTTTAATATAGGTAAATTATTCAGTACAGGTAAGTATTTTTATCAATGCAGACCACTTCAGATATGGAGGGTAAGTATTCTGTGTCTGATGGAACATCTGGCCCATGGGCCATATAAGGCCTGGGAAATCATTTGATATGGCCCTGCCAAGGCAATTGCAAGCAGGACTCGAAATTCAACAAATCTATAGCAGGTTAATGTTTAAGCTGATAATTGTGTACAGTTTGCCAATTATGTTATAAATATTCAAATGGCCCTTGGCAGAAAAAACATTCCCTACCCCTGCATGATAAATAAACTTATATTTTATTGTCAATAGTCTCAATGTAATGGGAAAGAACATAACAAGTAAACAATTACATATAATGCAATATGGGCAAATAACCATATAGTATTCTATACAGTTATATAAAACAACTGTGGAGACTGCCTTGAGAATAAAATAGATCAATTAATGGTGTAATTACGTGCATGAGTATCAATGTGTGTGTATTTGTGAATGAGTTTTGGGAAATGGTAAGGAAAAGAACAGAGAGGTTCTGGTAATTATGGTTATAAATGCCTTGAAGACAGTTTTATTTCCCATTCTCTGTATCACCAGGCAGAGTGGTGAGCACTGCTTAGATTAATACTTTCTCAAGAATATTTGTTGATAAACTGAGCAGAAAACTGGCAATATGACACAATCCTCTCCATTGTTTTTTTATTTGGAAAATGTTGAAAAGTAAATTTTCAAAATAAATTAAAAAAACCCTATATGGAAAAGAGACATTAAAAAATAATTGTGTTTATCTGAACCTCATCTCTTGCTACACATAACAAGTTATCAAGTTTAGGCTCTGGAGAATGGAAAGGCCCAGAAACAAAATAAAGAGGTATAAAAAACAGATCTCTGTGTCTAACATCGATTAATTGATTTAAGCATTTAGCTTAGATTATAGAACCCCCAAGACATAAACTAATACCATATCTAAGCACCTGCTGGAGATCACTAAGCCTTATATGTTCCTGTTGTCATGTTTACAGGCATTAAGTGGATGCTGCACTTTTTTGACTTTTTTAAGCATTAATTCGTGAGGTTAGATTTCTTATTTTCCAAATCATTATCTGTTATATGGTTATACTCCTCTCCTTCATGGATTTAGGTGAGAAGTGATGATGAGATAAAACAATTGTGTATCTCTTGTTGACTGGGCATACCCTCTGGAAACCAAAATATGTAAAAAAAAAAAAAAAACCTCAATTCTCTCCCTGATATTAGTGTATCTGCAATATTACAAATGATCTGAAATGCATACAGACCAGAGGAAGCTAAGAATAAAACAGCCAGAGGACTTCAGCAAATCTTCTGTTAGAACTTCCACAATTGTCCATGTGAATCTCTAAAAGGTTAGGGATTGTTGTATGAAGAGGAAAAAAAAAAAAAAAAAAAAAAAAAAAACTAGCTATAGAGGATTTAACTTCCTTGTCAATACAATCTGTGTAGAAGAGAAGATTCAATTATCAAATGTAATTGTATTCTAAAGTTTTGTCTCTAGGGAAGTTTCCCTCCTCAGCTACCACTCAGCATTTCAGAAACTTTCCAATTAATTGAAACTTCAAATAAAGCATTTTCAAGCAAACATGCACTTTACTAGGCACTAGAGCAAGGAAAACCAGATGAAAGGACTCCTCAATTCTTCATTCATGCATCAGCACAACTGGACAACTCAACAGGAATGGGGATGGCCTGGTGATTTTCTCTCATTTCTACTTATGGAGTCCTTTCATGAAAATACACTAGATCCTGAGTTGCATGTAAGCAAGAACCATATCTGTTTTTCCTTGCTCTAGTGCCTAGTAAAGTGCATGTTTTGATTATGCTCAGAATATATGTGTTTAATGAGTAAACGAAATATACCAAATATTATCTTTTTCATGAATAAATTCTCAACCTGAAGTTATCTATCTTGTAAAACCCTACTGTACTTAGATTATGTCCAATATCTGGTCTTTTTCATAATACATAAAATTCATCTTAATAATTCTGAATGGAAGTTTAAATTTGTCTTTAGTACAGGGGCATTGTCTTCTTTTTTTCTGTTAAATTTAAAAAATTTATATAAGGTGAACAAATTTCATGTATTTCTTATATACAGATTTAAGAACATAGTGATATTTGCCACCCTACCTTTCTTACTGCCCAAGCTCCCACTCTCCCTTCCTCTTTCCTTTGTTATTCTTTCTTTTTATTTTTACAATGACATACTTTCAGATGCTGATCAGTTAAAGGTATTCTCTAAATGACCAAATATGCGAATGACTCTTTTTCATTGGTATATGTGAAACAACAAAATTTTTGAGCATGTTGAAGGCATTTCTAAGAGTATAGCACATGTGGTTAAAACCATGATTAAATTTTATTTCTGTATTTTTAAAGACCTTGTAGGTTTCCAACCAAAAAATTAGTGCTGATGGCTCTGAAGAGACTATTGTTAGCAGCTGGTCAAAGAAATTAAAATGTTCAGAGCTTCATATTAGTGACAGGAATGCCACGGAGCAGTGCTTTTACAAAGCCAATGCACTGCTTCCGGAGCAGCAGCCCTGCATTCTAATGCACTCTTCAGAGAAAGTAAGAAGAAAAGAAAGAACAAAGAAAACGTCTTTCTACTGTCCAATCACCACGTTCCTCTCACCCAGTATAAAGAAAAGCAGTTTGGAAAGGCGTGATCTATATGAATGACCAATGAATGCATGAAAAGATGCTTAATATTGTTAATCATCAGAGCAATACAAATTAAAATCACAATAACACGCCACTTCATATCCTATAAAATAGCAAAAATTAAAATGACCAATAATATCTAAAACTGATGAGAATATAGAGTAGATAGAGTTCTTCTTCATCCCTGGCAGAACTGTGAATGGTGCAATCACTTTCGAAAATGGCTTGGTAGTATCTTACAAAGCTAAACATTTGACCAAGTTATTCCATTTCAAGGTGTTTACTCAAAATAAATGTAAACAGGGGCTGGCATTGTGTCACAGTGGGTTAAGCCATTGCATTTGACACCAGTATCAACTATGTGTGCCAGTTCAATTCCTGGCTCCTCCACTTCTAATCCAGCTCCCTACTGATGCTTCTGAGAACACAATGGAAAATGGCCCAAGTATTTGGGCCCTTGACACCCATGTGGTAGATCTGGAAGAAACTCCTGGCTCCTGGCTCTGGCCCAGCCCAGCCCCAACCATTGCAGCCATTTGGAGAGTATACCAGTAGTTGGAAGATTTCTCTCTTTTTCTATCTTTCCTCCCTCTCTCTCTCTCTCTCTCTCTCTCTCTCTTGCATATGCATGTGTTAACTCTTTCAATTAAATAAATCTTAAAAATGAAACATATCATATTTGTATGCAAGTGTTCATAGCATTTTTATTCATAATAGTAACAAACTGAAAACAATTTGAATTCTTATGAAAAGGAGTATTGGCAGATGTGAACTAGCAGTTAAGATGCCCACGTTCTACATCTGAGAACCTTTGTTCAATGCCTGACTCCAATTTCTGACTCCAGCTTTCTGCTAGTATAGACACTGGGAGGTTGTAGTTGTATACCTTCCAACCACATGGGAGACCAGGATAGAATTCCTGGCCCTGTGCTTCAATACTTCCCATCTCAGATGCTGTATGCATTTTGGGACGTGAACCATTTAGATGTGTGTGTGTAGAGGGGGCCTCTCTCTCTCTCTCTCTTACTCAAATCAAAATTTAAAAATTTAAAAATTGTGTATATCTATAGAATAAAATGCTAACCAGCAAAAATGGAACCAACTACTTGCATACTCACAGTATGGAGGAATTTCAAATAGTATGCTAATAAAAATAGTACATACTGTATGATTCCATTTATATGTATTCAAGAATGAAAGAACTAACCTGTCTTAACATAAATAAGATCAGTAGGTACCCATAGGAGGTGGGGATTGACCAAAAGATGACATGAAGAGACTTTGTGACATTATGGCATTGGTCTATTTTTTTGACTGATGTGTGAGTTTCATGAGGTGTTAGTTTTATAGTTTACAACTTGATAAAACTCTTTAGGCTGAGCATTTAATATCTCCTTAAATATCTCCTTAAATATCTAGCACAGATATTTACCACAGATATATAAATATCTACCACAGATATAGTTTCCATATCTCCTTAAATATCTACCACAGATACACCCAATAACAAAACATGGAAAATATTTTTGATGGCAGAATCTGAGTACTATACAAAATATATTTGCAGACTGAAATAAGGAACTAAAAATTGTCGCTCCCCGTCTTCGTGGAGGAACGACACAGGACCCTGCGCTGTTCTTTCGTCTGCTCGGCCCTCCCCGGGTTTGCTGCTGGTTCTTCCCGGGTTGGCTACCGTCCCTTCCACCTCCGTGGAAGGGCGGTTCCCCCTGGCCACTTTCCCCACTTCCGCGGGGGAGTGGCACACCGCCGGCCAGCTCTCTCGGGGGCTGCACAGGTGTTCCCCTTAGATGTTCCTCGTGCATGTTGTCTCTCTCCTCCTTTATAGTCCTCCTCCGCCAATCCCAACTCGGCTGCCCACACGCCGAGTACGCTGCTCTCCTCCAATCAGGAGCAGGATCAGCTCCTGCAGGTCATCACTCAAGTTGGCAAGAGGCAGCTGCGTAGAAGCTGTTTCCTCCTCTCCCAGCGCCATATTGTGGGAGAGCAGATGCATAGAATAAGTCTTAATTCCAGTAACTTAGTCTAGTCCGAGTTGCTCCCCACAAAAAATAACAGGTTCAAATTTTATATGAGAATAAACTCTTCAACCTTTCCCAATTAAAGGGTACTTCAGAAAGTTTTGTCATAGATGGAATTATAAGATGTTTATTTTGTTGTAAACTTTTAAACAATCCATGCATTTTTAGACTGTGCATTTTTCATGAAATTTTTTTAAGATTTTTCACAGATCTGTTTAATTTTATGTAAATTTTTACCTCAAGTAAGAAATAAAAACATGATTTTCAAATACTTAATTCTCTTCACTTACACACTGTCTTAGCCAGGCTAATAATCCAAATCGGAAACATTTAACAAACTTAATTTATTCCTCTCTATTCCTTCACACAGTATGCATAGATTCTTCTCATGCAAGAGAACTAATATATAGACTGACTGTCAAACTTATCATATGCAGACAGAAGTTCAAAGGGTTCCAAAGTCTAATCAGGTTATATGGCAAGAAATTTAATGAGTTATCCAGAATATTATACTATTCACCCATTTATTCCCATACATAATGATAGAACTGGTCAATCTGTAAGGCAAATAAAGTAGTACTTGTCTTTCAGGAGTGCACGTGTACATGCATGTGTGTGCATGTGCGTGCATGCGTGCGTGCGAGAGAGAGAGAGAGGTATGTCTGTTCAGCTAGCAAGGAAAAGTGTAGTCATCTCATGATCTTCTATTTTTAAAGCGAAAACGCCTCAGGAGGCTGGTGAAGCTTTAAGAATAAGTCTTTGGCAGTATGAAAGCAAATGATCCCAGTGCGTGTGAAACAACAGGTGGCATCTAATGAGGTGCATTTCACAGTACAGGGAATCCTCAAATGAGCTCAGATTTTACAAGGGTCTGAACATGGACTGAAATGGGGGATACAAACTAGAGCATACATGAAAAGAACAAGAAATGCTGGCAAGGTTGTGAGGGAAAGTGTCCTCTAATCCACTGTTGGTGGGAATGGAAAATAATACAACAAATACAGAAGACAGTATGGAGATTTCTAAGAAACCTGAAAATAGATCCACCATATGACCCAGCCATCCCATCCCTGGGAATTTACTCAAACAAAATGAAATCATCACATGAAGGGATTATCTGTACCCCTATGTTTATTGCAGCTCAAGTCACAATAGCTGAGATATGGAATCAACCCAGATATCCGTCAGCTGATGACTGGATAAAGAAAATGTGGTATACATACACTATGGAACACTGTTCAACTGTAAGAAAGAATGAAATCTTGTCTTTTGTAACACAATTGATGTAACTGGAAACCATTACGCTTAGTGAAATAAGCCAATCTCAAAAAGACAAATAGCATATGTTTTCTGTTAATAAAGACTACCAAAAAAAGGACTGAAACAGACATCTTGTAATATGACTGTCATTTTAGCCCTTTTTTCTAGTCTTGAAACTGTGGTCATCCTACTTTTTACTTGTTGAATATTATGATTATTGGTGAATCCAGCATGTGATTATAGAGTAGATAAATATTATGTCTTTGCAAAAATTAATGAAAAGAAAAGAAGGAAGGGAAGGAGGGGGATAAGGGAGGGAGAGGGGAGGGAGAGAAATCTGGTTATCCTCTTAGAACTGTACCTATGAAATACATGAAATCTGTTCTCTTTATTTTAATAAAAAAAAAAAAAGAAAAATGCATGCTATGTGAAATGTGAAAACAACAACACGGAACTGTCTTCCAACCTTGGAATGAACTGAGGTTTGTGATGTTAAAGACAACATGCAGGGCCTTTTCACTTCTGTTTGGAGAAAGCAAGAAGAACCAGAAGGATGAAGGTTCACTGATTGGGGCAGACGGCAGAAGGTTAGGGGTAGATGACAGAGAAAGCAGAAGTGCTCAGCAAATTTTCCTTGTCTGCTCTGTCAAGGTGAATGTTCATCAGACTGGAAACAGCATAACTGTATGAGGGAAATGAAGCCCAAAATAGGTGAGGAAATTTTAAAAGAGCACCTTGCAGTTCTAAATGAGCTCAAATCTCTGGCCCCTGACCAATTATATTAGAGGGAAATGAGAGAATTTGCACAATACAGTTCTACCTTGCTGTCAGTGGTCTTTCAGGAACTATGTTAACATTGGAGATAGCAAATGTCATCCCAATTTTCAAAAATGGGAAGAAGCCTCTGTAATTGCTTTCCATCTATTCGTGCAAAAGAACATTTCTGGATGACTGAACAGGAGCAAACAAATACTCGTTAACAAAGACAACGTGGAGGCAGCTAATTTGTGTTTGTATGACAACTTGCTCATATGGTGGACATGTGTGTCTGTGTTTTTGGTTTAATCTCTTTTGTAGGAAGAAAATTGAGTTTCACATTTCCAAACAATTTAAAATCAATTATTTTTTTTTAGCTAACAAAAGTGTCCCCAGTTCCTAAAATGAAGTAACTATATACATACTTCATTCTGTTCAACCAGGATCAACATCATGTCCAATTGCCCACCACCTGAATAATTTTGACGACCTGTGACTTATAATGGACAGAGACAATCATCTGACACATGGACCATTTTACCTAAGAACAGAACGAGAGGAAATAAGATGCCAGGGGAGTTGAGGAACTACAATAGAACAGAGACTTCTGAAGAGAGAGGCCTGTTACAACTAGACTAGATCAATATCCAGAAAAACATTAAAGGTAATCTCTGGGAAATTACATCAATGTTTTATTTTATTCTTTTTGTTTTCTTTCATCATTAGGAATGCATTTTTAGTTACTAGGCATACTTTCATAAAATCCAAAAAATAATGCCATGTTCATTTAGAAAATATATTAATATAATCTTACCCAAACAAATTTTTTGGTACAACTGTGCTGATTACTACCTTCATTTTATGTTTTTTTAAACTTTTATTTAACAAATATAAATTTCAACGGTACAACTAGATATTTTATCTGGATCTTTTACTCTAGAGTAAGGACAGACAAAATTGTCTTCCCCAGTCCTCTATTTTAATCATTCAAGTGTAGAAATTTAAAAGAAGTTTATCTTCCTTTATCTATAATAGTAGCACCTATAAATATAACTTGCTACTATATTTGTATGAACAGATATCACTAAGGTTCCTTATGGATATATCCATATATTATGGGCTAAATAAATTCAAAATCCTAAATAATATTTCATCACTTCTCAAGTAGCCTTAGTAAGATCTTCTAATATCATCATTTCATAGCTTTCTTATTACTGTGTTTTTCTGCAAATTATCTTGAATAAGCTAATGTATATCATGGAAATATCTAGGGAGAAAGATTGTTTAAAAAGACTGTTAGAAGTTTCATAGGATTAGTTTACTTGCTGCTATATGAAAATGTTTCCTTTCACAGATACAAATACTCATATGAGGATGACATAGAATTATTAAGACAAACACACTTTAGAGAAATAGCTGGAAACCACTGTAATCTTATTTTGACTTTTAAGATAAGAGCATAATATGTACTATCATGATCCCACTTCACACCATTTCTTTTCCATATTTAGATTTTTTCTTATCCTTGGTCTTTATATACAACTTTAGTTTGTAGCTTCCCATCTCCTGTTTTTCTATTAATATTTAATTTTATAGTTTGAAATTCTGTTACATACTTCCTCAAATCCTTTGTGGGCTGAATAAGGTTATAAATTAATAAATAAAACCTAAAACTCAACTTGTTCCTATAAGTATTTTAGATGGCTTTCAAATTCACATTTTATTTTTAAAGTTTTTTAATCTTATTTTCATTCAGTGAAAGAGTGACAGAGAGAAGGATGGAGATCTCAGGCACTTGAATATGTTATGCAGGCATCCCAAGTGGTACCCTAATTAGCTGCACCACAACATCTACTCATAAATGAAATCAATATATTATATAAATTAATAAGTGAAATGAAATATATATGTATATATATATTGAGATTGAGATTTCCCATCTACTGCAAATGGCTAAGGCTATGCCAGGCTGAAGCTGGGAGCTCAATCTAGGTCTCCTAGGTAGGTGGCAAGAACCTTATAATTTGAATTATCACTGCTGCCTCTCAGGGTCTACATTAGCAGGAAGCTGGAGTCAGGAGCCAGAGGTGGGAGATGAACCCAGGAACTCTGATATGAGATGCAAGCATCCTACCCAGTGTTTTAACTGCAAGGTCAAATGCTTATCTCCACTTTAGATGCTTCAATCAGTAAATATAAACAAATAAGAAGCCGGCGCCGTTGCTCAATAGGTTAATCCTCCGCCTTGCGGTGCTGGCACACTGGGTTCTAGTCCCAGTTGGGGTGCCGGATTCTGTCCCGGTTGCCCCTCTTCCAGGCCAGCTCTCTGCTGTGGCCCGGGAGTGCAGTGGAGGATGGCCCAAGTGCTGGGGCCCTGCACCCCATGGGAGACCAGGAGAAGTACCTGGCTCCTGGCTTCGGATCAGCGCGGAGCGCCGACCACAGCACGCCAGCCGCGGCGGCCATTGGAGGGTGAACCAACGGCAAAGGAAGACCTTTCTCTCTGTCTCTCTCTCTCTCTCACTGTCCACTCTGCCTGTAAAAAAAAAAACAAAACAAAAAAACAAACAAACAAAAAAACAAATAAGGTTAACTTTGTATTCAACATTTAAATCAATAACACATGCCCAATATGAAATGAAAATTATAGGGGGGAAAGGAGGGAAAGGATCAATCTGAGACATTTACAATACATTGTGGATTCAGTATGAACAACTTAAAAATAACGACCTACTCTTTTCTCCAGGTATGAACTGTTGTTAATTCAGGAGAGACAGTAGCCATATACAAATTTTGACTGTATGAAGCAGAGCAAATTATAATGACTTTTAAAGATTTATTTATTTGAAAGGCAGAATGATGGGAGAGAGAGAGAGAAGGGGGTGGGGAGAGAAAGAAATTGAGATCTTCCATTTGAGGGTTCTGAGTTCATTTCCCAGATGATTGCAACAACCAGGAATTCCATTTAAATCTCTCACACAGGATGCAGGTACCCAAGTACTTGGGGCCATCTTTTGCTGCTGTCTCTGGGGCATTTGCTGGAGCAGCAAATCAGAAGCAGCATAGCAAAGACTTGAATTGGTACTCTGATGTGGGATGCTGGCTTCATAGGCAGTGGCTGCCACCCCACACAAAGTTGATAACACTGTGCATGAGCATACTTATAATTACATTATTGTGACACTATATACTACCTTTAGGTACTTTATAAAGTGCTGTCAGGTGAATATTTTTTGTGAGACTGACACAAATACTGAGGTATGCAAAAAATGTGTTATTACTGTCATGTTAAAGATGAACAATTGGAATTCTAAGCAACTTGCCCGGGTTATCTGGCAAGTATCAGATCCAGGAACAGATCCCAGATTATTGTCACGCTTCAGTGACATTCACCTTACTCAGTACTGATTCAAACACTTAGATACTATAAAGCTATGCAGATACACGAAAAGCAGAGAATAGACAAAATAGGGCAAATTACATGCATGTTTAAATTATTGTGAAATAATAAGCTGTTTCCTTATTATAGCTCTTTCCACGGAGAAAAATGATTATTTGATAATGTTTTTCCTATTAAACATCGGTTTTGTTTTTCCATTTTGATAATGCTGGGGTGTTCAATTCAATGTAAACATTATGTAAAAAGTAATGTGAATAAAAAGAACAAGACCTAGCAGCCCAGAAGAAGGTTGAAGTTGATTTAGAGAGGACCACAGAACCCAGAGATTAGATTGCATGTTTTTGTAAAGTTGCTGTACTAGAACGTCATGCTGACATGATTCTTGATAATGTATTTAATGGGTAAAGTATGCATGGTGAACATTTGTCTAGAGTTCATTGCATCTAATTTTCTGTTTTCTTTTGAAACGAGAAGGGGAATGATGCAATTTTGGTATTTCTGCTGTTAAACTTAATGAAAATTCTGTCCACTATCAATCAAACGGATCTTTTCTTTTTTTGGTTGTCCAAACAAATATACTCAAAAGTAATTTATTTTTATTGAAAAGTCCTGTAGTAACAAGATGAAAAAAACACAAACAAGACTCTAATTTCTTTCAGATGTACTTGCTGGCAAGATATACACTGGAGGCTAGGGGCACCTTTATTCTTACATTTATAAGTCAGGTTTTATAGACAGACCAGGTGTTGAGCAAATGGACAGATTTTTTTAAACTTGCATGTTGAAATAAATAATATCATTAAATCTTCAGAAATGAATTTTTTCTCTATAAAAATACAAAGTCTAACGAGATGCATCTGAAATGCTGCAACAATGTGATGTCTGCCCCGGCCAACAATAATGTAGGATGATTTGTCTCAATGCGTTCTTGCAGTTACAGGTCATACTGCAATAATGACAGGTCCACCCTCACATTTCATGCCATAAAAACAAATGATATATGAAGAAAAAGTTCATTTCCCAAGCACTGAAAAAAATAATATTCTATTTTGAGGCTTGCCATTGGAATTAGAAACAACATAAGAACTTGATGTGGTAAGAAGTTATAATTTTTTCCAAAAAGAAGTCATTAAAATAGAAGCCTAGAAATCACAAGATAATTATAAACATTAAAACTTATATTCTAAAAATCTTAATCAAACATATGAAAGTAACTTGTTTGAATCTCTGATCTTCAAAAATGAGAATCAGAAATAAAATTTCTGCATGATGGCTTACCATTCCTTGTACACAGTGACATTCTCTATTTGCAGAATCTAACAATATTAAGAAAGACACATCCCACTGCTCAGCATGCGTGGTTATGTAGAAGAACTTGCTTTGAAAACTCATTATTTTAAATTTGAAAATAAAAATTTGGAAAACATTTATTTTGCACCTATCCAATGGCATTTGGAATAGTATGGATTAATTTGACAGCAGTCTTGCAAGCTTAAAAACTGACATTTAGATTTTAATTGACAACCAAGATTTACATTTCAGATCCAGATATTCATATATGTGTATATATATATATATATATGAAAAAGTTAGTAAGTATTTGCCTTAAAGACTTAGCAGACTAATTTGGACAATATTCATTGATTGCACTGTAATCTCCATCAGACAAATCTAACCTTATGGCATTTCAAATTGTACATAGATAAAATAATAAACAAGCAAACATACGCATACATAGAATTCATACAAATTTTGATAAGTTTGGTGAAAGAAAACCACGGGATGCTATAAGAAAGAATAGAAGAGAAAATGCTCAATAATTGGGAAATTGTGACTTTCTAACTTTAGATGAAGCAACCTAGAGATGGGATGAGGTTATTGAAATGGGTGGTGGGCAAAGAACGAGAGAATGAACTCTGTCTCTAAATGGAGGAAATGGGATATGGAGTCCCTCCTTCAAGAAGGATGGATACGTGCATGTCTGAGTAAAGAGAAGCCGAAAGAAAACAAGAATATCTGGAGCCTCTGAATGCAGGGGAAAACAGCAGGAAATGAATTTGAACATACAGACTCAGGTACAAGTATGGTCACTGCAATGACTGAAATTTGAAATAGCTCAAATACCCAATATTTGGAAAATAATTAAATTCATTATTTACAGACATATTTTAGATTTTATTGCATTTTAAAATAAAGTTAAGGACATATAATGAAACACAATTATTAAATATTAGGGAACTAGTAAATAAAAAATGATATAGTTATATATTTACTACTACTCTAATCCTTAATAGTAAAAAAAGAGAAAACATCAAATAATTAAAAGCTAATGTAGCCAGTGCCGCGGCTCACTTGGCTAATCCTCTGCCTGCGGCACTGGCACCCCAGGTTCTAGTCCCCATTGGGGTGCCGGATTCTGTCCTGGTTGCTCCTCTTCCAGGCCAGCTCTCTGCTATGGCCCGGGAGTGCAGTGGAGGATGGCCCAAGTGCTTGGGCCCTGAACTCACATGGGAGACTGGGAGGAAGCCCCTGGCTCCTGGCTTCGGATCAGTGCAGCGCCGGCCATAGCGGCCATTTTGGGGGGTGAACCAACGGAAAAGGAAGACTTTTCTCTCTCTCTCTCTCTCTCTCTCTCTCTAACTCTGTCAAAAAAAAATAGCTAATGTAGAAACTAACAACAGAGACAATATATAGGAGAAACATTGAGTTTTTTAGTTTTTAAGTACTTGTCTGCGGTTTCAAACTTTCCTACACTGAACTTTAAAAATTACAAGTAAAAACTGAAAAATAAATAAAATATAACCAACAAACTGCCTTTCCCCAAATATTGAAGATGAGATTCAATGAACACAAAACTCAAACTACAGTATGCCTGTGTCTATGTTTACATGGAGAAAAATACTCAGGGAGACAGTGCATTTGAATCCTGTTAACTATGATTGAAATGGACTATGTATATATGTATGTGTGTGAAGGATAAAGTTATCTTTAACAATGCATCTATATCAATGTATTCATATATATTTCTCTGTATATCAGCTTTTATCCAAAATAAATGTTGAATCTCAGTATTAAACCATTAAATCTTTATTTGTATTCATGAAGTCTACAGGGTAGATGTTTAAATGAACATTTGCTGAAAAGATTTAGCTGACCACTGCTCTTAAATCCATTTGCTTATCATCTTCTCTTGGCATAGGGAAAGAATGACAAAATTGCAACCATATTCAGGAACTTCAGTCCTCATCTGCAAAAGCTCTCTGTTCCTATCATTTCTATTCTGGCTTGTTCAAATATGCTACACCATTCTTTGTTAAAAGATAGAGATGACAATATTAATATTCATCTTATTTTGAAAAAATGTTAGTAATTCTCATCTGCTTATATTTCCTAGCACACATCTAAATAACTAGTTTTTGAGAAGCAGATATTATATAATGCCTTGTTTGAGAATATTCTGTGCTAAAAACAAAATCAGACTAAATAAAAGACTTACTGGATTGTTTTCTGAATTTAAAAGAAAGTTGTGCTTTATTGTACACTGGTAGGTGATTGGTTTGATACAAAGTCCAGAGGAGTAAGATTTACAAAACACAATTTGTCTACTTATGAGTTATGTGACTTTGCCGAAGTCACCTGATATCCTGCAGTTTTTAAATGTTACATTAGTGCACATCTTCTAGGGTTATGTGGGTAAAATTAGATCTTCTGAGTATCTATTCTTATATTTTAATTTATTGTTTTCCTGCTGTATTATTACTAAGAATTATCTTCTAAAAACTGATTCATGTGTATGTTTTCAAAGAGAAGTTTTCACTTTGAATTGTGAAATAATCATAGAATTCATTGAGAAAAGTAAATATGGCTCTAGGTTACAAATGACAACTACCTGTCGTTGTTAGTAGCTACTGATTTGATCCTAAAGCTCTGCATAGTAACCCACTGCCTTTTAAATGATTTTTAAAGATTTTGTTTCCAGCAAGGAGAATGACAAAGGTTGATATAGCCATCATTGCAGGGCTTCCTTTGCAAATAAACAATGCTTCATTTTGATTTTGCCAGGTTCAGACTAAGTTGTTTTCTCATGCATGTTTATACAGGATCAGAAAGGCTTTCTATGCCTCTAATAGAGTGGATGGATTTTGACAAGCATAAGGTCTGTTTCTGGATCTGTTTCTGTCTTCTGTGAAATGGTAAAATGTTTGCTATATTACATAAAAAAGAAACTCATCCCTTCACGAAGGCAATCACTCTGTGTCCTTCATAAAGAAAAGCAATGGTAACAAGAAGTAGGCCAAATGCAAGTCAGCTTGGATTGGCTGAGTTTCTGCTGTTAGCACGTTATGTACATCTATCCCAGGTAACAGTCAACCACATTGAAAGTGGCTTCCTGGCCGGTGCCGCAGCTCAATAGGCTAATCCTCCACCTGTGGCGCCGGCACACCGGGTTCTAATCCTGGTCAGGGCGCCGGATTCTGTCCCGGTTGCCCCTCTTCCAGGCCAGCCCTCTGCTGTGGCCAGGGAGTGCAGTGGAGGATGGCCCAAGTGCTTGGGCCCTGCACCCCATGGGAGACCAGGAAAAGCACCTGGCTCCTGCCATTGGATCAGCGCGGTGCGCCGGCCGCAGCGCACCGGCCGCGGCGGCCATTGGAGGGTGAACCAACAGCAAAAGGAAGGCCTTTCTCTCTGTCTCTCTCTCTCACTGTCCACCACTCTGCCTGTCAAAAAAAAAAAAAAAGTGGCTTCCTTGCTGTTGAGAATTATTGTTGTAATCAGGATGATATTTTTTGACAGAGGCTTTTGACTAAAGCAGATACAAAAAGTGATCATTCATTCAATCAATTAACCCAACAAAGAGCAACCAAAAGAATAAAAGAGTTTTAAAATTCTACCTAGCTTTGAAAGAACTCTATTGTGAGTGAATATTGTTGGGCCACATGACTGATCTTTACTGGCCAAGAAAATTCATTTAATTTGGGGGCATCTTAGTGGAAAGTGTTAAATGGAAACTTTTAAAACAAACTCTTTTGCTAATATAGATTTTTTTGTGTAAATAATTCAATTCCAGTGTTCTGCTCGTATATTTTTTCCAATTCTACATTTGTACAGTATTTCCATACACAGTAGGACAAAGTACCCTGAAGTGTTTTTCTAGCACTAGAGATGAATGATAAATATAAGGAATTATATACATTCATTTTCATGAATCATAAACTTTATTTAAAAATTAAGATTTTATAAGGGCCCACATATTTGAAGAAGCAAAGAGTTAGCATTATTTGTCTGGGTGCCAGAGAACAATGGCTAACATTAATTAAGAATGAAAATTAATTTTAAGGCCTTCATGGCTGCCAGGTATGTTTGAAAATGTGACTCATGGAAGTATTATAATAATTTCTTTGGTTTAGGAATATTAGCCATAGTAAAATAGCAAGAAGGTTTATACAAGTAAGAAAAAAAAAGACTCACCAGGAAAATGCTACTTAAAAGTAACAACATTAAGTGTTTTATAACTGAAATTCCTATAGTACTTAACAGCCTACAGAACATATTATTTTATTTAAAAACTTTCATACATTAACCCCATGAAAAATTTGGGGTCACCTTTTCATAAAAAGATTTATTCTATTTATTTGAAAGGAAGAGTTAGAGAGAAAGGGAGAGATAGAGAGGTTCTTCATCCTCTGGTTCACTCTCCAAATGGAACCAAAGACTGGAGCTGGGCCAGGCCGAAGCCAGGAGCCAGGAGCCAGGAGCCAGGAGCCAGGAGCCAGGAGCCAGGAGCTTCATCTGGGTGTGGGTGACAGGGCCCAAGAACTTGGGCCATCTTCTGCTGCTTTTCCAGGAGCATTAGCCAGGAGCTGGATGGGAAGTGGAGCAGCTGGGACTCAAACCAGTGCCCATTTGGGTTGTTTGCTTCACAGGCTGCGGTTCAACCTGTCATGCCATAATGCGGGACCTAGGGTGACCTTTTATGCCAATTTTATCTTTTAACAGTAAATAGAGATACTTAGGGAAATTGTTAAATTTCTCTGTCTCTGTGTGTGTGTATGTGTGTGTGTGTTTCTATCTTGCTCTTTCACTCTTTTCATGGAGACAGGACAAAGATTTACAGGGAACTGGATCATTATGGAGGCTGTGAAAGGTTTGCATTGGGTGAGCTGGAGACCCAGGAGAGCCAAGAGTGGCAGAGGCTTGTCTTTTAATGAAACTTGTTTCTAACGGACATGATTAAAGTCGTGGCAGAGGCCTTCCCAAGGTCAGAAGAAGAAAAAGGGAGGCATCTGTCCTGGGAACGAAATGTGGTTGTTATCTGCTCGCCTGTGAATGCTTCAACTGTGGTCCCTATCTGTGCATATGTAACCATTGCAGGCTCTGCTTGTTAGTACAGAGCAGTGATGTTAACCCTTGGCAGGCAGCTTACGGCTCAGTATATATGAAAAAAAATCTTCAGTAACTATGTTCACATGTGCAGTATTGTATCAATCCTGTGGCCGCCATGTAACATTAGACTATCCAATCAAATGTATGCAGGTAACCATATAAGGGAGAACAAGAGCCTAAAACCATACATAAGGGAAAACCCTTCTTTGGGGCTCAGGATTTTGGATAAGAAAGTCCACGTGGGCCTTATGCTGGCATAATAAAAGACTACTTCTTGTTAAGAGGCCTTGGTGTCTGGTCTCTTTACATGAATCCTGCTACACAACGACATAGTTCCAGTCTGAGTGCAAAGGCCTGGAACCCAGCAAAGCCAAGTGTTGTAAGTTACTGAGACTTGGGAGGCTTGAGACTCAACAAGAACCAAGGCTGAGTCTGGAGGCAGGAAAAGATGGATGCCACAGCTTGAGCTAACAGTCGAGAAGAACTCCTTTATAATTTGTCTTTTTCTTCTCTTAAGGTCTTCAGTTAATTGGATGAAATGCACTCACATTGGGGTGGTCCATCTGCTTTATTTACTGTAGCCATTCCAATACCAATATCTTACAGAAACAACCTCACTGGCTCATGGAGAATGCCATCCAACTGACTATCTAGGCACCCTGTGGCCCAGTCAAGTTGTCACAGAAAGTTAACCATCACAGAAATTAATGTGTTGATATTAAATAGACGAAGTTGAGACTTTTTATTACCAATCAGTTCTAATTCTTATCCTAATGTGGGTTTTACTTATACTGAATTTCTTACACAAATATTCTTAAAGCAAATTTGGGAAAGATTGGATTTCTTCTGATCAGACAGCCTACCTTATTGAATGCATGAAGAAAGCTCAAATGTACCTATCTGACAGACAGGATGCCATTCCTGTGTGCCACATAAGTATAAACTACATGAAAAAAGTGTCCGGGTGCTTTCTGTCTGTTTAGCAGAGACAGCCAAGATCGAATATGGGAACACAGAAGAAGACGTGCTAGTACAGTGCAAAACGTGGTGATAGAATTTTTGCAACTCAGAAATAAACTAAGACTCAGGGAAGAGGCCAGTTTATTCCAAAAAGCTATTTAAAATATCAGTTAAAAAAAGAAACCTGGAGAGATATTTGTTGGATTATATACTCATTTCTTATTGGAAACTTGCCTTAATCTTAGGGAAATATTCATAGGAAAAGCTGTCCAAAGAGGTTCTGTGCAGGTTCTCAAAGATGAGGATCATTTTGACATTGTGCCTTTATTACAAGATATATACAGACATGATCTTTGAATAAGCTTTTTGGTACCTAATATCTTCATAATGTAAGTGAAGGATATAAAAATATACAATGAGAAGGTCCTTTTATAAAATGTCTGTGCCATTTTTATTTTAATCCAATGAAACATTTCACAGTCCTTTAGGGTGAGCTTTTTACATTATTTAAAATGTTCTTTTACTAGATAGTTCATTCTAACAGTTCCTCCTGGAGTCAACCTTAAGGCATTCTTTTAAACTAACCTTCTTTTCTCTTAAACCATGTCTGCTATTAGCCATATCAGTAGAGTAGTGGGTAAGGATGTGGTAAGAAAGTACAATTTTCCCTTTGTAAGTGCACATTAGGGTACTAACCATATTAGATAAGGGACTGTACTTTTCTAATACGATGATACTTGTTACTTTCCTTTCCTTAAGCTTGCTGGCATATCACAAGAAATACTATATACAAAGGCTAATTTAACTTATGATTAGGAGAAAATGGTATAGTAAATTAAACAAAATATTTAAAAGGAATAGCTCAGTTACTCAAATTCATATGGTACAGTTTTAATAGTGCCAATATTTCCTCAGATTAAACAGACAAAAGCATTATTGACTCAGGTCAGCAAATGTTTACTGAATTCCTTCTATATATAAGGTGCTCTACTAAACTGGAATTAAAATAAATATGAGATTATAATATTACTTTCTCAAAGCTTAGCAATACATTAGGAAACATGATGTAAACTGATAAAGAAGTTGAAGGCAATAGAAGCATAGTGGTACCTGATTAATTTCTATGTGGATTATGCAAATAATTATAGTTCAGAGAGAAGAGAGAGATTTCTTCTTGATACTCCTAATACTATTTTGAAATATTAATTTTTGAGAAACAAACACAAGAAATACATTCTTTCCTTTAGAAAACTGTTTTGTTACAAGCATCCTATGTCTATTTATAATTCCTTTCACATTTAAGATTCTCAAAGCTTTTAATCAGATATTGACAATTGAGAAATGTTATTCAGCAAGAGAACTGGAAAAAGATTCATGTGCAAGTGCCTAGCCTTAGTTGTATAGCTATAAAATATCTCTGCATCACTAAACTATATCCTATTAGGAAAATCATAGGATACCATTATGTCCCTTCGCCCCCCCCCCCGCCTTTTTTGCTATATCTTTTACTTTTGTAAAGCAGAGAGAGAGGAGGTGGCTATGAATGGAAATGAATCTAGAAATAAATTAAAATTCTTTACCACCGTAGGAAAAAAAAAGTCTTATGATAGGGCATCACACTTTATGATCACCAAAAGTCTACAATACAAAACCAGCTAATCTTTCTAGAGGGTGTATAAAGTTTTGAGGAAAAGTAATCATATTTTATTTGCAGAAGGAATCAATAAGCAGTACTTCTCAAGTTCAATTCAATCACAAATGTGAAGAACAGACTTGCATTTACATCTAAGCACAAGCACAGTGAATTTAAAAAGATTGCAATACAATTTAGCCATCTCTTTGTCAAAATAGGGCATTTATTGAACATAATGACCCTCAAGGCCATCCTTCTAATAAATTACCCTATAAAAGTTCCATAAAAATTAATACAGTATAGTTGGGAAATATGGGTAATTAAATGTGTTGCAGAGAAGACTCTGGGAAAAGTAAAAGATTGTAATTAAGGGATGAAAGCATAATTCTGAAATAAATAGATTATTTTAGGAAAATGTTATCAGTCTGCTAATCACTTTAGTTCCCTTATCACGTAGGACAATCTCAAATAGTTGCTTGGGTCAATGGCAGCCAGCCCCTTGGAGTTTGCAGATATTAGGAGCTTCATGACAGACAGGCTCTAAACCTTGATTGCTTTTCTTATAGGGGCATTGTTGCTTGTCAACCTCCAATCTTTTTAACACGCTAATGTCAGACAGAAACAAAATCGACTCCTGGATGGCAAGCAGGCTGCACTGGGATTGGGTAAGGCTAGAAACCATCATCTGCAACACAGAGATAAGCGAGGCTGAATTCTTTGTGGTCTTTTGAGACAATATTATGTGAAATGAAGAATTTACAAGCAGAAACAGGGGCTAAAAATCTCATTATTAAGACTTTTGAGTAGCAATGGTTTCTGATTTTTTTTTCATGTGAGCCTGTAAGAGACATAACAAAGACCATAATGCAGGCACAAAAATTGTAGGAAATAAACAGAATCTGGGACTAAAATAGGAAAATGAAACTGTGTCTCAAAAGTGTTTTGATATTGGCTAAAAGAGTGAACTCTGCAGGGTTTGTTTAAACAAAAGTTATGTAAATCTTTACTCAGCTGGTTGTTCCCAGAAAATAAATGGGAGCAAACAGAGGAAAACACACTACAGGCTGGAAGAGTTTGTCAAGAATAATAACGGGCATTGAAGCAACAGGATTTAAAATGATATTCCAGCCTCTGTAAATAATGCAAGTTCTTCAGGTTGCACAAGAGACCCAACTCGACAGCATGATGATTTTAGCTAAAAACCTGCTATTCCCACCATGAGGCTTCATAAACAAAAGAAGAAAACTGAGGAATGTTATACACCAAAAAAGACAACTCTTAGAGGCATGGGAAACCTGGCACCTCGAAGTCTCTGATTTCATCCCTGAGTTGCTCATGGAACTACCTTGGAGGCGTGGCAGCAACTTAAGCTAGGAAGACAATTAAAGTATTATATTCTTATCGAAGTGTGCTAAAAATAGGAGTGACAGGTCTGAAGCAAGAATTGTGTGTCATTGTATGCAAACAAAATTCAAAAGACAAAATGAAAATCAAAATGATTACAAATGAACAAAGGAGACAGAAGTGTATTATGCATAATTCCCATAAAGGCCATCCCTCTTCCCCAACATGCCCCCCCCACAAATACTTTACTTCCTCATTGAAACCCCTCTAAATCAACACAATGAACTTCAAGTTGGTAGGACAGGTGAGAAAAATCTTCTTAAGGAGCCAGAACTAATAACCCCATGTATCATCTGGAGAACAGCCTGGCACGAGGCCTTCTTTTCTCATTAACCTTCTGTGGGCTCAGCACCTGACAAGGCATGGGGCTGCTCCCCCAGAGATGGGATTCCCACTGACACAGGCTAACTCAAGAAAAATTGGCCTGAAGTTGTACATCAGTCATTTGCACAGCATGGAAGTGTCATTAGCCCTTGGAAACTGTTTTATTCCAAGCTGTACAGGAGCGGACACCTGCTTTCTATCTGACCTCAGCACTCCAGATTACCTGTACATGTAAATGGAAATGAGTTTGTTCCTGTTCATCTCTTTGCTGTAATCTTGTGCCCACAAAATCTCCATGGAACTGCTTCAACATGTCAGAAAATGTGCTTGTCACCTGGCTCTCAAAGTGAGTTAAAGAGAAGTAAGAGTTCACAAGAGTTATGGATTTCTTCAAAGCGCCAAATACTTGTTTGCTAATGACAATGAATGTGAACCACCTGGGCAGAGTGAGAAGGTTTCATTGGTATGTTCCTGTGAGTATTTCTGAACTCATTCTTCTGGACAGCATGACATTACTGTAGTTCAGACTGTGTGTGTGTGTGTAGTTGTTGAAGAACTTGGGAAGATGGTATTCATAAAGTTCCCATGATTTTTGCCCTTGCCCCCTTGTCTCTGTGTTTCCATGTCTCTGTGTTTCCATGGTAACTAGTGTCATGGTGACTGGTAGGCCCACCTGCTTGGCTAGCTGACCACAGTCCTGTTAATGTAACAGTTTGGCTGTGGGCCACTATTGTCTGTAAAGCCATATGAGCACCTGGGGGGCATGGCTAGGCATGGTAGCCTGTGGATGGATGCGGACATGTACGTGGCTCCTTGTGTATGCGTGGTTGTGTAACTGTAGGTAGATGTCTGCATGTGTCCAACTGCTGCCATGTACACAAAGGTGGATATCTCCTGAGGCCCCACTGCTGCTGGGGGCAAGTGGCTATTTGTGCATTTCTCACCGCCACCATGAGTAAAGGAGCTATAAAACCACAAATGACTGAGTTGTTCTCTACCTGTAGGGATCTGGATCTGCTTGTTCTGGGCCCTAAGCCCTGAGCATACAGTGTTTGTGTGTATTTATTTATTTAAATGTTATTTATTCATTTAGTGCAGTGGGCAAGAGGTAGTAAATAAGACCTCAGAGTGAAGAATGAGTAAGAAATTTTGAAATGACCAGTGAATATTCTGATGGTTGAAAAGATGCCTCAGCATAATAAATGCATTAGGAACAAAAAGAAATATATACAAATGTCAATAGTTTTGTAGGCTTATGGCACATTTTATATATCTTCTATGTACTTTTCCTGTTTTCCAAATTCTACAATGAACATTTATTACTTTAATAAGAAGAAATATGCAATTAAAAGTTATGCATTTTGTGGGTAATTTGTGGCACTTCGTTGGTGATACTACACTAGAGGCTAGCATTGTCTAGCTAGAGATTGCTTTTTATATTTTTGTTGTTGAACAGAAAGAAGGAAGAGAGGCAGAAGGATGAGAAGCAAGGGAGGAATCATAGTACAAATAAGTAGTTCTGATCAAGAGCAAATTAAATTTCTCTCATAGACAGTCACTTATTAAATGTTCATTGCTGCCAATTAAGACAAATTATTTTTTTGTGAACTCCATGACAAAATTCCATATTTTTACATTAGCTGAAGGTTAAGACCAAATTTATACAACACAACTTTACAGTGCGATGTTGACTACCTTTTAAGGGATGGGCAGAAGCAGTAATGACTCTAAAGACTCCATTTACTTGTTAATGCATCTTTGCCACTATTTTCTGCATCTCCCCATCCACTAATGACATCCACATGACATCTGAATGCCATTGCTTCCATGCCCAATTTTTTCTTGCTGAGAAATAGAAAAACATCTAAAGGGCAAAAAAGGACTTCAAATCTCATTAGCAAATTTACAGAGGTGGCTGCTGAGCTCCCTCACAAAAGTGAATTGTCCATGATTTTATAATTTCCAAGGAACACCACACAAAGTTAAAAAATGAATAAAGGAAAATAATATGAACTAGATTATTTCAAGGGTACTGGTGTTGATATAATCAACACAGTATATGACTAAATATTTGAAATACCACTTTTTGAAGAGGTAAGATGATGCTCCTCAACATCTTTCTCTTTAGGGTAATTATAATGAATATCAGGAAACAGCTACAGGAGAAAGAACCATAGAACACTTGGGGGATCTTTCTAGATACTATTACTCCTCTGACTTTGTTTATTTAGTGGTCACCACATTAAATTCCAAAGAACAGATGAACTCCAAAGACCTTCAAAAGGCAAATTACTAGGAATATGACCCTTTATTTCCTTTCTAAATCCCAAGTTGCACACTTTTGTGTAAAGGCATTTAGGAACAAAACCAGCAATGTCAATGGAAACATCACTGAAGGACTTTATCTAGCTGAAGCAAAATCCATATTTTCAGCACTAAATTTTGAATAACAGTAAACAAAATATAAGCAGACCTTCTAATTTTACATCAGCTGTGATAAAACACCATAACTGGGAGACTTGATTCCCTAAATTTCAGGACTGTTTCTTGTTCACTGCAGTATCTTTATCATCAAATAAAATTGAAAGCATGTATCATGTGCAAAACTATTTTAAAAGTGATGAATGAAAAGTTAGAAAGTAAATGAACGAATGGATCACAATAATGCATTTTGAAATACCTCAGAACTAAGGTCAACACTAATAAACAATAGCCTAACTAAACAAATGTAATGACATCAACTATAACAAGAAGAGTGGTACATTTCCATGGATATATATCATTTATAACTTGTAAACAGTGTGTGCTCCATTCCACAGTGTGGGTTCAATTATTTTTATTTATTTATTACTTACTTACATGACCTAATTAGAATAACCTCCGTCGACTGCTATTGCAAAGAGCTGCCTGAACTAGGTAATCCCTAAAGAAAACTCTGAACCTTGCACTGGCAAGAATCAATAAGGCAATGAACAATTTGTAGATCTTGTATGATGTATATATTCAACTGTGAACTTGTCAGTTGGTCCACTTTAGATATGCATCTATAATGTCAGAATATTGGGTCAGGTTATTGCTAGGTCCTTGCGGTTCCCAGGTTTACCTTAGCTGACCTAAGTCTTACACTAGAACCACTAAAGAAGCTTTAAAAAATTCTCATTTCCAGCCCTCATCCTAGGCTAATTAAATAAAGATTCATGAAGTGGCGACCTAGGCATCCCCATTTTTCTATGGATTCCTAGGTGATTTCAATGTGTAACTAAATTGGGAACTATTTCTTTAAGGATTTATTGTTACCAATGGAGTAAATTAAGCATACTTTAATTCCAGAGCCATAAAATAACTCACTCTGTACTTTTAAATGCCTAGACTTACATTTTTCTACAATAAAGATTTGTGCATCTATTTTAAAGGGCACATGTCTTGTTTTTTTTTCATTGTAACTTAGTGTGATGATTAATATCCCCAATTTGCCACCAATTTTCATTATTGCTTAGTACTTTCAGGCATGGATGGCTCCATAGTTCAAGATTTCTTCCTATTTAAAAACCGTCGCCTAAAGCATATTTTAGACTGTCAGTGGATGTATATTCTTCCTGCTTTTAATAATGAAAGTTTCATTTTAAGCAATAATCCCTAAAAAGGATTTCCTGGCAGAATAGTTTATATCATAAGAGCATATGGGAGTTAGGAATAATTATGCAGAGAGTATCTTTCTCCAAAGAGCTTAAAGCACTTTATGGAATTCATCTAATTAATGCCTACACTATATCCATGAGAAGGCAGTGGCAAGTGAAGCATGGATGTGTCTGAAGTGAAGTCCCAGTCCATTCAGTGAGAGGGCAAGAATGCATCCAGCACCATGAGTGCACAAATACTTGATTAGTATTGTCTACCACTGTTTATTAGCCTATGACAAAAGCTGTATTTTATTACAGTGAAATGAAGAGGAAAGGATTTGGTAAATCAGCTGAGTCACCTTTCTCTCATGATTTCCAGTATCAAAACACTTAAACTGCAAAAAATATCAATTCCTTTAAAAATTCTAGATTTCCTGGCATTATAGATATACAGACAAAAATTTATTAAAATGTGTGTTTTCCTTAGTAGAACAAACAATATTTACATTGCTTTTTATTCATACAATAAATGGTAAGCATTTCAGTATGTGGGCATATTTACACAAAATTAAATGTTAACAAAATATGACTGTGTACTCTTATCCCAGAAAGTCTGACAGATGTAGTTAAATTCAATATAATCTCAAGAAAAACATTAGTTAAATGCATACCTGTGAACACATTTTGGTGGAATAGAAGAGATATAAAGATGAAATTGCCTGCTAGTTAAAAACAAAAATGCTAATTTGAAAAACTAAACTAAAACAAAATCTCAGTATCTTTTCTTGTATTTTAAATCATAGTCCATAGCTGAGCTTTCCCACTGGGATCATGTCTTAACCTGACCTGATTTCCTTAACCTGGTCATATTTTCTTCAGAACAAAATTAATAAAAGAATCCACAGAAGGCTTACATTTTCATTAAAATAGATAAAAAGTCCTGAATTCATAAAAGTTTCGGTGGCATACTCAAAATATAAAAGAGTACTGACAAATTCTGCAATGTATAAACTGTGAAATCTTTTAATTTTAAAAGCAAAAATTTAGCAAAAAGCATTATTTGTCTTCCCACATAGTCACACTATGCCAGCAAAAGATAAATATAAGGACAGCAGTTCTCCCTCAAAGACATCTATTTGAACATTTGAGACATGCCCAATTTATCTCCTCACTTTGATCACAGTGGAATGACTGGTGATTGTTTCCTGCCTAAAAGCAGAGTTAATTCTGATGATTATCAATACAAATAAAAATATTAAGTATTCAGAGAAATGCAAGCAAAGGCATCAACAAAACAATAGTGAAACTCTTTAATGTTTATCATTTTATGCTATCCTTTGTACTAATACTTGACTTCGTACTTTTACATTTAAAGTAGTTGTTCATTAATTTTAGTATTGAATTGCTTGGAATAAATGAAATAGATAACTTGTGTAATGCATTCCTTTACCTATACCCAACAAAGAGATGAAAATTATAGACTTCCCTATCAGAAATTTATACTGACTAGAAGTATAGCAATGCCACATACTGTTTCCATGTAATTTAAACATAAAGCATTACATAAAATAGAATAATAATGCTTCAATGTAGATTTCTCCTTTCCAGTTTGGCTAATCTTAATCATTGAACGGGCATTACCTCCAACATATAAAAATAGAAAAATGCTAAAGGAAAAATGTCTAAAAATTTTCAAATAAATCGTTGGTAATTTCTTACATATTTTGTAAGAACTATTACTGTTCTGTTAGCTTTAGTTTTCTATAATAAGCTTAGGGACTTATTAGACTATTTTGAAACAATCCCTTTAACTAAGGAAGGAAAGAATTTGCAAAGGCAAAGTTGCATGCTATACAGTGATACTTAATGGGATGGTAGGTGGAGTATGTTCTTAATGGATTAAGTGTGTTTCTGAAATCCACTTAAAGAATGTATGGGATAAAACTGCCAGAATGGTTTCAGTAGGCAACACTGCCCGAAGTGGAAATCATAATTGTACTCAGACTCACTTTCCTTTCCAACTACTACTTCCTATGTTGTGTTTCTATTGGTTGCAAATTCTTATCACACTCATATGGCTAGTGGACAGTCAATACCCAGAAATACAAAATAAGCTTCTCAAAAGAAAGAATAAACACATTATCAGTTGGCATCTTTCCCACAAGATGTGACTCTAAAATTACCATGATTTTAAAAAAAACCAGAGTGACATTTCTAATTATGTATCTTGAAAATATCCATATACAATTAGAAATAAATAAAATGGCATTGGTATACATGACTTGGGAACTGTAAGAGCCAGAGTTGCATAATTCCAGGAGCCTGTTAGGAAGTGAACATTTTAAACATCTTCAATGTCTTCTATAACTTAAGAACTAAAGATATTCTGATAACTTACATGAACTTTACTTAAGCTATATCTTTATCAGAACAAGTAGGTTGAATGATATAAAATGCTATTTGACCATTTTTTGAAAAGCAGGCCAACAGATATTACTGGAAAACAACACCTAGAAACATTTGAAAATCAGAGTAGGAAGCATCAGGTGTGTCTCAGATGTCAAGAAGCTTAGGGGTACAAATTTCTGATTGTCATGGGTGATATTACTTCACAGGGAAGATGCTGGCAGGTCTCACTGGGCAGGCTCCCTATTCTCACCTCCACCCCAGTGATTCTCTAATTACTTTTGATTTTACCATCTGTTCCTTCTGGCACAAAAAAAGGTTCAGAAAGAACAATGACAAGTTCAATAAGTTTGTCTTTGATGATGTTTATGAAGTCATTAAAGAGAAAAATCAATTCTGTTGATTTAATCCACTATTTATTGAGTACTTATTCATGAAGCAGAAATTCATGACTATACTCATCTGACATGATTTCACTGATATTATATGAATCTAAAATAGTGGCTGGGAAAATATTCCATGTAATCAATTCTCATTTCCACACTGCACAAAAGTGAAGACTGTCATGCACTTACTGCTCTGAGAAAATTGGTGGGTTAATTAGGAATTGAGATCATGATTTCTAAATCACATTCCCTGGAAACTAAAACTTGTCATGGAATATGGCAAGCAATTTGGCATGTGCAAAGAAAGATTCGATTTCTGCAAGCTGTTCTTTTCTGGATACAGCAGAACCTTGACTGGGGATTTCCATTTGAACACCCTTCTGCCCACCGCAGTGGTCAAAGCTTGACCCAGCCTGTTAATCTTCAGAGCAGAATGCAAGGCACATCTGTTTGCATCATCCTTTTACTTTAATAAATGCCAGTTGCTGTTGTCTCTCTGGTATCTTTTAATTCAATGTCATTACTTCGTGTTTGTTCTCTACAGTGATATTTATCACAAAGAGCACAAAAGGAACAATTTATGCACAAAGGTATGCCTCTGCTCATCAGAATAAATTATCCTTAGCCGGGTCTGCAAAAACAATCCTATCTATTTTTCTTGCTGAATATTGAGTAAACTATTAAAATGGCATTGAAGTACTTGAATCTCTTTTTAAATATTTATTTGAAAGACAGAGTTACATACAAACACACACACACACACACACAGAGAGAGAGAGAGAGAGAGAGAGAGAGAGAAAACGAACTGGAGTCTCCCACATGGGCAGCAGGGGCCCAAGTACTTTAGGCATCTTCTGCTGTATTCCCAACCACATCAGGAGCAAGCTGGATCAGAAGTGGAGCATCAAGGACAGGAACCAGTGCCCACATGGGCTCCCTGGTGTTGTCAGTGGTGACTTAACCCACTATGCCACAACGATGGCCCCTGGAGTCTTTTCTTAAGAACATAAATACCTTCATGGTCATCCAACTTCTAGGACTGGAAACACACTAATTTCCTCTCATCAAGGTTACAGACGGTAACATAGGAACTTTACATCAAGCAGTGAAAATTCTTGATTTAGTTTAAGCTCCTCAATATGAAAATTAAAGAAATACTTCAGTTGGTTAAATTTTAGTTTGATGAAAGCTTGCATCTTTTTTTCCCCATCTCACATTCTAGTTCATAAGCAGCATGGGGGAGGTCTGGAGTTTTGGATTTTTTAGAATAAGAATGATAGTTCTGTTTATTTTCTTTGAGGACCTGCGCCCTGCTCTTCTAGATAGCACCAGTTCATGGATTCCCCTGCCTTTCATTGACCTGTCATTAATGAAGTGATTTGTCACATGTGATTTAACATAAAGATGGAATGAGAAGTAAATATAAAGTATATAGTTGCAATGGCAATAATAGTAAATGTGAGATTTCATGTTACAAATATTTTGTTACTGGTATTGTGACTTGCTGTCTTGTAACTGAATTATTCCTTTAGCTTTCTGCATGTATATAGTAAGCCCTTAAGGTATATTTTGTCCTGTTCATAAAGCCTTTCTGGCTCTATGGAAAGTGTTAGACTTTATTGCTACTGAAATTATTTCTTTAGTTCCTTGTGACCCATAGTTTGGAGGTTGTCTATTTTTGTAGCTGTTTTTCTTCTCCAGAGCAAGCAGATTTCCAATGTAACTGAGCAAACATCCACTGTTTTTAATTCTAAAACAAAGTCATGCATAAACACAAACTCTAACCCCCAGAGGGTCTTGATTTAGCTCTGCTACCATGTATCCTCAACCAGATACTTGACCTGAAGAAATGGAGCTCAGAGTCCTTGTCTATTAGGTTAAGCAGTTGAAATACACGCCATCTAGTATCTCTGTCATCTCTAAAGCTATGGTTTATGATTTAGTGAATTTACTTAGCCATATAACAAAGTTTTTAAACAATTTTAGCACCCCAGGCTAATACACCCACAGAGCAAGGATTCTGGCAAACTGTTTAATGGTATAATGGATAGTGCTGGAAAATGTGGGCTTTTAAAAGTAAAATTTCTCCTTGTCTATTTCAGGCAGGGTTTTTTGAAAGCAAAGATCAAGTTTTATTTTTCTTAGTTTCTTCTCCAGACTTATCTTAGTGCTTATAATAAGTGGGTGATAAATAACTACAGAATGAAGAGCAAATCGTAGACTTGAAAATACTCAGAATTTGGGATTACCTATCTTGTTTACCTAAACAATTTATAAATTACCTAAACAATACTGAAAGAAAAAATGTAAATTCAGTTGATATCATGTTTCCTCAGAATTTGAAGTTTTATATTCCTGTACTTATATAAGTAGTACTTCCCTATTATCATTTCTATAAATTTCCTCCCCTTTAACTTAGCTGATCAAATTCCTTTTGACTATACTAAGTAAAATTCCTTTTGTCCACACAGACTTAGTATTTGATAAAACGTGTGCTTTGCTGTATATGTATAATTAGTGCTCTGTAGAAAGATACAAACATACTTATTTTAAAAACTGTTTACTTACTTCTAGAGACAAGGCAAGAGAGAGCAAGAGAGTGAGCGAGCAGGTGAGCATGGGCACTAGCTCTCCAGTCTGGTGTTTGCCTTCTTAAATGCCTACAAGTGGCTGGTACTCAACCAGGCTAAAGCCTGGAGTTGGGTGAGTGGCAGGAACCCAACCGTCTGAGCCATCACCTACAGCCTGTCAGAGTCTGCATTAGCAAGAAGCAAGAGCTGGCAACCAGAGCTGGTTCTTGAACCTAGGCACTCTGATGTGGTATGTGCCACACGCTCTGATGTGAGATTCAGGCACTCTAAACAGCAGCTTAACTGTTCCCAAACATACGTCTCTTGACGTCAAATGCTATTTGGAGGTTACATTTTCTGGATTGAGCCATATTCTAAGAAGAGTAAGTTTAAAATCTAGAGAAAGAAAATAATAATTAAAACTTGTATAATACTTTTTAGTTCACATTTTTTTCTCATTCATAATTTAATTTTGATAATAGAGACAAGGGTAGGCATCAACATTTATAGAAAAAGCTAAACAGATTAAAATTCGGATGGTCAAGTAATTTATTTAAGGTCTCACACCTAATTTATGGCAGAAACAAATTATCTGTGTGAAATTCAAAATCCTTTACACAATACCACAGTCATTCCTCTTTTGCATCTAGAAACACCACGTACAATCCCTAAGCTTATTTTGTTTCTGTTCCTAAAATAAAGTAACCTCAGCGATCAGAGACATTACATATTGAAAATGAGAGGTATGAAACTGTGACAAAACCAAACAAGATGCAAACTGCGATAGTTTCATAACAGTATCTCTTTCAATAAATTCCAGCATGAAGAATTTACCAAATGATGGCTGAAAGCAGAATTTCAGTCATACGAAGGAATATGTTGTTTTATCCATGGAATGGGGTTTTTTTTGACTTCATCCATATATTTTATTTAAGAGATCCGTTACCATCCTGGGGGCAAGCTAACTTTAAAGAATAGGACCTTAGGAAAATAAACCCCTCTGTTGGGTTAGGGATGACTGTATCCATCAGACTTCTCTCTTTTTCTTCTATTTCAAACTTGTATTGGGCACTTGACAAAACATATTTTCATTGTTTTCTGATCCCAGTTTTATTCCTTGTCACATTCCTTTTCTGCCAAACAAATGCAGCAGGGTTCAACAGAAAGAGTGCTCCAAACCTTTAATCATTATGAAAAACACAGTACCTTGACCTTGTATTTTAAAGTTAAATGGAGTGGCATTATAAAAATTAAATTGGTTCTTGCTCATTTCCATAATATCCTCTAAAAAGCCTTGCCTTGCCTAGAGTGGATGTCCTATTTCTTTATCTTTCTTGATGACCTCTCATGCCTGCAAGTCAGCTCGTTTTTCTTTGCTGAAGACTGCACCCCACTGCTGCATGCACTCTAAAAGTTCCATTAAAATCTAGGGCATCATCACTCATTCTTATCTGCAGCAGGCTGCTGAACAGTGCCATACCAGCAACTGCATGCAAACTAGTCTCAAAGGACAATATTAGTTATATACATTGTCATCCCGTAAGGAAAAGAAATCCACCTGGGTCCTGCCTTATCTCACAGAACACATCTAGCCCTTCAAACATGGCTCCCAGAGTCAGTGCTATGAAAGAGTCTCTTGCAACAGCAAGCATTACTTAAAAAGCAATTTACCAGCAAGAAATTAGCTTTTTATAGGACACCCTTTATTAAACTCGGTGTGAGATGAGCTGGCATCCTGAATTTCACCTCGCACCCACTGAGACCACACAGGCCAAAAGCAGTTTCATTTTAAATACTATACCATAAAAAATAATACGTATTCCCCCTCTAGCCTTGATGAATTATTTCTTGGGATGGATGTATTAGGATAATGAGGATTGAGAGTTGACCAACGAGATCAGCTCTAGCACTGTTCCTTTTGTCCTGAAATGTGAAGAAATTTTGCTATCACTTATTCAATGGGACATCGATGGCAATGACATTTGATGTTACTGATTGGTGGCATCAGAGGGGAACTACAGGGATGAGGAAGAGTGATCAAAGAGATGAGTATAAAGGCTAGAAATAAGGACATGATCACCTTTTGGTCTTATATCAAATATCACTTTTCTCCAAAGCTAATAGCAGGCTATTTTTGTGGGAATGAATTTAAATGGAAGAGGATACTGATGATGTGAAATATCATTATTATTAAACTTCATGACTAATTCCTCCATCTGTATAACACATAACACCATTAAAAATATTAAATAAAATTTAATAAAAAATAGTCACACATATTTTAAATATTTTTATAACGAGCATTATATTCTCTTTCTACTTTAGTCTAGCAGGAGTGCTAGACTCAGAAATATTCTAATGATTTTGATTTGCAAAGTCTTTCAATAAACTTTTGCTTTAGACAGTAGGTGGGATACAGGCGGTTAGATTTGTAAAGAAAGCACATCAGTCCCAGGAAATTCTGAAAGATCTTAGTTTAAGTGATGCTAGATATAACTCCACCATGTCTATGTAATAGTATATATATAGATGAAATTTTATTTAAATGATTCTGCCTCAAATATTTATTAAGTACTATAGAGGCAAATGATACTAATAAAATAATCATTGTTGAGAAACTAAAACATATATTGCTTCAGTTATAGAATCTATTTTACAAAAATAGTTATACTTAGTCTAAAATAATGAACACAAAATCAAAATATAAGAATTGTGTTTTTAAACAAGCATGTAAATGCTCTATAGGGCCTTCTGTTTAAAGGTGAAACATTTCAGTAATCTATAAAGGCAAGTACTCCTTATACTATCTATCTGAAGTCTTTATTACTAAATTCTGAAACATTTTCAAGGGAAGTACGGTGAGTTGCATACTTTTCCCCTAAAATTCTTGTCTGCATTCTGAGACCTCAGAATGTGACCAGATGTGGAAATAGGATCTTTGCAGATGTAATTAGATAAGGATTTCATGATGAACTCACCCTGTATTAAGGTGGGGCCTAAACAGAATTACTACTATTAGAAAAATTTTTATTAGAAATTATTACTTTATTAGAAAAATTGAAGACAAACACACACACACACACACACACACACACAAAGGGTCATGAGAAGACAGAAACAGACACTGGAGTCTGCTGACAAAAGTCAGGGAACTCCTGGGGCCAACAGAAGCTAGGAGAGGCAAGGAAGGCTTCTTCCCTACAGAATTCAGAGGGTCTGTTCACCTTGTTGGGGTCTCTTAGCTTGCAAATGGTGGGGAAAAGTTTGCATTAATCCACTCAATTTGTTTTATTTTGTTGCAAGATTCCTAGAAAATTCATTGGAAATATGGTTATTAGCCAAATATATAAAATATATAAAAATATATAAAATTGCCAAATATATAAAAATAGCTTTCAATATCCATTCACCTCCTGGGTACATGAGAATTTTAACTAAGGATGCCAAAAGATGGTGGGCTTTAAGTCCAAGATTTCCAGCCAAAGACAGTAGTACCAAGTCTGAAGCATTGAGAGGAGTATCTTGTCAAGTCAATGATCTATCCATTTTCTAGTGACAGCCTTGAAATTATAGATGACACTAACTGTTCACCCTTAAGTGTTTAACATTGTGCACCTCACAAATTTTTTCAAAAAAAGAATTGTCTTTCAATATTCAGCTATAATTAAACTTTCTAATGTATTTGGATGATGAAAATGGAGAGCATTCACAATAGCTAAAGAATTAAGCTAAAGGATTTTTCTATTATATGTGGCCCAATATAGTAGTAAGATTAAGTGAGAAATTGCCTCATTAATGTAAAAATTTGGAGATAAGTGTTTGCTACTGCTCAGGACCATTTGGTCTTGCCCATTTGAGAGGTTAACAGTTCATTGATTTGGGGCATGACTGTAAGGGAAGACACACCTTGAGCAGGCCAGCTTGTATCTCTGAGAAGCAAACGGTGTGGATATTCCTCCTCAAAGGCTTCTACTTCACACTAGGCAAGTTTAGAAATGATAAGACCAGGCAGAAGGAGTTGAGTGAGGATGAATCTTTACAAAGTTCATAAAGAATAATATGAATATAGAATTACACAGCTTTGAGGAGACTAGGAATAACTGCTAGTATTCACTGAGTACTATATACCAAACACTGCCAGGCCTTTTGCATGTACACCTTTATTCAACTCCAACAATAATTTTGTGCCATGAGTAGTATTATCCTATTGAACAGATGAGGCACATAGGAGTCAAACAAACTTTCTTGAATTTCTGTATTATGTGTGGATTTCAAGTGCCTTTTCCCTTCTTGTGTACGCTCAGACCTAAAGGACTTTATGATGTGGTTGTACAGATTGAACACCCCAATACTAAATGCAAAATACTCCAAGATCAGAACTTTTTGAGCATTGGCATGACACTACAAGTAGAAAGTTCTATACCTGACCTTATGATGGGTTGCAGTCAATCACAAGCATGCTAAATATATTGTATAAAATTAAGGGAGGAGGAGGGAAGGTGGCAGTATGGGCAGGAAAAGGTCAGGGTGGAAATTATCATTCTGCTCCTAAATCTGTATATATGACAAACATGAAATTTGTTCACCTTGAAAACTAAATAAATATATTTTAAAAATTATATATGGGTTATATGTATGCATACATGAAAAATACATGAATTTCATGTTTAGAATTGAATTTCATCCTTGTGATATCACAGGATGCATATTCTAAAATATGAAAAATTAGAAATCTGAATCACTTCTGGTATCAAGCATTTTGGATAAAGGACAGTCAACCAATATAAACAAGATGAATGGACTTGAATGTTTTACTGTGGATAATAGACTGTCATATAAGTTGCTTCTAAATGTAGATTTAATTCTCAAAAGTGACATATGAAAAATAATTGCTACAGGTCAGGGGTGGTAGAATCCAGAGATGTGTTCACAGATGTGATGCTTTCAGCTGAAATTAGAGGACTAAAACAAAAGGCAAGGTAGGGAGAGATATTTAACCTAGGGGTGTAAACGTTGGTTAGGATGGCTGGATTCATTACTTGGCTCTGGCTCTATTCCTTACTCCTGCTTACTGCAAAAGAAGATCCTGGGAGGCAGCAGGTGATGGCTCAAGTAATTGGAGTCCTGCCACTGATGAAGGAGATCTTGATTGAGTTCTCAGCTTTTGGTTTCTGCCCTAGTCCAGTCCCTGACTTAGCAGGTATTTGAGGTGTGAACCAGAAAATGGGAGTCAGTCTCAGTTTCTCTCTCCCTCCCCCTCCCCCTCTCCCCCTCCCTCCCCTTCTCCCCCTCCCTCCCTCTCTCTCCCCTCTCTCCCCTCTTTCCCCCTCCCCTTCCCCCTCCCTCCCCCCCCTCCCTCCCTCCCTCTCTCGGTACTCATGGGAGAAGAGCCTGGAGGACTTCTGGCATGAAGCCTGAGCGTGATGGGACCCATGGGTTCTCCTAAGGAAGTAGAAGTGGGAAAGTTGGAAAGGCTGATTGGGCCAGGAAAGTGAAAGTCAGAATATGCAGGTGAACTTGAACCTATGAGTATGGAAAACCATTGATATCTTTTGAGCTGGTCACTGATATACTGAATCTATTTCTTCAGAAATTAATATAACAATGTGATGAGCACTTGAAAAGTTGGAGATGGGAAGCTAGATAATTCAGTAATCAAACAATCAAACCTAAGATGATAAATTCCTAGAAACCATGAAAATAGAAAATAATGAGTGGAAAGAAAAGATATCCACTGTATCACAAATGACTATAAAGTCATAAGAAGGGGTCAACAGTGACTGAAGAATAACTAAAATAAAGAAAGTTACTTGATTTTTGGTGCTATTGTTGGGGCTCTCAGCCAAAGAATTGGCTTACATTTGCTCCCATTACCATCAGTGTTTTTTTTGTAGCAGGCAACTTCATTATAATTTTCCTTTATGAAGTATAGGGCAAAGAAGCAATGTGCATTTTTAATGTATCAGGATATATGCATTTGTTTAAAATCAAGGAGTACAAATATTTTTAAAAATTCCTTCATAACTGAATTGAAGTAATTATGTTGACTGCATATTCAATGCAAATTAGTTTATTTTCCTTTAAAGAAAATTGACAGAAATTAGCATTTTGGGGGAGAGGGAGAAAGAAAAACATGAGTTTATTTGCCTGGAAGGGTTAGTACAATTAATGCAATTTTTAAAATCTTACTTACTCTCAGGTGATCACTAATTCACTTGAAGAACCTAGTTTAATACATTCAGTGGTTCCTTGGTGTTCTTGGAAAGATTTTGCTACAGAGTTCCAGGGTATCACAATCATTATTAATTGTAGTATTTTAAAGTTCACACCAGATATGCTTCCAAGAAATATGACCCAGATTTATTTGAAAGGTCACATAAATATATTTTACTTATCCAACAGCATGGTGATAAAAATAGAGGAGCTCTGATAAAATGCAGCTTAACTGTGTAGATAGCATGATATAGTAGAAATGAGTTCCTGCATTTAGAGTAAGAGGGCTGATTTCCTGTTTTGATTCCTTCAGCCATAAATAGTGTGATCTTAACTAAAATACTTAATCCTTAAATGTCTCAATTTCTCAGCTGTAAAATGGGCACAATAACAATATTTGCTTTATCTCAGTGAGTACAAGGATTTTTCTTTTCTGTGCTGTAATCTCTGCAAATAGGTCCATGCTTGGCACTTATTAGGAGCCCAAAATCATTTGTTAAATTAACAAGTGAATGGTGCAAAGGATGACTGAAGGAATGTTGTATTCGGTAAAATGAAGCACATAAATTTGAATATTCTTCTGTATTATTGAATAGTATCTGAATATTATATCTGTCTTGTGGAAATGACTATATAATGCTGTGCTACTACCCATCTCTCTTGCCAACTCTACATTCAATGGTACCATATTGGTATCTTGAAATTGCAAAAATGGAACATTTGTGCCCCCAAATTTGGCAAATACTACTGATCACACCCACCTCATCCTCAAGAGCTTCATGTTAAACATTTGCCAGCAAATCACTGTTCGAGACCCTATTATAGAACCTCGCTTGCTTTGCTCTCTTCTACCTCCTTTGCAACCTTTGCCGAAATAATGCTGAAATCCTGTTACCCAAATAATCCAGGATTTCTGGGTCACTGTACAACCATGACTATGCCTTGAAATTCTTGCCTCCCAGTAACACATATCACTCCTTATTTAATTCTGAATCAGATGTTTTATCATTACAAACATTCTCTAACTCCCCCAAGTTACATTTGGGTGTCTCTTCCATGTACTTAGCTATCACTCAGTAGTTATCACTGTGAGAGTATTATCCCAAGGTATTACAGTAATTGCTTGCTTACTTGCATTCTTCCCATAAGAGCCCTTAGGAGCACACAGACTGTCTTATTCATAGTTATAGTTTCTGTACCTTGCTCCTTTAGCAGATACTCAATGATTGATAGTTCCATGTGTGGGGAGCAATTCGGACTATACTGTTACTGGAATTAAGATTTATTCTATGCATCTGCTCTCCCACAATATGGCGCTGGGAGAGAAGTAAACAGCTTCTACCCAGCTGCCTCTCACCAACTTGACAAGCTGCAGGAGCTGCTCCTGATTGGAGGAGAGCGGCGTGCTCGGCGTGTGGGCAGCCGAGTTGGGATTGGTGGAGAGGACTATATAGGAGGAGAGAGACGGCATGGTGGTGTGGGTTGGTTGGAGAGTGCATTGGAGAGTTCGCGGGGAAGTTCGTTACTTCGTTCTTTCTCATTTCTCTACTCATTCTTGCTTTGGGAGTTTGCTGTTTACTTATTCTTACTTTACTATAGAAAGGACTTGTAAAAAAAGGGAACAACAAGCGCCCGGTCCGGTGCGGCTCCTCCGCGTGCGGAGGAGCAGCAAGTGGTGCCGTGACTCGGATATGAAGCCTAGGCAGGGTTTAGTGTCGTTCCTCCATGAAGAGGGGGAGCGACATAATGGTGCCGTGACTCGGATAGGAAACTTAGGACGGATAGGAAACCTAGGAGGGAAAGACCGGGAAGAAGTGGGAAATTACCGGAGAGAGAGACTAGTAAAGAGCCTAGGGGAAGGCCGGACGGAAAGAGTGCCGGTGAAAAGCTAGTTAGAACCTAGGAAAAAAGCCGCGGGGGAAGAAAATTAGAAGCTAGGAAGGAGGTATTAACTGGGAACGTCTGGGAGACTCAGTCTTCCATTACGCCCACTGCTCCAACATGTCACAGACGGTACAGACAATGGAGTTCTTTGGCTACTCTTTGCCCACTGGCTACCTCTTCCTCCTGCTGGGCACCATCCTCTGTTTCTCCCTAAAGATCATCCATGGGCTAAATATGGTTTCTCTCTCTCTCTTCCTACTCCCCACCTCCTCGCAGCTTTTCCTCTAAGCAAGGGAAACGAGGGGGGAGGAAAATTCATGCATTCGTAAGAGCAATCGTAGAGACGTCCCCCTGGTTTCTACAGCAGTGGAGGCAGGTGGGACGGAAAATGCGCGAGGCTGGGGAATCGATAGAAGTGCTGAAGCTGTGGCAACTCGTTGATCAGGTGCTTCAGGACCCCACGGAAGGGATCGAGTTGTTGCTTAATGAGAGGAGTGAATTGCAGGAAGAATTATGGCAGGGCAGCCAGGCGAGCAACTATTGTAACGAACAAGTGAGAAGAAAATCAAAGAAGGATTTAGAGAGCCAGGAAGCTTATGGGGGGGAGAAGGAAGCTGAGGAGGGAACCTCGCCCCCGAGAGAGATGCCTGGCCATACAAGGCTGGCAAATTCAACCATAAAGGATGAATCACCACCCCGGTATCGCCCATTGGTACTACCAAAGTTTCCCCCTGTAAAGAAAAGCCCCTTTTTTCCATATGAGATTGAAGAAGAGTGGGAGGAAGAAGGAGTGATGGAGGGAGTAGGTATGCAGGAGGAGCTAGAAAGGCCAAGAACCGAAAACAAGCAAAGGGGAGCTGTTTATAGAAAACCTGCTTGGGAGCAGTACCAGGAACCAGGCCAGGTGTTTCCTGTAATTCAGGATCCACAGGGAAACAGGGGATGGACGCCTCTTGACCATAAATTACTTAGAGTTGCAGCAATCAGTACAATTGTATGGGCCCCATGCAAGTTACACTCAGGCAATCCTTGATAACATTGGGCAGCAAGGCCTAATACCTGAGGATTGGAGAAACTTAGTAAAGGCGGTGTTAGGCGGGGGTGATTTCCTCTTGTGGTTAGCTGCTTATAAAGAATTTGCACGAGAATATTCAAAGCAGAACTATCAAACAGGGAATCAAGCATGGGATGAGGAAATGTTAAATGGAGAAGGGCGATTTGCCAGTCCCGATGAGCAGGCCCGATTACCAACAGCTGTCCTCTTACAGGTGAGAGAGATAGCAAGAAGAGCCTGGAAGGTGATACCCAGAAAAGGAGAAGTAAGACACAGCCTAACTAAGATAGTACAGGGCCCTACCGAACCTTACGCTGATTTCGTGAACAGATTAATGGAAGCAGCAGGAAACATTTTCGAAACCGTGGAAGAAGCAATGCCCTTAGTCAAAAGATTGGCGTATGAACAGGCCAATAAAACATGTCGGGAAGCTCTTAGACCATGGCAGCATAAGGACATCCCTACCTTTTTGAAAATCTGTAGGGATGTCATGGATGATGTAGTTTCTGGATCACATGCTGCAGTAGCAGTAACCCGACAATTTAGACAGAACATGAGGGGACGTATATGCTTTAGATGTGGTCGAGAAGGGCATCTAATGAGGGAATGTAGGGCCAGATTTCCAGCCCGAGATCGGCAGGGCATAGAGAACTCGAGAAGACCAGGCCTTTGCCCACGCTGTAGAAGAGGGAACATCTAAGGGGAACATCTAGCTGAAGGAACACCTGTGCAGCCCCCGAGAAAGCCGGCCGGCGGTGTGCCGCTCCCCTGCGGAAGTGGGGAATGTGGCCAGGGGGAACTGCCCTTCCACGGAGGTGGAAGGGATAGTAGCCAACCCGGGAAGAACCAGCAGCAAACCCGGGGAGGGCCGAGCAGACGAAAGAACAGCGCAGGGTCCTGTGTCGTTCCTCCACGAAGAGGGGGAGCGACATAATGGTGCCGTGACTCGGATATGAAGCCTAGGCAGGGTTTAGTGTCGTTCCTCCATGAAGAGGGGGAGCGACACCATGAAAAACCAAAAAACAAAACAATGCAACAATCTGGTTTGTATATCCTTGCAATACAGGAAACTTAAGTGCATTTTTAAGCCATGAAATGCAGTGAACAGAACACAACCATTCTTACTCAGGCACTCACTGCTTGACAAAATTTTCTGAATGTTAGTGGGGGAATCCATTACACTAGCCTACACATTTAGTCCCAATGCTCCTGGCAGTTTCACAGACATTTACATAGAAACTCATTGGCTTAATACACATGCTTGATGCCTGTGACACATCAACTCAACATTAATTCCTGCCTGATATTTTTGTTGTGACTACATGGTAGTAGCATTTGAAGTCATCTCTGCTTGGTCCAAAACTCTTATTCATAGGACAGCTGTCTGCATGGCCAGCCAGAATGGCTCATTGAGCAGACACATCTCATTTGCTCCTGTGTGTGTGAAGTGATCTAGAGGAAAATCATATTAACTTCGCTTTTCACTCTTGCCTCAAACAGCTCAGACTGCACCATGTCATTATCTATTCCCCTTAGGATCCTTCAGTTTCATGTCCTCCTACAAACTACATTTTCCCAGACTCATTTGCTAATTAACTTCTGCATGGATTCGGCCAGTGTGTGGCACTAGCTGGGGACTAAATGGAGGGAAAGGAAGAATTCAGGGTGGGTTTTCCCCTCTCCTGCTCCGGAGAATGTTTCCTGGCAGTGGCTGACTCAGCTCTGGTGCCACAGCTTCCAGGCTTCCCTTCTTGTGGTTGCATCTGCTCCTAGGCAGTCATCACTTAAGTGTAACTCCTTCCAGATACCTCAACTTCTGAAACCCGATAAGATCACCTATTGCTTCAGCTCTTAGACACAGAAGTGGGAACAGCATGCAGCTACTGCTAATCTTTAGTTTTGTGTGTGTGTTACGTCTCATTTGGCTTCTCTGGTCTTCCATCTTCTATGTAACAGATTGTCTCTATTAAATTCCCTGTATCAGAAGTATCTGGAGCAGTTCCCTTGTTTATCTTTTTGTTTGACATCCTATTTTTCTCTTCATGGTACTACTGTCTTATTCTGTGATGAAAATCAAAATATTTGGAATAACTTTTGGATTCTTCTGTCACCTGATCCCTTAAATCTAATCAGCTTCCAACTACCAGGTTTTTAACTTCTATTATCATTTTTGAATTTTAATTAACTTATTCAAAAGGAAAAATGTGTAATCGAGAGTGAGATCTCTCATCCACTAATCCACTCACTCCAAATGCTGATAATGTAAAGAGCTGGATCAGGATGAAGCCAGGATTGAGGAACTGAATCTAGGTCTCCCCTGTGGGTGGCAAGGACCCAAATACACAAAAGTCATCACCTGCTTCTTCCCAGGGCATTCATTAACAGGAAGGAAGCTGTAACTGAAAGTAGAGCCTGGACTCAAACCCAGGCATTCAGATATGGAATGCAGGTGTCTCAAATGTTGCCTTAATCACTGTGCCAAACACCCACCTCCTATCATCTTTTTCCTTTCCATTCTTATTTCTGAGATAGTAATATGAATTACTAATATGAATTAGTATTGCCTCTTCCTTGAAATACTGCAATGTGCTCTCCACCTGCAGCCCCTTTCCCTTTCCCTTTACCAGGAACGGGGGCCACAGAGCTGATTTGAGCTAGCTTAGATGGGCCAGAAGCTTGAAGGCATTATTGTAAGGTTTTGATGAAATGAGGGATTCTCTGGAAAATGCAGTAACAGCAGCTGTCAGAACTCTCGACATCACAGAGACTGGACATGGAGATGGTCCTGGATTTAAGAGATGAGTAGAAATCAGACCAGCATGAATTCAGATTATATCACTGTAGTTCTTGACCATTCTTGTGTCTCATTTACTTCCTGGGTGTCTATCTCATTTGGTTCTGCAACTATCTGGCTGGTACATTTTATTCAATTTCTACTCCATCCTAATTTTGAGTTGTATGGAGTCTTCAAGGTTATAATTCTGTCATGTAATTGAATCTGTATAGCTTCTGTACATGTTGTGAGGTTTTTGGATTCTCCATTTTAAACAAAGGATAGACATCAAATTGATCAACTTTTGATGTCAGTCCCAGGTTTCCACAAGCTATGGGATGGGCAGAGTTACATGGAACTATGTTACTACCCTTTAATATGGATAAGATTCAGGGCAGTTTCTTTAGTAATAGATTAATTGTGAAATCAATCTTCCAAACCAAAATACTTTCAAGAGTGAAAGAGGACACGATAAGTAATAATCCAGGGAAAACAAGCATAAACTGAGATGGTTGTGTGTATACTGCAACTTACAGGCATCATGTAAAGTACCTCAGGCAGCATGTTTTGTAAAGCAAGTCTGTTTACACAGGTTAGTTTTCTAATGCTCTTCCTATATATTCTACATATCTGAACTGATTTGTATTTCATCAGTCTTCCATGTTTGTCCCTGGATGCTACATTGTTATTTAGCTTCTATAAAAATGTTACCATACTTTCAACTGAGTTTTACATAGGCCTGTTTTCATTTAATAATGCAGATGAATTTATGTAACACTTTAGATAATGTGTAGGACACACAATAGATTTTAATTTTTGGTACTTTTTGGGATAACTGTACATATCAAGGAATCCAAGTGGAATTTGACCTATTGGGTCTCATACAAATCAGGTGTATAAGGCAAATATGGACCTTTTAGTACAACCATGGCAGACTCATTTGAATTTGGAACTATACTTGCTTTAGATGCTACATACTACAACTCGGGGAAACTTACTTAACCTCTATACACCAATATTTCATTATTTGCTGAGCAAGGAGGATTCTTATCTTCTACTTCCAAGAGATAGCATGATTATTAAGAACTTGTCATAATCTGCACATAAGTGTTTAAAAACAGTTCATATTATTAGTGACACTTATAGAATTGTAGGTGAGCTAACAGATCTCTTTGACTTCTACAGTTTTATGATTCTAGATATCAAGTCATATTTAATAGTCTAGCCAACAGTAAACTTTATTAGTAAATAGCGTGCTAGTAACTACGTGGGATAGAAAAATATGACATGGCCACAGCTATCAAGAAACTTAGATATCATTACAATGGATATCATGAAACAATTAGAAAACATATGCACTGGGACTTGTACACAGATTCAGATGTGGTCATGATTTACGAAGGCTGAAAGGAATTAACTAATTTCTTAAAGGAAGAATTTGAGCTTGCTTGTGAAGCAGGAGTTCTCATGCTCACTATCTGTTAAAATTATGTTGGGAGGAGGCTTTTAAAAAGTCTCATGCTTTGGCTTAATCACAGAAACTCAGAATGAAGGTGGGATTCAGTCATTAGCATTTTTTTCAAGCTCTGAAATGAGTTCATCGTGCAGTTGATGCTGAGAGTCATTGCCTTAAGGGAAGAGTAGACTCCCCAGAAGAAGAAGGGGTGATGGGGTTCATTTCAGGGTGAGGAGCCACTTGACATGATTCGTGGCATGCTAACAAGCACTTTTAGTGTGAAGGACAATCAGAATCGCAACTGAGGGTCAGCAGGCTAAATGGGGAATTTTAGAATACTTAGTAAGATTCTATCTGGGCTACATACTAAAGATCACAGTTTAGGCCCACTTAACTGAAAGAAAACTGTTTACATAATATATTGACAACAAAAACCATTTTAATACTACTCTGCATACTCAAAATAACTCAAACAGGAATATTGAAATTGAAGTCAAATCACAGAGCCAGAATACCTGCCACAGGTAGTTCCTGGCTTTCTTTTGTGGAGGTGGTAGTTCTTACTTAACACTCTTGTGATTTACCTAAGACCTTTATACTCATAAACCCTCAAACAACTTCATCCCTTTACTACTAGAACAGTATTTCTCAAATTTAGCTACACCCTGCCATCATGTAAGGAACATTTAAAAACATTGATATCTGAGGTATTTTTCCATAGATTCTGAGCGAATTGGTCTGCTGTCTGAGACAAAGGCCTGTCATAGCTCAACACTCTTTTCAAGTGATTCAAGTATGCAATCAGAGACCTAGTGGTTCAAGCAGTAGATTTTGACATGATTAGGAATCATGGTGATCTTGTTAAATCACGGTTTACTTGGCTTGCCTCCCAAGGATTCTCTTTTAGTAGTTTGGGATGGGGCCAAGAATGGATAATTCTAACAGGCTCTCAAGTGATGCTGTGCAAGCTGACTTTTGAGAAGTAGTGCCCTAGTTCAAGTTTATGTCAGAATCCCATGAAGGGCTGATCAAATCACAGACTGCTGTGCCCTGCCATAGAGTTTCTAACTCAGGAGAGCCTGTGCAGGTCTGTCTGATTCCTAGGTGATACTAATGAGAGTGGTTCAGGGACCTTGCTTCCAGAACCACCAGTTGAGATACAAAGTCATTTCTCTGTATTTATTTGCTCCCCCCCCCCCTTTTTTAAAAGAAACCAAACAAAACAAAACCTTGGACTCACTATGGGCTTTTAAGACATCCTCACCACTAAATGCTTTATTATAGCAGCTTACTATAGTGGCCTTGAATTAGAAAAAACAAGTACATAAGGCACAGAACATAAATATTCTCACTGTCTTCTTGAATGCACAGCTGCCCTGCACCCAGAAACCATTTGACAATATTCAGCAAATTGATGGATTGCATGTTGTCTGTTCCACTCCTTACCTAATGGTTCTTTTATTTAACTAATGACTATAATTCTCGTTAGATGCTGATGGAACATTAAGATTTTTGTTTGTGGAACCTGGCAAAGCTACCCATGGCAGGACATCAGCCGGTAAGCATTACCTAGGCAGAAACACCCAACCCTCCAGCTGGCCCGAGCAGCAGGTGCTGGTGCTGTTAATAATGTCGGCATAAGGAGGCAGTTGTTCTTCTGGCCACTGCAGACATTTTGTGATTTAATTCACGAATTCCTTCAGTTTAGAAATCCATTAAATGACCTTCTGTTAAGCAATCTGCAGCAAGGAAAGTTCTGACAAATGAAAGCACCTTTGTTTTAGCCTAATGGGTAGCAATAACTCAAAGATCTGAGGATTCTACCATGTTCTGTCTCATTTAAATGTCCTTGCACTTGTTATGAAAGGTTCTCTATGTCCCTCTGGTTTCTGAATCACCCTTACTCATCTATTTTAAGACCCAGAGTAGCATGGGACCACCTGATTAAAGCTTTCCAAAATGCCCTTCCAGCCACAGTGTCTGCCTCGTTCTTGGTGGGTATTTCTGATAGCACTTAGTCCACTGTGTGAGAACTGGCCATCATTCAGCTTCCCTCCCCAAAGGCACAAACCCTGAGGGCAGAGGCAGAATCTAGGTCATCTCTCTCCAGCACTTCCGGCACTGCCAGGTATTTAATTAACATCTTTCACGAAAAGCTCTTGGAAGCTCTGAGCCTCACCCTCTGCAGTATGGGGAGACTTTCCTAGATACTTCTGGGTTCCTCTGTATTTCTTCCAAATGTAGAGCTTATGTCTCTGACTTGCAGTAATCATTTCACTGTCTGTGTGCTAGCCCTGACCATAAACACTGTGAGGATCTACTTGGTTCACAGTTCTGTCATCAGTATTTTTAGATGCTTAGAACCTGGAGGTAAATATGTGTCAGAGTAAACAAGAAAGTTTCTGTAAAATGGGCTGAGATTTTCTGAAGTTCAAATTGCATCATGTTGCTGTGTAACCTTATTCATTATTAAATAGAAAAAAATGTACATTCAAGTTTGTGATACTACGTGATATAACCTATAAGGTCTGGCGATTTTTGCACTGCTTACCTTCTTAAAACCCCTCTTAGGGTCACTGTAGCATTTTGCATTTGGGACTGAGTCATATAAATATGACAAAGATAGTATAGAAGGGGGCTTGGGATAACATTAGGCAATCTTGATTATAATCCTAGATCTCGTGCCATCTTGCTATGTGGCTTTAGGCAAGTAGATTTAACTCTCTGGTCCTTTTTTTCTTCTGAAATGAGAGCCACGATTATATGATTTTCATATTTTTTCAAGTTAAAGTTTCTGTTTCTCAGTATCTTAATATGTACCATGAAGATAATGATAGTACCTATGGTTGATGTGAGGATTAAATGGGATGAGAGATACAAAGCACTTGGGTAAGTGCCTCATATACAATAAGCACTTAATAAAGTCCCTGTGCTACTACTGTTAGTGTTGCTATTCCTGTGCTTGTTATTGTTTTGTCTTTAAAATTTTTAATTGACAATTATATGTTTATGGGATAAAATGTGATACTCTGATGAATGTTTACAATGTAGGATGATTAAGTCAGGCTAATTAACATGTCCATCACCCCATACACTTAACATTTATTTGGTGTTATTTTTTCCATTTTTGACTTTGTATAATTCAAATACTGACAATCTACAATTATTGACTTAGGTGGTAAAATCCTGAAGGAAACAAGAGAACTCCAATGGCAGATATACAAGACCATTTTGCACTGTATAAATGCATTCAAGAAATGTTCATTGAGTTTCTAGAAGTGTTCTTGGAATATACCAGTGAATTAGTCTTGTCCAATGCAGGTTTCATTTAAATAAAAGAGCCTATGGTACTAGGTAGTGATAATGCAGATAGGAAAATAGGATAAGAGAATGGAGAGTTAAATCTGGGAAGGGTGAATGGGAGGGAGATGAGATTGTAACCTGGAAATGATATCTAGAAAAATATCCTTGGAATCCTGAGATCATATACATTTTTGCATTTGATGAGGAGAATGTGAAAAACCTTTCAGGTAAAACCATTTCTAGAAGCCTGCAGATAAAAAGTATACAATCCAAATGTCCCATTAGGTGCTACAATACAATCAGGAGTAAGAAGATGGTGGTATAAAGAGTAAACTCATATTTATTCAGTGATTAAAAATGTTGCCAGTGACCACTGAGTTTTGATACATAGCCAACTGTGAGTAGCTTTTGATCTTTCATAAGAAGAATGGACAAAGTAAATGGGTGAGTGAGAGATTAGAGGAAAATGGAATAAATATCTTCTATCTCCAGATTTTCAGGGTTGATGAGGTGGACATGTGTACCTTCTATCACTTCAGAAAAGAGATAGCTGCTGGCAGCTGAAGTGACTATGTTGTATTAACCATTGTGTGACTATATTTGTATGCCACTTAATTGCTGCAATAGTCCGATGAGATGAGGGATATCATTTTTCTCATTTTGCAGGTGGGAAATTCAGAGACACAGTGAGGTTAGGAAATGATCTATATCACCCAGTTAGTAAGCAGCAGAGTCAAAGTTTGAGTGTAATACTATGCGGCTTTGAAACATATATTTAGTGTGACCAAGGAGTTCACAGAATGGTTTTATAATAACACCTGTCTGTTGGAAAAGCTGGCTGGAGGAACCAAGCTGTAGCTGTAAATCCACTCTTTCTTATCACCCGCACTACACAGTATCCTAACAGCGGAAGTCTATAGGCCTGAACTTGCAAGAGAGCTAGACAAATTTTAAACTTTTCTTTAAGCACACATACAAACTGTTCAAGGCTTCAGTGAAGTAAATAATTGGAAAAGCAGTTGTAAACATTAACAGAGCTTCGTAACTACTTCATCAAGTAAGTTATTGAGTTTGAAGAACAATGGAATTTTTATTTTTGCATTTAGAGACTATTTAACATGTCCTCTTGGAATCTCCTTTAATGCCCATGTGATTCATCAGTTTTTACAGTTTCTTCTTGGAGATACCTGGTCCTTCTTCATGTACTTTGATTATTATTTGGGCAAACACTCACTGTCAATTGGCAACTGATGAGTAAAAGAGAGATGAAAGCTACAAATTTTTAAATAATATGAAAATGTAGTAAAATGGATTAATATACTACATTGTCTTTAAATGTTTCATAAAGTATTTCAGGTAAAATATCTATGACTACATTTTATAGAAAAGAGTATAAACTGGGAGAAAAATTGAGAGGGAAATTAACATTTTAGAGACATCTGGGGAGGCAAGGGGGAAAGGGGCACTTTATTGAAACATCATTTACTTCTTTATCATCCTTAAAATCTACACTCTGCTAAAATGTATTAGCTGCAGCAAAATGATTAACTCAGTGAGTTTAGCATCCCTAATTCTGAGCCTTTCACCTCTTTAATGAAGCATACTCATATGTTGTGCCACAGAAAGGTAGAGGGGCCATCCTCATGCATTTAGAACACTGTAAAATTTAAAAAGAGCCTGCATTTCATGTTAATTGCCTACTATAGCACAATCTTGGCTATCTCCATCTCTCAGACACTTGTTTTCCATACAGGCGAAGTGTAACACTGAATGTAGCAGGAGTTAATTTTAACTTTTTAAAATGAGCGTTTTTAATAAACTTGTTAAATACATTGATCCAATTTCTTAAACAGACTATTTGGCTCAGGACTAAAGTGCTTCTTCTTGGCTTTGGATTAACATTATGAAAGGATATCAAAGATGATGAGGAGGTACAAACATGAGAAGTGGACAGGATAATGGACTAACTGGAAACTGGTTAAGAAGAACCACATTCCAAGAAGATATGATGAAGCAAGAGTAAAATGACTTTCTGCAGTAATGCCTTTCAGAAAGCCTGTCTCTGTTTTGTTGTACGTGATGTCTTTATCTTAGTACACTGTGTGATAAGGTAGAAGTGGAAAGAGCATCCCTCAACATTATTGGAAATTGAATGAATGCTTTCTTTCCAGGGTGAGTGACTTGCAAAATATTGAAAATATTTCATCCTCAGTATCAACCGACATTTCTGCTAGTACAAGGCCCTGCTTTTTCCCCTTTGAACACTATACATTATTGGATTTTGTACAGCTATCTGCTCATCTATCCATTCAACAAATATTTTATTGAGTGCCTGTTTAATATGCTAAGTACCAAGTACCCATGAACATGACAGTCTCCTCACAAAATTTATAACACAGAATTATGGCTTAACATCTTCCTGTCTTTCCCCTTCATTCCATAGTCTTAGAGTAGATAACCAAATAACTGGACATGCTTAATACTTTTAGATCTAATCACCCTAACAGCGTCACTTTCCTTCCATTACATCCTTTTTCAAAAGCATTCAATGACTCCTTTTTGCCTAGAGTTTCACACCCAAGCTTCTTAGACTAGCAACACTTCTCATTGTAAATATGTTCTAATCCTATTCTGACTGTCCTTTTTTACCCCTCCAACTGGACCTGCCAATCTGGTCACTATTTGACTGCTGAATATACCATGTACACTCTTTGCATTGGAGCTCAAGTCATTTTGTTTCCTCTCATCTGAAGGAATATTTGGTTAAAGTCTAGGAATTTGTACAGTTAAGCACCCAGAGTGGTTCTAATATACTACTATTCTCTATGAATTGTGCTTACACTCTAAGGTCAGTTCAGATCCTATTCCTTCTAGAAAGCTTGCTTTCATTATTGCTTCTCACCATGACCTCTTCATTCTATTAACAGAGTAACACCATCTCACTTATTTTGGCCTACAAATCACCACAGCTGTGTAATATTAACTATTTTTAAGTACATAAATCGTATCTCTCCAATAAGAAGACAAACTATAGCAGAAGAAGCTATTACTCTGGTCCTCTCAACCACATCTAGAAAATCTCTGGTATATTTTCAACACTGACTACACATTTGTTTTATTTGGATGTCATGGTTCTTCTATGGACTTCTGTGAGTTGTGTTTTGGTACCTCTAATAGTGAGTTCACAATAGTGGTTTCTCGATGAATAAATAAATCTATAGAGTGACTTTGTTTATCTAAAGCAGATGTGTCTATTCTAGTAGGAGCCAACATCTATTTTATCACCTTCAAAAACATGAATGTAAATTTAGGTAAAATAATTGTAAAATTGTATTAACTTTGTTTACAAAGATATAATTACTCATTTTTGTCTGCAGCATATGTACAGTGGGTTTTTTGTATGAGTACTTTCAAAAATTATCATAAAATTTCTTATTTGATGAGAAAGTACAATCATAAGGTAATTTAAACAAACAAGCAAGTATCATATTGCTCACTTTGACCAAAAAGAACACGGTAGTTTCTGGGCTTACCAGAAATACCATTCTTTGCATCAAAATGTATACATTTCTAAAACTGAAATCTGAAAATTATATCATCTTGAGCTATATAGCTTCTTATTTGATTTCTTGCCTAATTTTATAATTTCTCAATAGATCAATTTGATATCAGAATTTTCAAGATGATCTTTACTTTTAAAACAAAATATATGATGTTTGTACAGCCAATATGTCAACATTTCAATTATAAAATATTAAAATACTCTTGTAAAGCATTCTGGTCTAAAATATTCAGAAGTATACTTTGGAATCTCAGTTCAATCAATTTTTGAACTTTGAGGATTTGGGAAAATTACATAAATTTAATGCCTAGCATGAATTCTGAAACATGGAGGCCTTTAAATAAACATTAATTTTCCTTATGGACCCACCTCAAAGGTATGCGAAGGGAGGGTTTGTGGTTCTATTAATGGATGATTTTGAAATTTTCCAGTAGATCATGATATTAGTGGGTTAAGTCTTCTGCCTTACACTACATTCATGCTACTTATCTTTTTTGTTGGCATATGAACAAATTTTTTTTAAAATTATGAGTGGGAATTGCAGCTTATTCTTTAAGCCTTCAATCATAGTGAATCAACCTACTTGTCCCCAAAGAGTATTTGATTGAAAATCTTGCTGGGCAGGAGTAGTTTTACACTTAAGAGAAATTTATCTACCATTCTCTTATCATCAGTTTATTCTTCCATTCAAATGACATTTTCAGGGCCCATGTTGTGGCGAAGCAGGTTAAGCCACTGTTTGCATTCAATATGAGTGTCAGTTTGAATCCTGGCTGCTCCATTATTGACTGAGCTCCCTTCTTATGTGCCTGGGAAAGCAGCAGCAGAAGTCTAAAGCGTTTGGATCCTTGCTACCCATATGGGAAACAATGATGAAGTTCCTGGCCCGTGGCTTTGGCCTGTCCCAGCTCTGCTGTTTAGGCCACTTGAGGACTGAGCCAGCAGATGGAGGATTTCTCTCTCTCTCTCTCTCTCTCTCTCTCTCTCTCTCTCTCTCCTCCCCCCACCCCTGCCGCCACTCTACCTTTCAAATAATAAATAAATAATTCTCAAAAAAGGATATTCTTAGTAAAGTAACATTAATTTACTAATTAATTAAGTACTAAGACATAGAAACTTTTTGAACTAAACTGTCTTCTCTTTGCCCCACATTGATATGTTGAAGCTCTAACCCCCAAAATAGGTGTATTCGGAGACAGGGCCTCAAAAAGAGATAATTAAAAATTTAAATGAGCCGCCTCCTTTCCGGATGGGCAGAGCCACATGCTCAGGGCTGTCCCTTTAACGCTGCCGACTGGGTCCTGCCCAGAAAGAAGACAGGTGACCTCAGCCAGCTAGCCTCTGGGGAGGATAAGTGGCTCCTGCGGAAGAAGGCTCAGGAAGTCTTACTTACTTCACCACTAAGGGAGGAGCGACCCTTCAGCCCAGACCGTTATGGCCTCCCAGCAGTCTGTGATCTCTTTGCCTGTATGCAGCTTAAAGTTGACAAGGAAAAGTGGCTGTATCGAACTCCTCTGCAGATGTGAAGGAATGGACGGCTCCGCAAGCAGCTTCTCTGCAGACTGTCACACACCCATGCGCTGAGTGACTGCAGCTTGCCAAATCACTTCTCGGTCTGAACTGTCAGCTTAGTTCCTTTCCTGCCTAATTTTGAACTAGCGAAGACAAACAAGTCATCAGACTCCACGTTCCCGTGTAAAAGACAAGGCTGTTGGTCGATGCTGAGACGATGCCGCTCCTTCTTACAGGATTGACTCACCCCCACACTGGAGCGGCAGCGCTGGTGGATAGGCCCGCACAAGCTTCCTTGGCTGCTTAGCTTGGGTTGTCACGAGCAGTACATTAAAACCCTGTCACTGGCAAATGAGACCTTTCTGGAATCAACTGTGTTGATGTGTTCTAAAGCTACCGACCTTCCCCGCCCTGTGGGTTTTCTTCTATTAATGGCCTCAAATAATGAGCCTTGCCAATATAGTGGGTTTTTATCTCACCAAAATATGTGTTCATCTTGGCAGTTTTTGACATTAACTACCAAATATTTTAACCTATGTTATCAGCCCTACGTTGTTTCTTCACTTGAAATTGAGCAGTTTTTTCTTTGTTCCTTTCTCCGTTATTAAAGTGCTTTCAGAACGGCTCTGCATTGTTCAGGGTCATTTTCAGGGCAGTCTTTGCCTCTCCAAAAATATTCTGCAGACCCACAGGCCCAAGAGCAAAAAGGCAAGGCACGTTGTGAAACTTGAACCATTCACTACCCTGCGGATTACTGGTGCATCCTGTGTCGATGGAAGCTGAGCTTGATACCTGGTGCTTTTAACTAGGGATAAAGTCAACGGCCCCTGCCCACAAGCGCAGCACTCCTGTGCCTCCACAGTACAATGCGGTGACACTTATGTGAACAGGCCACAACACTTGTGCCTTGGGGTGTTTATTGACGCTTTATGAAAACTATTTGATGTTTTGTTAACATCCTTAAAGTCACATCCATGCTTTAAAGTTTCTCTGTGGGTCACTCATGGGATTTACGAGATTGTAAATCCCATAAGGTTTCCTGGTCCCACAGTGTCACTGCTGTGTAGCTTCACTGGAGTGCTTCAGATTACACACAGCTGAAAAAGCCCTCATATTTCTTAACCCCCCCCCCCCATACCATGTAAAAGTATTACAATACAGGTGGTGGATAAAAACTTTCCAATGTCTTAGGTTGCAGGAAACTGTGTCCTTTTTCAAAAATCTAACACACTATACATACCCAAATGTAATTTATATCTATCACTGTGCTAATGAATTTATAAAACATTCTTTTGCGTTGATCCGTTTTTACCTCCCTTCATTAAAAGCATAATCACCAAAAAAAAAAAAAAAAATTTAAATGAGGTCATGTGAGTGGAGATTTAATCTAAGCTGATTAGTGTCGTTATAAAAGGAAGACCACACACCAGAAATGTGTACACACAGAGGGCAGGCCATGTGAAGACAGAGTGAGAACACACCAACTGTAAGCCAAGGAGTCAGGCTACACCAGAAATCAACCCTGGTCATCCCTTTATTTTAGAGTTCCAGCTTCAAGAAACAAATTTATGTTGTTTAAGTCACCCAATGGGTGTTTATATTAAGTCATTGAATGTTTCGAATTTTCCACACAAAAATAAAATTAATGCTAATTACAAACTGTATATAATAATAAGCTATAGATATCTTTTATATAACCAGAATTAACCAACTTAATCCAACTAGTTAAGTATACTGAACCTTTGCTTATTTTTTAAAATACAAACCTTCTGTTTTCTCACTTTAGTTGGCTCCAATAAAGTATTTTTCAATTCAAAGTACTAAATGTAGATTGTTTAAAATAGATTAGCATGTACCATAGATTACAGTAAATGCATCATTTCCATTTATGTGCGCATGGTCTATGACCTAACAATTGTACTAGCAAATATGCAGCCTTGAAGAATTTTATACATGCATCAGAAAACATGTACAAGCAGTGTGGTTTGTGATTTAAAAATAAAAACAGAAACAACCCAAATGTCCATAAACATGAGAAATACATGTAACCTACATAGATGAGTATATAAAATTTGAGTATAGATAGTACAAAATTTAAAGATTTTCTTCTAAAAAATTCAATAATTTAGAAAGCTACAGAAGGAAAATATTAAGAGTTATTGCTCCTGGGGCTGGCGCTGTGGCATAGCAGGTAAAGCTGCTGCCTACAGTGTCGGCATCCCACATGGGCTGCTCTACTTCCTATACAGCTCTCTGCTATGGCCTAGGAAAGCAGAAAAAGGTGGTCTGTGTCCTTGGGCCCTTGCACCTGTGTGGGAGATCTGGACGAAGCTCCAGGCTCTTGGCTTCGGATCCACCCAGCTCTGCCCATTGAAGCCATTTGGAGAGTGATTCACTCTCTTTCTCTCCCTCTCTCTCTCTCTTTCCTCTCTCCCTCTCTCCCTCTCCCTCTCTGTAACCCTGCCTTTCAAATAAACAGATATTTTAAAAATACTTAAAAAAACCTATTGCTCTGTTGAATTTTGTCTGACCAAGAGTTGTGAAGCATAAAGATTACTCAAGTTAGTATTTAGTGAATAGTTTATCAGAAAAATAACATGACTATCTATCAGCCTATTTTCTAAATTCTGCTAGAATCAGGATGACATATATAAATCATAGACTTTTAAGTATAAATGAAAGTTTTAAGGTTATTGGGGTTTTTGAACTTGAAATTTATTTTCACCAGGTGACACTAGGCTAGAATCATGTACACACATTCACACACACACATTCTCAGTATGTATAATTTATATAGATTCAATGGAAAGGAAGTTCAGAATCTGATAAGACATTTTGTTTATCCCACAAAATTGGGGATCTACACAATGGGAGATAAAACCAGGGAACCAATGCAATACATTACACCAAATCATTTGGACTTAGACTCAAAGAGAACTTGGTATTTGTTCCTCCATTTACTTTCTATGCAATGTTTGGGAAATTCCAAAGCTATGACTCTCAGTTTTCTGAACAACTACCTAAACACAACCTATCACTTTGAAGGATTCCCAGCAGCATTAAACAGAGAGTGTGTGGCATACTGCGGGTGTCCAAAGCCTGGGAATTATCGTATTAGTCTACTATTAAAGAATGTCAGGGAGGAAAACCAGCATTAGTTCTGCTATTCCACCTTTCCAGCTAACAGGTTTGATTATGACATTTGATTGAGACTTCTAATGGAAGACTCTCAGCTAGCCGCAATGCTGACATGTGTATGTCTCTTTCAGTTCATAAAAACGTACTGATTACAACAGAGAAACAAAACCCTGTTTCATTCACAACTTTAAAGGAAGAGAATGGTGCTCTTAAAATGAAAAGGAACCAAGAATAGTGTAAACATCACATATACACATCAAGAGGGAAATAGTATTCCTCTTTTAACATAATAAAAAGAATATGTGGTTTTGCTATTTTTTTAAAAAAGGAACAAAGTTTATACTCTAAGCTCTAGAATGGGCAGTATAGTGGATAGTTTGCAGCAGGGACACCAGAGCCCCAGCATTGGCTATATAACCTTAGATAAGCATCTTATTTCAGAGGCCTCAATTGTCAAATAAACATAAAAACGGGGGAAAATAACCTGTTTTACTCTGTGATTTCCTAAATTAATGCAAAGTATTTAGGCTAGTGTCTGGCACAGAAGCAGCATTATCACTACTGGTAGGTATCACCATCACCATCATCATTATCATCATCATTGCCATCACTATTCCTGAAGAGAATATGAACAGAAACGTGGTATCTAAAATGAAGCAAGCACCAATTACTCAGCGATCATATGTCCAACAAGTACAGTTGTTTTCAAACATCATTTTGGTTGCAAAAAATATTTTTTCCTCTAAAAAAGGCATAAAGGGATCTCAATATGGTAATTAAATCACAATTGGTTTGGTTGAACCTGATTGATAGTCTCAAGTCTCCAAATGTGTGTGTTTCACTATACTGTACTTGTTGGTCCCTGAAGTAAGCCAATGTCTAGTGAAATATATGCATTTAAAATAGTTTTTCAAAACTATAATAAAGCAACAAAGAAGGTACATAAGAATTTTTGAAGATTATTTCTGGATTAAGAGTACAATTAACAACAGGAATCTTGTATTTGTCTAAATATCAAATATAAACACTTTGAAAATATGGATTATTAAAATCTTCCTAGGATTAAAAAAATCAGTTTAACATTTAAAAAGAGAAATTGCACTATCTAACATAACCACCAGTAGCCATATGTGACTCTTGAAATTTAGATGCTAATTAATATTTAGTAGAATCACGGTTGAGTTCTTTAATCTCCCTAGTCACATTATCACTGTTCTATGGCCATACTTGGCTAGTAGCTAACATATGGAAGAGCATAGAGCTAGAACATTTCCATCATCACATAAAGTCCTATTGGACAGTGCTTAGTTAGAACATTTCACTATGTGGAAAATTATACTCTCAATATTAGCTATGTAGAACATTACTATAAGCACTAGAAAATACCACATGAGTTTGGGAACATGTTTCCTTTCTTTATGCACTGCAGTTAAGGAAACAATTTAGATTTAATTCTCTGGAGGAATTTATTTTCTTAAGCTCTTCTCTTAAATTGTCCATAATATGTTTTTTACATGAGAAGTGTGGCAGAATAGGATAAAACAGTGTCTGAGTTCGCATTTATGTGACCTTGAGCAAGTTGGGCAGTCTGTCCTAAGTCCCAGGGCCTTCAGGTAACAGAGATAATCACAGTTGTCTACCTAACCAGTTTACATGAAGAACAAGTAAGAAAGTACATCTAAAAGTCCTTTTTAAAATGCTGAACCCCTAAACAAATGCTAGTTATTATTATAATCATCGCTACATTTTCACTTGGATGAATATGAATGAACTGTATAATTTCTGTAGAGATATTTGAGCTAGTCGGAAGGAAAATGTCACAGTTAAAGTCTTTGAGATAAAGCACAATTGTGGTCCAAAGACTTCAGGGCTGCTGATTAGAGAAAAATGTGTTTCTGAGTAAATGCATTCATAGGAGAGATTATTATATCATCTGTACTTTATAATTCAGTACAAAATATTTTTGTTAAATATGATAAAATGTTACCTCATCTCCATTTCACTATCTGAAAGACATTTATTTTGACTTTAGCGTTAGAGATAATAAGCTCAGAGCTGCCACTTAAAAGCTTATTAAAACTTCAGGAAGTTTTATAACATACTAATTTAATGCTTTATTAGCTTACTTCATTTAAGGTTACAAAGAACTAAAATGATCTTTGTGAAGCGTTGATCTAATCTCATTCCACAATGGGACTTCATTTCTGCCTAGAAGGCAAACTTAGACATTCAACTTTGGAAATTAAAAGAAACAAATAAACTGTTGTATATCAGTGGTAGCAAACCTTGCAAACAACAAACTATGGGTGTTTAGAATTGAAAATTAATGTAATTCAGCTTCTCAAGATTTTAATACTCTTCTAAAATATACAATATTGTTCATTATACACGTTTTTAAACTGAATGAAAAATTAGATGATCTTCCTAAATATGTTTATTTCTCCTCTTTCCGTAGTTAAAGAATGTGTACATTTCTCTTTATGACACTTAGATATGTGTGTATATATTATTGAATTTAATGGTAGCTCCTTAAACAGATTCTATGGCTTGGAAAAAGATAGACTTACTCCAAAAAGGGGTGTTTCTATATGCTAACAGCCTTCCTCCACATAGGGATTGAGGGATTTGGGCTCCTTCTACATAAGCCTTCTTCATTTCCTAGAGTTTTGGAATCCTTTCCATAAGGTCAGTAGATGAAGGGGGAAAAAAGACAAAAGGGCAAAGGCATGGCTGCAAGGCAACTCCCACTCACATTCTATGGGAAAGAATCAGTCACATGGCTCAAATTAGTTGCAAGGGAGTTTAGGAGATATAGTTGGCTTGGCAGCTGGATCTTAGGCACAGCTCTGTAATGTAAAAGCAGAGCACACATTTTGATGGACAGGTGATTGCCTCTACAACAGCGTAGGGTTGAAAGAAAAGAGAGGTTGTGAACTGAATATTAAGGCAGAAAGACTAAAAAGAGAAGGGAATCCAGTTTTATATTTTTCACATCTTTAATTCTGTTCTGTAGCATCTGAGTGAAAATAGAAATATTGTCCTTCCCCTGCTTTTAACTCCTTTTCCTCCCTTAAACTAGTAAAAGACAGAAGAATCATGGCACAGAATTAAGGATTGGTATAAAGTTTCCCTCCAGTTTCCTTCACAACAAACGGGAGATTATTATCAGATGTTTCTATTCCTCTCCCTGTCAATCTTGGATCCTCTCTTAACATCCTTGGTTTCATTCTCAGTGTGAAACAAAGGTGGATATCACTCAGGATTATAGCCCAACTACAGGAATCCTGAACTACAATCTGAGAAAGAGATATTTCAAGACTGATCTCTTTAGCCTGTAAACTGAGACAACATGCTATGGAGTTTTTGGGCTTGGCAGATCTCCTAGGTAATTATAGAAGCACTTCATCCACAGAAATCCTATCCCTTGAAGTATATGATATATATCCGCATCATCTCTTAAGGGAGGAAACAAGCATTATCAAACGCCCACTGAAAGACCATAGTATCTTTACCCTGATGGCAAAATGTCTTTCCTGACCCAGGAAGGAGCACAGGAGACCATCCAATATTTGTACAATGTGTTCATTCAATCACCACACAACCCCTGAGCTGGAAGTTTGAGATACGAACCAAACAGGAATAATTAAGGAAAGGAGCAAGAAGGTCATATTTGAACTCATAAAAACTGTGTAGACTCAAAGGGTAAGGGTAAGGGTACAGGAATGGAGAACAGACAGGGAAGGGCTTTTGCTTCAGTGCAGGCAGAAGGCACAGGCTGGCCAGGAAAGGAGTGACTGGGCAAATGAAAAGAAGTACATCTATTCAAAAGACAGTTGATGAGAGATTTGGCAGAACCTGAAAAATGAACCTGACAGGCTGGAGTGATGGTGTTGCATTCTTGGGAATAAGAAAGCAAAAGGAGATTAGTCAGCTTTTGAACATTTAGAAATTAAAAGGTACATGATTTATCTGAATGAAAGCAATTGCATACAAAAATGGGAAAAAGGGATTCCAGGCTGTAATAAAAAAATGGTAGTTGGACTCATGGAATGGATGAAAATGATTAAAGGAGAGTTCATACTATGAAGGCTTCAATACAAATCTGGGAACACCAACATTTGAGAAATAGCCAGAGTAAGAGATTCCAGTAAATAAGGTAAAAAATGAAAGATTCCTAAAACTAAGATGGTAAAAGGACATCCAGGAGACTATGGTGTCACAGAAGCTGAATTCCATCAAGAAGGAAAGTATTTTCTCCCACAGCATCTGCTACAGAATGTTCAAGTTTAATCTCTTCTAAAATATGTTTGTCAGGTTTGGCGACAAGGAAGCTACTGCTGACCTCTTTGAACAGAACTGAAGGAAAGAAGGAAACTAAAATTTATTGAACACTCAGGAAGTAGGAAAGGAAGTGCTTTATTAATGAGTTCCTGAAGTTGCATCATAAGCAGATGATGATAGTCACAATGCATACTAATTTCTGTGTTGTAAGATGTTTTAATGCTGTATTATTGGAAGAAAAAAAGTTTGTTTTCTTTTCTTCATCCTTACACACACATTTTCTGTTCAGAAAGTCAACATACTTTTAGTTACTACTCGTAAATATTTTGTGCCAAAATGCTAAGCAGCTATAAATTATCAAGAGAACATAATAATCTTAATAATTAATGCTCCTTTCTTCAGAACATTAAGGGTTAGAAATTGCCTTATTTCCCCCTAAATGCTGCAGTTTTTTAGAAGGGGAACCTGAGTTCAAGAACTGTAAATCATATGCAGGTGGCAAAGTGATAGGGATGGATTTTGTCCCAGTTTTGCTGGTTTTTCTCCCCCTTGTTTAATATTCACCTCCATCACTCTTTAAACTCTAAAAGTACCCACCTACATATTTTTACAACTATTTCCTAATGTCTGATTAAACCTGACCTGTCTCCTACAAAGTTCTCAGCGAACATTTATTGGATAAATTAATTCAAGAAGCTGCTTGACCTGTAACTTATTTAGGTAATGGTCAAACTTTAAAAATTAGAATCCACAACAAATAATATATAATAGACAATAACACAGATGCCTTCATGACTTCATTCCTCCGAGAGGAGAAATCAGGAAGTATGGAAACATCAGAAAAAGAAATGAATCAGAGATATAAGAATAAGGAAATAATATGGACAATTTTGGTGGCTCCCCAGAAAGAGGCCCTCATAGAACCCAATACAACATACAATAACCACAGAGCAATGCTGCTTGGGTTGAATCAAACTATGGGTAGCATAACAAGAAGTTGCAAAGAGCTGACACAAAATGGATTCTCTTATTCTAGACAGCAAATCTTGTACTGGATGAATTTAATTTCTTTTGGTTCTGGCATAGCTTGGATAAATATTCCTTATAACCATCTGCTTGTCTGTCTTTGATTCGATGCTGCCAAACAAATTTCTGTTTCTTAATTTATTTCACTAAGTAAACTTAGTCGTGAAGAAAATTTTTGCTCATGTTGGATGGTAGAGGAATATTCTCAGATCACCTTGACACTATTATAAATAGCCACACTGACATTCTATTTGTTGTCTACTAGGTTTATCATCACAGAGTATGTTTAGTGACAAAATTCATGGTTATGTCTACGTGGTTGGCAACCAGATACAGGTCCCAGAGATACAAACCTAGCAAGAAAGTACTGAACATTAAATCCAGGTCTCCAAATTTTCTGCAATGCCTGAGAGGAGTATATGGAGGTCTGAAGTGCTAGAGGGTGAAATTTGGTCTTAAAGACTTAAGAATAAGGATAGAACTTTTAAAAAACAGGGAAAATGAAAGGTAAACATAGAGGATATTGAGAAATCAGAAGTCTGACATTAACTATGAGAAATGTATATAGCAAACACCTATCTTTACCTTCTCCAAGGAAGTGTGTACCTAGTTATTATTTGTTCTGTGATCTACATCTGCCACTCTCATCAAAGCATGAGCAGAATTTATTACAAGTGCCATACCATTGTTCTGAAATAAACTTATTCATTCTTTTCCCAGTCCTTATACATAGCTTTGCTATAACTGTGGAATTTTGCAATATTTTTCTTATGTCTGCCTCTTTGACCAGTTTCAAGAGTCTGTAAGAGAAATTATAGTATAAATATTTATTGAACACCTGATATGGACCTGAGACTGTTCGATGTGATCAAAGAAACGTTCCTTCCCATGTGAATCTTATATTTCAAGTAAGGCGGGATGAAGAGAATTTAGATTGAAAAGATTTGGCTTGAAATCTGGAGCCAGTGCTTTCTATCAGTATGACCTTGGAAAAGTCACTCAACCAAAGCTTTCAGTTTCATTATCCACTAGTTGAGAAGGATAATACCTAACAGGATGGTTATAAGATTTTAATGAAATGACAGAGTACATTCTGATAAAAATAGTAGTTACCTTTTACTGTATACTTATTTTATGGCAGAATTATCCCAATCTAATTGTCACAACACTCTCGCAAGGTAGGTGTGATTATAGAGAGGTTAATTTACTTAAATAGTCACAGAATTAGTTAGCAGCAGAACCATAGTTTGAACCTGGGCAGCCTAATTGTATAACCTACACCCTTACTCACTGGGCTTTCCCGTGTGTGCTGCTTTATTCTGTATCATGAAGCGCCTTCCACAGAGATGCCAATTGTGACAATGAAGATGCCATCAGTTACTCATAACAGAAAGCTGGAATCAGATTAACCAAACAAAACACCGAAGGTGATCCACTATTTAATCCATTAAAAATTTTGTACTACCCTATACCTCTCAGTTCTCTTAGGTTTCCCTCTTTTGCAGCTCAAATTTATTTCAGGTTCCCTTCTCCTATGGTATTGGAATAGCTGAAGATACTCTGATGATCACATCTGTGTGTTACTTAGTGCAAAATAAGGCAAAATGAATTTCCCAGAAACTTTCCCAGCAGATTTCTTTGGCTCCCAATGGGTAGTATTCTCTTCCCTGAGCCTATCATTCTGGATTACATTGTCCTATCCTCGCCTGAGTTACATGTTACATTCCCAGAGTAAGAACACTTGTACACCATAGGAGAGTTCTGACCAACAATAAAATCAGCATATTAACCAAGGGAATGTCTCCCACACAGTCGATATATTGTTTGCATTAATTCATGTCTCAAAATTCAATCAAGTAGTTCTTATGAATTTGTCAATAGCATTTTCTGCCTGTAAAGTTAAGTAAAAGCAAAATTAAGGTAAAATAATAAATGCTTTCTAGATGGTCTTAAGTACTAGCACATACTCACAGAATCATTTCTGGCATATTTCTGTTTGAAATTCAGTCAGCTATGTGGAAACAGCAGAAGGGGAGCTCAGGACAATATGCCATTAATATTTCATATGCAATCTGTTTAACACTATACAATTAATTTTTCTGAAGTCTTACTTGTATCTTCTAAATTCAAGTGTTTCTGTTTTCCACATTTTCCATGTTTTATTTTCCAGCTAGCATTCATTCACCAATGTCTTCATACACTTACTTAATACTTTAAGCTAAAGATTCTACAGAATTATTTTGTCATTTTATAGTAAGAAGAACAGATTTATATAAATATTTTGTTGTCAATTTAGCAGAGATCTATTTTTAACTCCAACAGTATCCGTGTTTTCTATATTTGGTGCATTATGTCTTATGACCCCCTTTCTTTCTGGGGGATTATATTTTTAAATATATCAATCTAGTGTTACAATTACATTAAGGTGGATTAAAATATTTTATACAACTGAATTGAAATAAATTGATTAAGATGTGTATTACTCTTAAATACTATTTCCTAAGTGCTTTGGTTTCAGGTCTATACTGCCTTTATTTTCACAAATGTTTACTTGAAATAGACAATTCCATTTTAGAAAACTTTACTGTTATTGGTCACTGAAACTTTTCAATGTCACTTTAAATTCAACCTGAAATATGCATGCTAACAATCTATTACACATGTAAAAATACAGTACTGAATAACAAAATTGAGACAAGACACTTATGGAAAATCTTAGATATGTGTTACTTTGGTGTCACTGTCTGTAGGTTAACCCAAGTTAAGCCACCAAAACACAAAAGTTCATTGTTGTTATTCTGGGAAATGTTGAAGCTGACAAGTGGTGCCCCTGTCCTTGGGCCCTGTGCATGATAGGACCCAGCTCTGAGCTGTGATCTGTGAGCTGTGAGGGTCAATCTAACATGTCCTCTAAGAGCCAACTCCCATTCATGTTCTGGGCACTCAGAATCCCTGAATTTATGTCAAATGGATCAAAACCAGCTTCCAGATATGGACAAGGAGCAAATCTTTTCTAGGGGTTGTGGGGAGCAACTCGGACTAGACTAAGTTACTGGAATTAAGACTTATTCTATGCATCTGCTCTCCCACAATATGGCGCTGAGAAGGGAGAAACAGCTTCTACACAGCTGCCTCCAGTTCAACCAATAAACAGCAGGACCTGCTCCTGATTGGAGGAGAGCAGCGTACTCGGCGTGTGGGTAGCAGAGTTGGGATTGGCGGAAGAGGACTATAAAGGAGGAGAGAGACAACATGCACCAGGAACATCTATCTGAAGGAACACCTGTGCAGCCCCCGAGAGAGCCGGCCGGCGGTGTGCCGCTCCCCCGCGGAAGTGGGGAAAGTGGCAGGGGGAACCGCCCTTCCACGGAGGTGGAAGGGACGGTAGCCAACCCGGGAAGAACCAGCAGCAAACCCGGGGAGGGCCGAGCAGACAAAAGAACAGCGCAGGGTCCTGTGTCGTTCCTCCACGAAGACAGGGAGCGTCAAGGGGTGAGTGGGCATCACTTAAACATGTGGGTGTGGGATGGGATGACTGTGTCTGTGTGCACAAAGTTCCTTGTAGTGCAGGATGCAATAAAAAGAATTGAGGAGGGTGGGGGGAAGGAGAAGATTCATAATAGTTAAGATGTGAAAACAACTTAACTGTCCATCAGCAGATGAATGGATAAAGAAAATCATTATATGCATATAGTGGAATTCTATTCCACTTCTTAAAAAAAAGGAGGAGATCCTGCAACATGAGACAATACAGATGGACTTTAAGGAGATTATGCCAAGGGAAATAAACCCCACACATAAAGATGAGTACTGCATGGATACACTTATATGAAGTAAACTAAAAACAGTCAAATTCATGCAATCAAAAACTAGAATGGTGGCTAGCAGGAGCATGAGGAAAGGGCAAATAGAGTTATTACTCAAAAGGCATCAAGGTTCAGTTAAGATAAATGAACTCTTTATCTACTAGGCTATATTTTTCACTGTAAATCAAAACTATGCTTTATAAAATTTTAAATTGTAGAACTAAAAATGTAAAACTCACTTGCCATGTTCTAAAGATTATGTTTCCTATAGAAAAATGTATATGCTGAAAGTAGCCATTAAAATAATTATGGCTTTAAAAAGAATTTTAAGATATATAGTTTCATGGTATCAAAAAAGAATATTTCAAAGAATAACTAAAATGAAAATTTCACTCATCAAAATAAACTCAAACATGAGTTTATTTGTGTTGCTTTTTTAAAAAAAATCCACCAACATTTCCCCAAATTTAAATGTTCTGGTAAAGGAAGATATGCATGAAAGTTTCACAAATTAATTTTTGTGAAAAGAAGTCATATAAATATAATATAAAATGAATACTTAACATGGTAGATAGAAAATTTAATTTTCTTTTTAAGGATTGACAAAGAAGACAATGTGATTTCTTGCTTTTTAGGACAAGATATTTTATTTTCTACGTTACTTTTTAATTGCACTCAACAATTATTTAGTGACTCGTTCCTATATGGCAGGCCCTGTGCTAGAACTTATTACAGAAATGAATGAGATGTTTTCTCTTCCCACAGGTCAATCAACTTTAACGAAGTTAGGAAAGACTTCATGTTAAGATTAACATGATCATTTTAAGCATACTTATAAAATCTTAATAAAAAATTCAAAAGGAAGTGTTTTTCTTCATTTTTGTTTTTGTTTTTCCAAAGGTGAAAGACAATCTTTTGTCTCAAATTATCCTGATTTCTAAGGAACATTTGATCTATAAAATTAATAATAAAGGAAAATAATAAAGAAAAGGAAAGAGAAATGAAATTCAGAATAGGGATGTAAAATATTGTAAAAATCATTCAATTACACTATACTAAGAAGAAAAGAATAATCAAAGAATTTCTTCTCAAACATTTTGATTTCTTAAAATTATCGAGTACCTCGTTTGTGTTAGATATGGTACTAGGTCATATACCTTAAATTGTGATAATATTGAGAAAGCTTTTGCCCCCTCCCCAACTTAATTTCTAGTGGTCATTTGCATAGCAATCAGGTAGGAGCTGTGATAGTACAAATATAGGCTTCTAAACAACATAAAGGAACACATCAAATGAGATGCGGGGGTCAGCAAGTGGGATGATAGGCTCAATAAAGATGTTCTGGCAAAAAGAATATGTAACTAACCTTTCAAGAAGATGTACAAATAAATTAGGAATGGGAGAGGTAATGATGATGTTTAGGGCCACTGTAAATGGATTCAGATTTGGATGAATAAAAAAGAAACACAACAGTTTGGGGTCACTGACTCTGGGAACTTGTATTGAAATCCTTGCTTTTGTAAGCTGAGTGGTTTTAGAGTGATAAGGAAAAAAGATGTAAGGGACTAGAGGAATACTATGTTCATTTAAGTATCTGAAAGGACTTGAGTGTATCTGGGAAGGGATAGTGAAGGGGAGTAATGGCAGAGGTTATGGTGGAGTGTGGTGGGGGAGTTCATAGTGGGGCAGTAATCTGTGGATACATACAAAAATGGCAGATAAACTTCATCTTAGTATTGCTACTCTATCCATGAAAAAACACATAGAAATTTTAGAGGCAGAAATGTTTAGGCAGAAAATGGACATATTAAGATTTTTATTTTAGAGAAATGACTCTAGTTTTATATGAAAATAGGGTAGAGGACAGCAATACTGTAATTTTAGGATACAGGCAAGAAAAGGCTTTAAAATATTAGTACATAAGGGTCATCTGACTATTGGTTTTGGTTATAGGGATGGAGAAAATCAGAAATACTAGAGAGAAAACACAAAAACATAAATTATAAAACCTGGTGATTAATTCAATGTATGGATGGTATACAGACTTTTATAAGCTAAATGGATGACAGTCATTAAACAAATCAGGGAACTTGGGAGAACAAACAGAATTTATGGGGGGTGAAAAGCTTGGGTAAGTATTTTAAGCTGGAACATCTGCAGTAAATCCAAATAGAATGATCTGGTAGATATTTGCATATTCTGGTTGAGTACTCAGGAAAATTATCTAGGCAAGGAATACAGTTTAAGGGTCATCAATAAAGTAGTGGTAATCGCATTCAAAGAGAAGATTACCTAGAGAAAGAATGTCAAGTGAGAGGAAAAGAATTTCTAAAACAAAACCACGAAGAGCTCAATACATTAAGGAAAGGTGGATGAAGAACTCAGAGAGGAGATGAGAGTGTGGAATCACCTACGTTAGGAATACAGTTAAGCAGGATAGAGTTAAGAGTGGTTCATAACGAGGTAAAGTAAGATGAAGACTGAAGAGGACCCACCCAATTTAGCCATAGGAGCACCATCCATTACCTTTATGAGAGCATCTCCCATGAAGCTTTGCTACTAAAAGTCAATAAAAATTGGGTTAAAGCACAGTGGTAGGGAGACAGCAAATACAGAAAGGTTTTTCGAGAGGTTTATCTGTAAAGAAAAGTGAAGAAAGAAATAATTGTTGGAGGATATATACTTGAAGGGTTGTTCTAGTGATGAAAAGTAATAGAGAATGTTTAAATGTTCATAGGTTATAGAATCTCATTTTCCAAATGCTGATGGGATGCCATTACATAGAGGAAGTGAAAATATCACGTCTTCATGAGTCAGCAATAGAGGACAGTAAATTCTTACAGAACATATTCACAAAAATGTTAAAGTATTTTATGAATGGATTATCATCTCTAAAATGACATTTGTGATTACATTTAGCATTGAGTTTTACTAAATATCCATGGTTAAGACAGACTAATAGAGACAGAGTATTTATTTGTAAAAATGTTGAGAGTTATGACTTAAGGAATAATTCCATATAACAATAAATTCTCTTATTATACATATATAATGCACTAATAAAATAATTTTCACTGAGCACTTCCGTCAATTGATTTAAACAAATGACACTAAAACTATAACAAGGCATAAGCAGTGCCAAGAATTGAGGAATATTGATCTCCAGAAATGCTGTTTTATTGGTATTCTAGATTTTCCATTAAAAAAATCTAACAAAACACCTTTTGTAACTATCTACAATACTGTTAATAGTGCCAGGCACACTGTTAATTTCTACTAAATTAGAAAGTAACTATAATGAATCTTCTTATTTATTAATTTTGCTTAAATGACTGCTAACCTTGATCTTCAGATTTTTAGAAATTCTTTGATTTAGGCTTATGTTCATCTAGGAAGTAAACAACTTACCATTTATTTTAAATTACAGTAATTTATGAAGAAGCTTATTGTGTCAATTTTCCGTGTTCTGCTGGCATCTCTAAACTGAATTTCCTAGGCTCCAGCTTTAGTTAGGCTATCACATATCTAAACCAAAGTAAAACTGAAAGGACTAGGGCAGAGCATATGGGTCATTTGTTCTATCACTTGCTCATTCAAACCAACATTTTCTAATCAGTTAGAATATGTTCCAGGGTCTGGTCTGGACATGAGAAATAGGAAAAGAAATAATCCACAAATAATCATTGCCTTTCAGGGCAAATCTAGGGAGGAATTCAGAAAGGAATAAGTCTTCATAGAGTAACAGTATAATAGGGGCTGGCCAGCACAGGCTTCCCAAAGGCAGCCTGAATGAGGCATACATACTCCAGTATGATGGCAGCTGACCTATAGAATGCAATCCGAGCTAATTGGAATGGCAAAGTTCTTTATACAAGCACTGTGTGTGCATGTGCAGGTGTGTGTATTTACAAGGTTCACTAGATTCTAAGCTCAAGGTGGAACTAATGATGCCTATTTCTCTTTTCCATCTCTCTCCATGTCTTGTACCTTGAGATTTTCCCCCAGTGCATTCACTGGCCCTTTTATTCCAAAAGGGTGTCCACTCTGAAAGAAGGGAATAATTATCATATTGGCCTTTGGCTAATTTTTTTTAAAGCCTTGGTAAATGTAAGTCAGAGAAATATCTGAAAAAAAAGCTACCTTATGAATGATTTTCTTTCCTATTAAAATAGAAATAAGAACTGTGGAGAGGGGAAGAAAAACTTCAGAGAGGAGGCAATAAAATTAGATGCTGGTGGGTTCCTGAAGAGGAGCCCTGAAATCTCTTTAGGTCTTGGAGTGTAGTTAGGAGGTCGTTAAGTTGTTATCATTCCTGAAAACAGTGCAAGAGTTAGTAGGAAAAAGTAGACAGTTGTGGCAGGGGTATATGTCAATGAAAAGGAGCAGGGTCCATGTAATCTCAAACTAGATAAGGGAATAGACATATCAGCAGATGTCCAAGAACAAAGACCTTCAAACCCTAGGTGCATACAACATTGCCTATTCAGCAAAAATGAATACCAACATGTCCTCTGGAGGCCATATGTGCTTCATGAACTCTTACAAACTTTTATGCCTACACCAAAAGAAGACAAGGGGGAACAGTCCTAAACTGAAAAGCAATGGAGAAAAACAAGGATTGATAGTTTTCTCTCTTCAAGTGCAAAGGGGTAAAAGGCCATCTATTCAAAAGAATGACTAGGGGGAGATTGAGCATACATTCCCTGAATGCAACATTACTAAATTAAAGTGTAAGGCGATCACTTTAAGCTTCAAAACTAAGCATAATCTTCTCTTCCTTTTTGACATATGTTCTATTGAACATCTTTACTCAAAATAGACCTCTTTCGCCCACGTTGAAAATCTGTCAAGGCAGGTCTTACCCTGCTTCCTGGTGATCTCCACAAGTGTTGGAAGGAATGCCCAGGCAGCCATGACGTCCCACTTGCTGCCAGGTGGTGCCAATTCAACTGGGCCCAGAGCCCATGAGACATCTGTGACTTGAGATCTAAGTGCCATCCGTCACATCATCCCATAATTCTTCAAAAACTACTTGTTTTCCCCTAAGTTAGTGTTGGGATAACTGCCATTTAGTATTGTTGCTTTTTCTCTGGTTGTGTATTCGAATGTTTAAGTGATTAATTTTTGTCATTTTCTCAGTGCTTTTCCTTTCCTGCACATTGTTATAAGGGCATCCCGTTTGCCATACAATGAAAGATTCATTGTTTGTCCTTGAGCATCATCCCCACTGTCAGATGATAGACCTCATATGTATTCAGTGCATTCATCAATGTCTTACCATTTACACATTTTCCCCTCTCTCTCGTTATTATCATAACACTTTAGTTTCTAACACTTCCAAATTTGTACTCTTTGAATTAGGCCTGATTAGGTTAATAATCATGATAAAATGCTTCATAACTAAGAAAGAACACACCAGTCTATGTAACAGTGCAGTGTCCAACAGTTAATATCTATGCGGGTGTAATAGAAGATTATTGAAGAGTCTATGTTTGAAGCTATTCTTATTTCCACATAGCAAAAATGATACTAATAATAAGTTCATAAAAACATTATGAGGCTATTGTTTATTGGGTGTTTGTTATATGTAATGCAGTGTACTACATCTTTACAGTCACTATCTGGATAGATCCTTGTAATAATTTTGCCATGTGGCGATCAATATTCCCTCTTGGAAAATTAGTGAATAGAGCTCTAGCGAAATAAAATAAGATGCAAAAAATCATAGTGTTAGTGGGTACTGAAACCAATGATTGCATCCCAAGTCTGACAACCCCTCTTTCTATGCTCTTATCTATTACTTCCTACTTGTTTAAAAGTTCAAATTAAAGGATGAATTATTTCATAGCATAAAATGTTTCAACTAGTAGCTTATTTGTATAGTACACATTCTTTAGTTAATCAGGAATTATTTATATATATTTTATGCAACCACTATATATACACAAGTCAGTGATCATTACACTGTATATAAATATAAAACATAAAATATATGCTCTCAATATATTCTCATTACAGGATATATATAATAAAATTTACATGCATGTGCTCTCTTTATGTTCTCTCTCCCTCTCTCTTGCTGTGTGACTTCTAAGAAGTTTAAATATTTTAGAAGTCACCAAGTGCTATACACATAAATTGAGATTACACATTCTTTTAAATATAGAATGAAATGAAATATTGTCAATTAGATCATTACATTTTCCCCATAGATATACACAGTATATTATAAGGAAAAAGTACTTTTCATATGAAGACTTGAATGGGTATATTTAATGTGCAGATATCATTTGTTGAAATACCCTTAGAGATAAAAATGACAGGTAATATATTTATTAAAGCATTTATGTATGTATTTATTTTTACAAGAGATAACTGTCAGCACTAGATACAGCTCAGTGGATAGTGACTTTTGCTAACACTTAATGGATTTCATATATTCAATGAAAAAATATGAGAAAGTTCACTGAACCTTTACATGAACTAACCACTCTATGCTCAACTCTAAAAGACATGTAGGAAGTGAATCCAATACTTGCATATTTCCTTTTGAAATGAACACAGAAGAATTTTTATTCTAGTGTATTCAATACATGATGGTTTTTCTTCCATATGTATTTATGCTAGAAATAATATGAAGAGACATACTAAATGTCAGGCACCATGATAAGTGCTTTACATACACTGAAATATCTGATCATTAAAACATGTCTAAAAGAGACTATTAATAGATCCATTTTAAGGAAAAAGGAATTGAGGCTTAGAGATGTTAACTTTTCATAAATCATACTAATAGTTATATAATAAATCAGAAGTTTCATCCAGGCAGTTTGCCTAAAGCCCATGTTTTGTCAGCATGATATTAGACTTCTACATCTATATATTTCTAATTTCAATTTGGGAAGAGTTTAGATTTTTTTCCAGAAAACATTTCTCTATATTTTTGCTCTCATAAAGACATTAATAACTTTACAATATTAAAAGTGTTAGGGGAGCAGGCATTTAATTCAGAAGTTAAGACACTTGCATCCTAGATCATAGTATCTGGGTTTAATTCCCAGCTCTGGCTCCTGACACCAGGTTGCTACTAATGCAGATGATGGGAGGCTGTGGTGATAGTTCAAGTACTTGAGTAACTGTTACCCATGTGAGAGACCTAGACTGTGTTCTAGATCCTGGCTTGGCCTAGGCCAGCCCCAATTGTTGCAGGCATTTGAGGAGTGAATCAGTGGATGGGAATCAATCAATCAATCAATCTCTCTTTCTTTCTACATAAATAAATTTAAATAAATAGGTGTTAAAAGTTGGTGAATAATAGCCTGACATTCTTATAAGTAAAGAATGTTTTGGAAGACCCGATGAAGGCTTCCTAAGGCATATTTATGATAAAGTCCTCACTATGCAACATATTATTTAACTTGTGGCATTGGGAAAAGAATATTTGTCAGTTTTAGGAAGTATATATTAGAAATATGAATATGATTGAGGAAGGCTATTTTGCTTAATATTGAACTTTCAACTTTAAAGACGTATATAGATCATGGGTATAATTCAATGTTAGGTAAGAACCCACTTCAACAAATACTCAGGTGGCTGTTATACACAACAGAATCAGAAAATTTTGGCCTCGAAGTTTAATTAATCTCTTCCTTTTTAATAGGAGATATGTGAGTACCAGGGTAGTTGATGATTTGCCTGAGGTTATAACATCTACTTAAGCCTACTAAAAAAGAAAAACTTAAACTAATTGTATATTACTACCACTGTTGCTGCTGCTGCTGCTGCTATTATTCCAATGATAGAATGTTGTCCATTGGATTTAATCTGCTTGTATTCGTGTTTAATTTTTAAAAAGTATGAGGGATAAGAAAAGGTATTGATTTGGACAGGATGGTTTGAATGCAGGTTTGTTGGTATTTATTTAGAGATGAATCTATTCTTTCCATTCATCTTTGATATTCTTGTTTGTTTTATTCCTAGTGTATCTATTCTCTATTTTACTTTTATGTTAAGAAAAAAATGATTAGGCCGGCGCCGCGGCTCAATAGGCTAATCCTCCACCTAGCGGCGCTGGCACACCGGGTTCTAGTCCCGGTCCGGGTGCCGGATTCTGTCCCGGTTGCCCCTCTTCCAGGCCAGCTCTCTGCTGTGGCCAGGGAGTGCAGTGCAGGATGGCCCAAGTGCTTGGGCCCTGCACCCCATGGGAGACCAGGAGAAGCACCTGGTTCCTGCCTTCGGATCAGCGCGGTGCGCCGGCCGCAGTGCGCCAGCCGTGGCGGCCATTGGAGGGTGAACCAATGGCAAAAGGAAGACCTTTCTCTCTGTCTCTCTCTCTCTCACTATCCACTCTGCCTGTCAAAAAAAAAAATTATCTTTTTTTTTTTAAATTTCAAATTATAGTTCTGTAAACTCTGATATAATGTTCAATATAAATTAAAAAGGAAAAAACCAACAAAATTTGATATAAAAAATATGTTCTTTTGTCCTTAAATGGAAGATTGTAATTTCATCTCATATTTTTGGCCTATAAATTTGGAAATCTACATTCTCAAAAACAAATAAGGAAAACAACAGGAAAACGCTGCTAAATTCCTTGATGAATTTCATATATATAATATTTATATTTTAGTTGCTTAATATGAAATGTCAAAAAGATATTCCCAGGGGGTTGAAACAAGAGGTGAAAAGAAAGGTATTTTCTTGGGACTGGTGCTATAGCACAGCCGGTTAAAGCCTCAGCCTGCAGTGCTGGCATCCCATATGAGTGCCAGTTCCAGTCTTGGCTGTTCTACCTCTGATCCAGCTCCCTGGTAAAGTGCCTTAGAAAGCAGCGGAGGATGGCTCAAATGCTTGGACCCCTGACCCCATGTGGGAGATCTAGATCAAGCTCCTGGCTCCTGAATTGTCCTGGCCCAGCCCAGGTCATTGAAACCATTTGGGGAGTGAACCAGCAGATGGAAGATTTCTCTCTGTAACTCTGTCTTTCAAAAAAATAAAGGTATATTCTTAAAATAGGTAGGAAGGTAGATTCAGAGGCAGAAATTTATATTTTAAATACTGTTTAGGTGAGGCAGAAAAAGTATGTTTACTATACTCAATGTATTTCCATATGGAAGAAGAACCTTTTCTCTGTGTATAACTTTTACTCCTTGTCATATTACCTGTGGGAAATTGATTTGAACAGATGTTTTTGTTTCATATTAACTTTACACATTATTTTTCATAATCCCCTTGTGTTCATATTTTATGACTTTTATAATGTCACCACTTTTTATTTTATACATACTTAGAAAAATGAACCATAAGACATAATAGATAATGCTTGTTTAATCAATATTTGCAACACTGAAAGGATTAAAGATAGAGTTCACACAATTGTAAAATGACATAACATATCAAGCATGAACCATTCAGTAATCACAGTCTGTACTAACACTTGCTTGGAATTGTGACATTTTAGTCTTCATTGCCATAAATGAAAGAATTAACTTATTTTGTTTCAAAATATTTTGCTTTGTGAGTATTCTTTTTAAAAATGGTTAATAATCCTTCCATTGCTAATGTCTACCTATGATTTGCTAAAAGCTAATCTACATAAGTGGATGCATGGATACATATGATAGAGATGAATTGATTCCTATTTACTTTGAGAGAAATAAATTCTCTCTTATGCTAAAACCACCTTCCAAGATAAATTTATATTATTAGAGATAAGATGATTTAGGCTTCAAAATGGTGTGTAATTGAACTGAAACATGGAGTTAATATACCATGCATTTCAAAATTAATGAAAGAAAATTTTTAACATTCTCACCACAGAGTTGATAGATAAGTTAATCATTTTTACTGAGTCTTTTCACAATATATGCATAGATCAAAACATCACAGTGTATCCCATATAGCTATCACTTGTCAATTAGAAGTAAACAGCATATATAAATATGAAAGTATTAAAATATTCCTGAAATCTTTACAAATAATTACAAATAATCTACCATACATTATCTGGAATTGGAAACATATGTATTTAACTCAGAATATGTTTTTCTCTTGCGTATTTTGTGGAGCACTCTGTTGTTAGTCCCTTCACTGTGGTAAGTGAATGGAGATAATTCACCTATTGATAATTATATCCATTTATTTCTTAGAGGAGAAATATAAGGTTGTCACCAAGACCCTACTATAGGTGGTTCTACAGATCTTTAATAGAGAAATTTACTCATTCTCATGGAATGTGACAAGAACAAATTGGAAGGCTGAGAACTAATTTTACATATAATTTTATAATTCTGTGTGAACACTAAGCATGCAATTTATTCATGCACATTTGGTAGTTCATTAGTTTATAAAAACCAGTGAAATGGAAGACTATATGAAAATTTAATTATTAGTATCCTTACAGATTTGCTGAGTATAGTGAAATAGGTGGCTACTTCACCAGGTTTATAGAAAATGGAATTAAAATTGTTTATTCTGGTAAAAATTGAAATTTATGGACACAAGAAACTTCAAAATGTTCACAGAAAATGTATATTATGAAAGAGCTATGCATGGCCTTCAAAATATACCTCCCACCCAACTAAATCTGTCTTTTAATTGTATTTTCCACAGTTTGAAGTCCCTTCAAACATTGACCTGAGTGAACCCAACTCCTAACAATTCATATCATCTTCAGTTTCTGCTAGTCAAATATATAATTCATCTTATGAACATGTCTATGCATGTAAAGATTTCACAACAATAATAAAGTGAATAGACATAACTGTCATTTACTTAGTATATGTAGAATGCCAGACATTCTACACATATTAGCTCATTTAATCATCATAACATATTTTCTAGGTAAACATCATTATGGCCAGTTTACAAATGGTGAAGATGAGACTTGGAGAAGTTTAATACATTTCCCAAAATTAGGTAGCAAATTAAACCTGTCAGCAAGGATTTGAATTATCTCTTCACATTGGGTCCTCTGCTCTCAAGTTTGCTGATTTCTTTTTCTCTCATAAAAATACTACTTATTATCATAAGCTTCATTCTCATCTACCACATCATACCATCCTGTCTCACTGCTGTTCCTGGGAGCATATTCCCATCTCAGGACCTTGCCCCTTGCTGATTCCTCATCCTAATTTTCTCCAGATATTAGCATATTTCATGCCTGTACTAGATTAAGTTTTGACGAGCTTGACAAGAAAAGGCTTTCTGGACCCTAAGTTAAAATTGAAGCCCTGACGTGATACATCTATCCTTTCTCCCTGTAGATTTTCCTGTTTTATAACTGATCCACCCCCACAAACACACATGTTAAACCATATACAATCTAACACAAAAGTGGAATATACACAAGACCTAGAAGTAGAAGTGACAGGTCAATATCATTCACAGTTCATAACAGATACCATCACAAGCATTTTCACTGCTCTTTATCTCTTTCAGTGCAAGGACTCAAGAATGGATATCTTCAATAATTTTTGAAAAAAGTTGCTTAAGAGGAAAATTGAAGGTATTGGATTTTAGTGATCAACAGTTGAGTGGATTTCTACACTTGGACAGCACTAGGCTTTTAGGAAGAAAATCACTTTCAGTAATGTTTGTATTCACATTGAGACAGTCTATAAACCATATCGAATCACTAAGAAAATGTCATTCATTCTGAGTTGTACTCTGTACTATGATAAAAAAAAATTGGTGACATGCCATGTTTCCTTATGAGTTATCTTCTTTAAACAGTTAATTGCTTTACTGCTTAAGTATGTTTAACAAATCAGATTCTGACAGTTCCTTAATTAAAAAAATTCTGTTTTTAATTAAAATCATTACAGTACAAATAAAATAAGAAAAGGTATATATTTTAATAAAAAGTGTAAGTCCATAAATAACTTAAAGTCATGATTATATTTACCTATACTATAGTATCAACTGTGACCAGACTTTATCAAACTTGAGCATGGCAGGTATATTTTTCCTGCTAAAATAAAATATTCCATGAATCTAAGAGGTTTTTAGAGAGTTACTTAATTTGATAAAATATATATTTTTGAATAAATGTTCTCTTCATGCCAAGTAGGAGGAAATCTATTATAATAAGAAATAAAAAGCTTACAAATTGTAGTGCCTAAGTACTATATATACTAGATAATTGAAAATAAAATTTAACCACTATGTATGCCATTTTTCTAAACCAAAGTTACCTATGTTTAATTTAAAATCATTGTAATAGTGTGAATCAATGAGAGCACTGAACTGCATGTTATATTAAAATATACAATTAAACTTACTAAGTGTGTAGCTCTAGTATTCATATGTGATTTTGTTATAGTAAGGATAGAAATTGTTGGGCCAGTTTTGTGGCTCAGCAGGTTAAGTTGCAGCTTGCAAGGCTAGCACCCCATATATGAGTGCCAGGTTGATTCCCAGCTGCTCTTCTGATTCAGCTCCCTGCTCCTTCATCTGGGAAGGCAGTGGAAGATGGCACAAGTTTCTGAGTCTCTGCCACTCACATGGGAAACCCTGATGGAGTTCCAGGCTCCTGGCTTGAGCCTGGCCCAGACCCAGCTATTGTAGCCATTGGGGAGTGAAGCAGTAGATGAAAGAGATCTCTCTCCCTCTCTTTCTACTTCTTTCTCCCTGCCACTCTACCTTTCAAATTTTTTTAAAGAAGCACAGACATTGTTGAGTACAAATCCAAGTCTTGTATTTCCTAAGTAATGGTTTATTATTTTTTAAAATAATTATTTATTTGAAAAGGAGAGGGAGGGAGAGGAAGAGGGAAAGAGAAAGTGCAAATTTGACCTTATATCCACTGGCTCACTTTCACTCCCCAAATGGCCACAATGCCTGGGTGCTGGGTTAGGTTGAAGTGAGGAGTTAAGAATCCCATTTAGATCTCCCACGTGGGTATCAGTATCAGGGATTCAAGCATTTGGAATAACATCTGATGCTTTCCAAGGCACAATAGTAGGATGCTAGATCAGAAGTGAGCAGCCAGGACTCTTAATATGATGGCCACTCAATGTTTTTTGAAATAGTGCTAGAATCAATAACCTCACAAGGAAATCCTTTACGATAAATTAAATGTTTTAAAGTAAATAAAAATGCCATGGGCCTTTTCACTGTATTATTTTGTAACCATAAGAGAAGTATAAGTTAGGTAAGTTATTTAATTTAAATAAAGAATATGCTGAGTATATTGGCATTCCAGTAAAATTGTATAACAGGAAGTGCCCATAGTCTTCTCTGAAATTCTTTTTCCTGTGAGTAATGTGAACTGTGTATAAATATTCTTGGAATATGTCTTTTGTCTACATTTCTTCAGGCTGCTTTCTTTTATCACACAATTACTGACACTACTTTTCAAATGGAACAAATGCTTTTAAAAAAAGCAAATTCTAGGTTAGACACATGCACAGACAATGATTTGTCTTAAAGTGGTAGTTTCAATTGCTTTCTATGTGTATCATCCATCTGCATAATCATGAAGAAAAGCAAACTTGATAATGTGAAAGCTGATGGAAAAACAACACTATAATTTGTGGATGTTCATTCTTCATAGTGTAAATATCTGTTGATAACTTCCTCTTTTTAGTTTCAATTATAACTATATATAAGGAAAAAAACCCACAAAACAGGCTGCTTGCTACAGTGCTGAAATATACTGCAATGTCCAAACATAAATTGGGAATTCTTAAATAAGTTAGAAAACCAAAAGAAATGACCTTTTTGATGAGGTTAAGTACATGGGGTGCTGAATTAACAGCACAACCCTTTTTTTCTTGGCCAATAGTAGAGAGACAATATATGAGTAAAATGGGTGAACATAGAAAATCAGTTAATTCAAAGCTGTTCAATGTTGATATTTGGAATGTAGTGATATTAAGATGCTAGTTTTAAAGTTTATGAAGCTAAAATCTGTCTGAAAGATTTTTACATGCTAATTCACATGATAAGGATTGGAGGAATCCCATATCATGGACAACGCTGGAGAAGTTAGGCAGACAAGTACAAGAATTTTTAATGATATTTGAAATTCAGGACATCAGACTGTAATCTTCTAGACCAAGCAAACAAGTGCCTCTTTCTACAACAGGGAACCCTAGGTAGAGGGTGCAAGCACCCTTATTCTTTAATTCTAGGTCTTGTATTCACAAGACAAAATTCAGTAAGTCTATCTGTGAACTTTGATGGTACTCATTACATTTTAACCTAAGTGTCCTTTTTGAATTGGTTTGGGAAAAATAGAATAACTGGCGATTCTAATTTTACACAACAATATTGTCTTTTCTATAAGTGCAGCACAAAAGTATGAAGAACAAGATAGAGAACCAGGACAATAAGCTTTTTACTTAGATGGAAATCCAGTCATGGAACATGAACAAGGAAATTTCCTCATAAATAAATCTTACAGTGCACACTTAGGTAAGTTAAACCCCATAAAAGTACATCATTCCCTATCTAGCACCTATGCAGATAAACTAAAGGTCATAATTTTCTTATTTGATCCACATTCCAGATTTCTAACCCTAATTTAATCATATTAAATGGATGGAACACTTCACAAACTACAGGTTCTCCTCTGCATCACCAGCCATCTGCCTAAATCACTGTATCATCCTTATATCAAAAATGATCGGGCTCTCGGGTATAGTCTGGTCATATTTTCCTTTTATTTCTCAGTGCACTCTATTTCTCTTCTCATTTACATATTTAGAATAAAAAAAGGGCCAAAGGAAGAAGAATACCCCCTGTGGTATTATAATAAAATGTGGCATGAGTATGAGTTGACTAATCATACAAAAATATTCAACATTAAACTGCTGCCTAGAGATATTTTCATTGGTTTAATCAAGGTATTTTCATATGGTTTAATCAAGTCATCCAAAAATCTGCTTTGGGTGGGCGTTGTGGCTCAGTGGGTTAAGCCTCTGCTTCAGACACACACATGCCATATTTGAGTGTAGGTTTAAGTCCTGGCTACTCCACTTCCTGTCTAGTTTTTTGCTAATGAGGCAGCAGATGATGGCTCACATACTTGGGTCCTTGCCACCCTATGAAAACCTTGAATTGTATTCATGGATCCTGTCTTCAGCCTGGCCCAGCCCTGGATGTTGTGGGCATTGGGAGAGTAAACCAGTAGATAAAAGACCTCCCTCCCTCCCTTCCTCCCTTCCTCCCTCTCCCTCTCCCTCTCCCTCTCCCCTCCCACCAATGTGTGTGTGTGTGTGACTTTCTCGGTTGCTCTGCCTTTCAAGCAAATGAAAATAAATAAACATTAAAAAGAAAAGAAAGAAAAGTTGTAGAGGCTTAGCCTACTACACCACAGCACTGGCAACCCATATAGGCACCAGTTCGTGTCCTGGCTGCTACTGCTCCTCCTTTTCAATCCATCTCTCTGCTTATGGCCTGGGAAAGCTGTGGAAGATGGTCAAGTGCTTGAGTCATTGCACCTACCTGGGAGACCTGAAAGAAGCTCCCAGCTCCTGGCTTTGGATTGACTCAGCTCTGCCTGTTGTGGCCATTTAGGAAGTGAACCATCAGATGAAATATCTCTCTTTGTCTCTCCCTCTCTCTGTCTGCAGCTCTGCCTCTCAAATAAATAAATAAGTCTTTTAAAAAAGATGTATAGAATAGTGTATTGTAATAAGTCCAAGGCAGACATTAATTGAGTATAGATGACAGTAGTAGACTCAAATATCTGCTATAACTTAAGCAGCAGCAGATCAGCTGTAGTTGGCATGGGTCCTTTAATTACGCACTGAAGCACATCTCATCAGCATATTATGATTCTAGGCTAGAAACCAACCACAAAAGGAGAGTTGCAGTGCCTCTTTCTTGTATTGGGCAATAAGAAAAAGAGTCAGAAATTGTGAATTTAGATTCCTGAAGTGCCTTTCCCCTTCTCTCTTACCCATCCACATACCACTGCTAGTTATAGTCCTAAAGATGTTTTTAGAAACTTGGCTAATTGAGAAAATAAAACAGACAATCAAATTGCAAGTGTCGCTCCCCCTCTTCGTGGAGGAACGACACAGGACCCTGCGCTGTTCTTTCGTCTGCTCGGCCCTCCCCGGGTTTGCTGCTGGTTCTTCCCGGGTTGGCTACTATCCCTTCCACCTCCGTGGAAGGGCAGTTCCCCCTGGCCACATTCCCCACTTCCGCAGGGGAGCGGCACACCGCCGGCCGGCTTTCTCGGGGGCTGCACGGGTTCCCTTAGATGTTCCCCATAGATGTTCCTGGTGCATGCCGTTTCTCTCCTCCTTTATAGTCCTCCTCCGCCAATCCTAACTCGGCTGCCCACACGCCGAGTACGCTGCTCTCCTCCAATCAGGAGCAAGTCCTACAGTTTATTAGTTGAACTGGAGGCAGCTGTGCGGAAGCTGTTTACTTCTCTCCCAGCGCCATATTGTGGGAGAGCAGATGCATAGAATAAGTCTTAATTCGAGTAACTTAGTCTAGTCCGGATTGCTCCCCACAGCAAGAAGTCATAATAGAATCATGTCTTCATGAAACTTACAATGGAATATAGGGGTCAATGAATCTAACACACTATCAAATCTAGAATTCTCACTGAAGCAGCCTTTAACAGAGGGCAACTCAATTTTGGCTTGGATGACTTCAGGCCATTGCCTTCTTATGCTCAAAATACTGGGGTGAACAACTATGAGGAAACCCTTCCATAAAGTATGCCAAAACCACTCCTGCCAGTAAATTGTATCACTTTGTCCTACTGTAGTTTACTAGATCAATACTGAATTTCTGCCTCAAAAAGTACACAAGAAAAAGACATACATCAAAAAGGTGCATTTCTTTCTCCATTTGTTCCTCATGCCCCAATCTGTTGTCCCATTACAAAGGCATGTTTTTTTTTTTTTTTTTTTTTTTTTTTTTTTTTGTATTCTCTCAAGCCACAAAAATCACTCTCCAGTCTTGAACATGCCTTTGACTTTTGCCACGGACCTTCTGCCAAAGGTCGTCTACATCATTAGCCTCTTTAAAATCTGGTCTCAAAAGACTTGTTTTTTTTTTTTTTAACTTTTATTTAATGAATATAAATTTCCAAAGTATGATTTATGGATTACAATGGCTTCCCCACATACCGTCCCTCCCACCCACTACCCTCCCCTTTCCCACTCCCTCTCCCCTTCCATTCACATCAAGATTCATTTTCGATTATCTTAATATACAGAAGATCAGCTTAGTATACATTAAGTAAGGATTTCAACAGTTTGCTCCCACACAGAAACATAAAGTGAAAAATAATAGATGATTTTTTTTAAATGATGATCCACTGTTGGTGGGAATGCAAACTGGTCAAACCACTATGGAAGTCAGTCTGGAGATTCCTCAGAAACCTGAAGATAACCCTACCATTCGACCCAGCCATCCCACTCCTTGGAATTTACCCAAAGGAATTTAAATTGGCAAACAAAAAAGCGGTCTGCAGCCTAATGTTTATTGCAGCTCAATTCACAATAGCTAAGACCTGGAACCGACCTAAATGCCCATCAACGGTAGACTGGATAAAGAAATTATGGGATATGTACTCTTTAGAATACTATACCACAGTAAGAAACAACGAAATCCAGTCATTTGCAACAAAATGGAGGAATCTGGAACACATCATGCTGAGTGAAATAAGCCAGTCCCAAAGGGACAAATACCATATGTTCTCCCTGATCGGTGACAACTGACTGAACACCAAAGAGGAAACCTCCTGAAGTGAAATGGACACTATGGGAAACGGTGACTTGATCAGCATAGCCCTGTTAATGAACAAATTAATACATTATCCCTCTTAGTAGTTTTTTTGTCTGTTCTACTTAATATGACTGGTTTAATTCTGTAATTAATACACAGTTATTCTTAAGTGTTAAAAATTAACTGAAATGTGATCCCTGTTAAACATAAGAGTGGGAATAAGAGAGGGAAGAGATGTATAATTTGGGTCATGCTCAAGCTGACTTGCCCCAAATGGTAGAGTTAGAAACATACCAGGGGATTCCAATTCAATCCCATCAAGGTGGCATGTACCAATGCCATCTCACTACTCCAAGTGATCAATTTCAGTTCACAATTGATCATAATGAAAGGACTAAGAGTCAAAGGGAGCACATAAACAAGTCTAGTACCTGCTAACACTAACCGATGGAGTAAATAAAGGGGAGAGTGATCCAACATGGGAAGTGAGATACTCAGCAGACTCATAGAATGGCAGATGTCCTAAATAGCACTCTGGCCTCAGAATCAGCCCTAAAGGCATTCGGAGCTGGCTGAAAAGCCCATGAGAGTATTTCAGGCATGGAAAGCCAAGACACTCTGGCAAAAGATCTCTGCGAGTGAGATCCCAGTGGAAAGAACAGGTCTTCAAAGAAGGAGGTACCTTTCTCTGAAGGGAGGAGAGAACCTCCACTTTGACTATGACCTTGTCTAAACAAGATAAGAATCGGAGAACTCAGAGGGCTTCCATAGCCTTGGAAACTCATGACTGGAGCATAGGGAGACTACTGATGCCATAGACAGGAGTGTCAATTTATAAAGTCAACAACAGGAGTCACTGTGCACTTACTCCTCATGTAGGATCTCTGTCCTTAATGTGCTGTGTATTGAGATTTAATGCTATAACGAGTAGTCAAACAATATATTTCACTTTGTGTTTCTATGGGGGTGCAAACTGTTGAAATCTTTACTTAATGTATACTAAACTGATCCTCTATAAAAAAAAAAGAAATTATCAATTCCCAACTTGACTCTCACTGGGATTAAACATGACAATAAGACTTGGTTCTAATAGCACCTCCCTGTGTAACCCTTAATTGCATCTTCGTTGGCATCTATGTGTATTTGCTTTGTTCAAAAATTACATCTTATTCTGCTTAAAATACTCATTTATATCTTCATCTATATCCCTCTCTGTAGTTCTGTAAACCCTTTGAAGGTTGGACCTATTCTTTAATTTCCTAATTGCTTTTTTTCTTTTATTAAAAAAAGCCATACACCCAAGCCAAATGGAAAAATTACATGAACCAGTGTAAATATTAGGTCTTTCCATTAGACTTCTAAATCTATGTATAATAAGTATCATTCATATTCATCCATAATCAAGTACAGTGGAGGCATGGCTCACAGACAAAGAAAATGAACCAGAGGCACAAGTAGAAATTTTCCTTTCCTACCTAAAAAAATTCTAGTCAACCTGTACACATTTTTTTCCACTTTGGGGAATTGATTTCTCCTAAAAGAATGCAGGACACATGTTTGCTAAAAGCTAAGATTTTCTGACTACTCACTGATTTACTTACGTATCCCCAAAGCCCCATGTAGGTCATTGCTGACTATATCGAAATGGCCTATAGAAGGCTATATATTTGGTGACCATTTTTCACTTTGCTCATCCCTTCCCCTATTCAAAGGGAATGTGACAGTGTTATGTATACTCTAATGACTTATTCTCTCCACAGTGCCTTTGTAAGAGAGAGGGAGGGAGGAAGGGAGAGGGGATGGAAAAGGAAGGGTGGGGAGTAGAAGTAGGGAGAGAAAGAGAGAGAGAGAATATGAATGAATGAATAGACTAATGGACAAAAAAATGAGCCAAAGGTACAAGGATACATTTTCTACTTTGAAAATCTATTCACCCTGTGCAAAGATATTCAGATAGAACTGTGGAAGAGAACTACGCTATTTGAAAACCACAATAAGGCAGAATCATGAAGTAGGAAAAAAAACCAAACATGCCTGGGAGTCCAAGTGCCTATGTTTTATCTCAGAGCTAGTGTAAACAAACTCCTCATTGGAGAACATCATTTAACTTACATCATACTCAAGCTCCTCATGTTTAAACTCAGAAGTTTAGATTAGAGGATCACTAAAATTACCTCTCATACTAAAAGTCTAGAGTTCCACAATCTAATAATGAAACACAGTAGGTTATTTAAAATATAAAAAAAAAACTGCAGGTTTGTGATTTTGCCTACTGAACAAATATTAAGGGTCTTTTATTTTTTTAAAGGATTTATTTATTTGAGAGGCTGAGTTATAGACAGAGAGAGGGGTCTTCCATCCTCTGGTTCACTCCCTAAATGGCTGCAATGATGGGAATTGGGCTGATCTGAAGCCAAGAGTCAGGAGCTTCTGGGTCTCCCACGTGGGTGCAGGGGCCCAAGCATTCGGGCCATCTTCCACAGCTTTCCCAGGCACATTAGCCAGGAGCTGGATTGGAAGAGAAGCAGCTGGGACACAAACCTGCATCCATATGGGGTGTCAGGTGCCTCAGGTGGAGGCTTAACCTTTGAAGCCACAGAGCTGACCCCGAAGGAAGGATATTTTCCAAAAAATGGTAAAATTCCATTTAAAAGGCTGAAAAGCTGTATTTGAAAACTAAATGTACAGAGAAAACCCACCCCATTTGGAACACCCAAATTTGTCCACCCCATTTGGAACATAGAATATCAATTCTGAGGCAAAGGAAAAGCTTGGCATTTTGTAGTATTTCTTTACCAGATTCCAGTGGACTTAACTTTTTGTCTGAAGAGTGTATACAATCACAATACCCTGATACTATGGATCTAGGAGGCTGTCACACTGAGTTTTGGTCTTGTCTTTTTGTACCTCTTGAGGAAATCTTCCCTTCTCTCTGAGCCTATTTCCCTATTTTAAACATAAGAATTTGGGGTATCATGATAGGATATTTCCTCAGTTCCTAACTCTCTGGTCCCAGGTGAATCATCTAAGAGTAGCTCCTTTTGACAAAAACCAGTCTGTAGAGGGAGTTGAAAATTTAAAAAGGAACTTATATTTTCTCTGTAAAGTGTGTTTTATATTTTATTGTATTTATTTTCATGATGGTAACAATGATTAATTTGTGAGTGTTTACAGCTTTGTCCCTTTTACTGCTATAGGGAAATCATGGTCTTGCCCTTTTCTGCCTCATAGAATTAGAGAAAGATGGGCAATTACGCAAAAAATTGCAGAAAAAAGGAAATAACTAAGCTCAGAGTAGAATTAAGCAAGAGAGAACTACAAAAACAATAAAAGTCAGCAAAATTAAGATTTTTTTAAAGATCAAAAAACTGACTAACCGTTAGATAAACGAACTAAGAAAAAATCAGTAAAAAATCAAATAGACAAAATCAGAGATGAAATAAGAGATATTACAACTAATGCCACCAAAATTAAAATGATTCTAAGAAATCACTATGAAATACCAAATTTGATAATCTTTATAAATAGGCTAACCTAGAAATGTAAAATCTACCAAGACTGAATCATGAAGAAACAAAAAATCTGAACAGATTAGTATGCAGATTGAATCAATAATCAAAATTCACCCTACGAGAAAATAAACCTTAGAACCGGGTGGTACTACTAGCGGACTCTACTAAATATTTATAAAATAATTAATACTAATCTTTTTCAAGTTCTTCTAAGAAATCAAAGTGAAAGGAATATTCATTTTATAAGGCCAAAATAACCCTAGTTTCACAGTCAAAAAAGAAACCATAAGAAAACTATAGGTTAATATTCCTGATTATTATAGTTGCAAAAATTCTCATCAAAATACTAGCAAAATGAACCAAATAGTCATCTACGGAGTGAACCAGTGGATGGAAGATTGATCTCTTTCTCTTTCAAATAAATAATTAAATATTTTTTTAAAAAATGGATCATAATAGTTAAGTGTAATATGTTCTTGGGGAGCAAGGATGGCTTAATTTATAAAAATCAATCAGTGTGGTACAGCAGATTAACAGTGCAAAGGTAAAAAGCATATGGTCATCTCAATAAGCACAGAAAACACTTGAAAAAATTTAATACTGTTTCACAATATAAACATTAAGCAAACTAGGCCTATAAGGAAATTATCTCAACACAATAAAAGCCACATATGGAGAATTCACAGTGAACATCACACTCAATGATGGAAGACTGAAAATTTCTACATTAAGATCAGGAACCTTAGTAAATGATGCCTACTTTGGCCAGCTGTATTCAACGTGCTATTAGAAGAACTAGTCAGATCAATTAGACATGAAAAAGACATAACAAGCATCAAAACTGGAAATGAAGAAGAAAAAATATCTTTGTCTATAGATTAAGTGATCTGATAATGTAGAAAAGTTTAAAATTACTAACACATAGATGGTTAGAATTTATAAAAAAGAAGTGAGCATTTTGGGAAGTAGTTAATATGCTCCTTGAGATTGCTGTACCCCATATTAGAGTGCCTAGATACAAGTTCCTTCTCCATTCCTGATTCCAGTTGCCTGGCAATGCACACTCTGGGAGGTAGCAGGTGATGGCTCAAGGAGTTGGGTCCCTGCTACCCCTTTGGGAGACCTTGATTGAGCCAACAGCTACTACATTCAGGCTAATGCTAGCAACTGTTAGCATTTGGGGAATGAATAATCAAATGAAAAATTTCTCTCTCTCCTCTTTGCCTTTCAAACAACTGAAATAAATAAAAATTTAAAAAATAAAAAACTCACTTTCAGTAAAGTTACAGGATGCAAAATCAACATTCCAAAATTAATTGTAGTTCTATTCAGTAATGAGTAATCAAAAACAAAATTCAGAAAACAATATCATTTATCATAGCAAAAATAATTAAATACCTATGAAACAACTTAAAGTGAAAGTCTTACATGCTAAAAACTAAAACATTCCTGGAAGAAATTATAGAAAACAGAAATAAATGGACAAACATCTCTTGTTCATTGATTAGAAGTCTTAATATTGTTAAACTGTTTGTATTTCCAAGTTGTCTCAAGATTCAATGAAATCCATATCAATATCCCAATAACATTTTTGTAGAAAAAAAATCCTAAAATACAGGTCCACAAAGGACCCCAAAAGACAAAACAATCATGAGAAAGAACAAGCTAGATACACTGTGTTCCAATTTCAAAATCAAAATCACACATGTTAGATGAACATTATTTAAAAACAAACAAACAAAACAGAAAATAACATGTTACCCAAGTATTTGGGCCATCTTCATCTCTACCATCCTTCTCCTACCTTCTCAAAGCCATGATTTATTCTCATCTGTGGCATAAGATAGCACAGGATGAATTGCTGCTGCTTTCAGTGTTATTTTTAATCATTGAGATATACTATAAAGCCCCATTAACCTGAAAGAAAGACCATCCCTCCAGAACACAGCATAATCAATGGCAAAGTTAATTGAAATTTTGCTATTTTAACAGTTCTACCTTAGCAATTCTACAGTGTTCAAAGTGAAAGACGACTTTAATCAAAGCTTGAAGCATTTGAAAAAAGAGAGAAAGAATGGGGAGAAGAAGATAATTTGTAAGTGATGGAAATCTAGTCTTTCCAGTCATGATTTCTCTTCCTTTAAAGTGTTAGATTTGGAGCTGAAATACCTTTTGAGTGGAAGAAAAATTGGATTGGATAGCAGTTAAAAGGAACCTGATCTACACACAAATCTTGACTGTAGCATGTATTAGCTGAGCTAGCACAGACAAATTGCTTAGCCTCATTGTGTTCCAGTTTTTTGTTTGTTTGCTTGTTTTCATCTGTAAAATAGGAATAATAATAATAAAACCCTGCTTACCATTGGGAGTGGTATATAGTAAAGATAAAGAAAGATGTATAGCATGATTCTCCAATTCTTTTTTGTTGTTTTCAGATGATTCAAAATGAGTGTCACATTATAAAAATACATAAAAGGAGAGATAAGTGAATCAGGCTAGTACTTGTTTACTTCCTATAGTGAATGTATTTTGACTGATGGGATCCTAACTCTTCGGAATTTTAATTAGCTCCTGTTTATTTAACTTCACTTGCACACTGGGCTCGTATTATTCTTCTCATATACTGCCTTAGTACAATGACAAGAAATTACTGAAGAGGTCAATACACAGTTCTGAAAACAGTGTGAAGTAGCTATTATAATGCCTCTACAAACGACAATTTAATTTCCTTTCTACAGTTGTGTGCCAGTTGCCAGTACTCCAGCAATTCTTTGTGAGGCCTAAATCATTATTTCAGGAGAGGTAAATAATTCTCAGTGTAGGCATTATACACTATAAGATGTTTTAACTTTGGATTTGACAGTTCATTGGGCCACAACTTACAACTTTGGAATTAGGGAATTTCCTGGGGCCATTTCTATCATTTCTTAGTGGATCTTTAGTGTTGGGACTATTGTATTTCCCATCTTTGGTTGAATTAACTATAGCTTTGGAAACACTTCATAGCCACAGCAGCATTTGAAAAAAATATGACGAACTAGAAAGGAAACATAGAGAAAGGTTGCTCAGTCTTCCTATACTTCTGAAGCCAATGGGCACTTGAAAAATCACATTAAAAGGTAAATTCATTTTGGAACAGAAAACTTGAAATTCATGTATAGTTTTTCATAACACACATTTCCATTAACTTTTTGAAGATCCTTTTTGTTAATTAAATTGTTTTCTTTGTGCCAAAAATAATCTTTTAATTCCATTTTCACAAACATTCTAAAGTACCCTCTTATTTTATTAGGATAAAGAGTGAATGTGCTTCTGAAGAAATCAAGCTACATTGCTGGGCTTCATACAAGAATATGTGAATGCAGATAAATATACCAGTGTGATCAGATGACTCATATGAACTTTTAATAGAGTGAGATGAGGTGAAGTAGAAATTAATCAACTCCTTATGCCACGTTGTACAATTTTAATATCAATATGTTGCAATGGACATGTGTTATCTTTATAAATTGGAAATAATTTACTTAAAAGGCATAAGAATAAGTTAGAATGAATGACTCTTCAAACAAACAGCTTGGCATGTGAAGAATTTATACTAACTGCTTGAATGAATATTTAAATAGGCTAACACATTCAATACAATTTAACCTGGGCACTAATGACTTAGTTCCACACAGACAGGTGCTAAATGTAAAGCAGAATCAAAGGCAACCCAAAAAGAGAAAGACAAATGTAATGTTCATCCCGATACTCAATTCGAAATTAGAATTGAAGGAAAAAATAAAATTAAAAGGCAGTAAAACCACATCTGTTTTTTTTAGTGGACCTAACATTAACTACTTTTTCTTTTCTAAAATTTATTTTATTTTCCTATATATATATATTATTTTTTTAACTTTTATTTAATGAATATAAATTTCCAAAGTATGGCTTATGGATTACAATGGCTTCCCCCCCATAACGTCCCTCCCACCCGCAACCCTCCCCTTTCCCACTCCCTCTCCCCTTCCATTCACATGAGGATTCATTTTCGATTCTCTTTATATACAGAAGATCAGTTTAGCATACATTAAGTAAAGATTTCAACAGTTTGCTCCCACACAGAAACATAAAGTGAAAAATAATAGATGATTTTTTAAATGATGATGAAATCAGATCAGACCTATTGTCATGTTTAATCCCAGCGAGAGTCAAGTTGGGAATTGATAATTTCTTCTTATTTTTTTTTTTTTACAGAGGACCAGTTTAGTATACATTAAGTAAAGATTTCAACAGTTTGCACCCCCATAGAAACACAAAGTGAAATATATTGTTTGAGTACTCGTTATAGCATTAAATCTCAATACACAGCACATTAAGGACAGAGATCCTACATGAGGAGTAAGTGCACAGTGACTCCTGTTGTTGACTTTACCAATTGACACTCCTGTCTATGGCATCAGTAATCTCCCTATGCTCCAGTCATGAGTTTCCAAGGCTATGGAAGCCCCTTGAGTTCTCCGACTCTTATCTTGTTTAGACAAGGTCATAGAATATGAAGTAGGAAATTTCACAAGTAATTTAAGACCAACCCTTCAGAGAAAGGTACCTCCTTCTTTGAAGACCTGTTCTTTCCACTGGGAACTCACTCACAGAGATCTTTTGCCAGAGTGTCTTGGCTTTCCATGCCTGAAATACTCTCATGGGCTTTTCAGCCAGATCCGAATGCCTTTAGGGCTGATTCTGAGGCCAGAGTGCTGTTTAGGACATCCGCCATTCTATGAGTCTGCTGAGTATCTCGCTTCCCATGTTGGATCACTCTCCCCTTTATTTAATCTATCGGTTAGTATTAGCAGGTACTAGACTTGTTTATGTGCTCCCTTTGACTCTTAGTCCTTTCATTATGATCAATTGTGAACTGAAATTGATCACTTGGTCTAGTGAGATGGCATTGGTACATGCCACCTTGATGGGATTAAATTGGATAATTCTGACAAATCTCGAGGTGGTAGAATAGATTATCAATAGCAAACAACTATAGGGCTGATATTCATGGATAAGTTTTTTATGAAAAAATGTGATTTCAAAAATTTTTGCACAACAATAAACATACTTTAAATTCCTTTTCATCATAAGATTTTTGAAATGTTCTTATGCAGCATTAAATATTCAATTTAATCAATGAAGTTTTTGATCTTTCAGTCAGGTAAATGCCCAACTCATATAGATACAGCACATGCTATATTTTTATATATAACTTTTATTCCATATTTCTATTCAGACAGATTTTAGGTATGTGTAAAATAAGACACACATGCGCAGATACCCACAGAAACACACAGATATCCTTCAACAAAATCTGAATATATCTTCATAAGGATTTTTTGTTTGAGTTTAAAGTCAATAAATTCTATCTGTAAAATACATGTAATCTATTCTCTTTATATTTATAAAACAATTTAAGACAATCTATCTCTCAAGTGACTAGGACCTTTGAGTTTTATCACTCCCGATTACTGCTTGGTTTATAAATTGAACCTCAGAAGTTCTGGAAGCTAGAGTTAGCATCTTTTTGTAAAGGTCTTATTGCAACCTAAAAATGTTATCTGTGCTTTAAGCAATCAAATGATAAACTGAAATAAGATTGTGTCTTGTTTATTTCTATTTATTTCTACATTTTGAAAAGTCTATAAACTCAAAAGAAAAACTCAGGATTCCATGTAAGAAAGGCAATAATAAAAATGATTATTTTCATATTTTCCTCTTTATTTGTAGTCATAAATAGTTGATAACTGGGATAGATTTCACAAGGATACAAAGATTAGAGTTACTGCAACTGAAAAAAAGGATAATTTGGAAGTTAAAATGTTGGACATTAAAAGTTACTAAATATTCAAGTCTATAAAACTTTACAAAGTACATTATATAGATTTTTTTCTGATAAGATGGATGCTTGTAATTGAAGAATACAGAAATTAAAATTCTGAGATTCAATTTCCAGGCTATGTTATGTTTGGTATAGATAGGAATTAAAATAGAAATGAAGTAAGAAATTTCACAAGTAATTTAAGACCAACAATGGTATTACAAAGCTCAAAACGATGCTAAAAGTTATGTTTCACTTGATTTTTCATTAAGAAATTAATCATCTAACATGTCAGTATACATGAAGTACAATTTCTCTTTATATTATAATACCAAATCACTCTTTGATATGAAACATTATCTTTAAATTATGAATCATTTAAGGTTAGAAGGACTGATTTATTTATAATATATTAAATATAAAGATACCATTTTAAATGAATTATGCACAATTTTGTTACACTAAAATTATTTAAAAGATGATATCTCAGGGTATATATATATGTGTGATATCATGCTTTTCCCTATCTACCTGTCTACTTGTCATTTATGAATGTAAAATGCACACATAACGAAATTTTTGCATACTGTGAGTTTTCTAAATTCAGAATACTTTTTAAATCTCTAAAGAATTCCAAATGGTTGGATCATTAATTCTGGCCATAAAATAACACCTACATTAACTTAAACCTTGACAAACATTAAACCAGTAAATTACCCAGGCATGATACATCATGTCCTGCCCCCTACTCAACATCTTTTAAAGGAATTGCTTTACTTATATCCCAAATGTATTTCTTTAGTATGTCTGAAATTCCTGTATGCTCATGGATATGTATCTGTGTATATGTATTCTTTAATGTGTGACAATAGACAGTGAAAGAATCAAGTGGAATATACACTTTAGCTAACTATAAGATTTCCAGCCAACTTCTTCCACAATCCACAGTCAATCCATTCTTAAAGTTCCATTTAGAAATTCATCTTCTTCAGGCTAAAGGGTGGAGGGAAGCGTATGCTTTTTATTTGCTTCTTGTAGATAATTAAAATTTTTATTATTCACACTAGCACACTATTGATGCTTTGGCTGATCCTTTAAACATCTGGCCTACTGTTTAAAATGCATGGAGTGCACTGATGTTAACCCATGCTGACAATCAGAAGACCTTCAATTAAGTACCTACAAAGCAACCAATGATAAGCGAGAGAAAAGATGGTACAAGTTTTCCAAAGAATTCTTTCATAGTCTGATTCTCAAAAGCAATTAGAATCACTTCTTTTAGCCTTGGAATTAATGAATTTTCATTAAAATTTAAATTTCAAATGATTCCAAGGATATCAAACTTGAGAAGTTGAACTGATTGTCTACATAATAAATCACACCACAGGAACATGTCAAAAAGACTAATGCAAGTTCTTTGCCATCTAAAGTTTTGTTTCTCCTTGTCAGTGCTATGTGAATGTATATAATTGCTTTCTTTTCCTTGAAGCAGCTATAAGTAAAAACTCACTGTATTAAACTCTTCACTTCTCTCTGTTCAGAATTTTTCAAATTATGTATCTAAGACAGTGACTAAAACTAGTTCTAGTCTACAAAAGAGGTTTTAGTAATTGAATGTGATGTGATTTTTTTAAATTGCTATGTTTACTTTCTTCATACTGTGCAATTTGTTTACATGAGGAAGTAAAATCAGGTTTAACATTATGATATAAACACTCCCTAGAATTTGAAATTAGTTTTTAGCTTAAAAACACATTTTCTTTACCTGATTTGAAATAAAACACAGTGTGTGTGTGTGTGTGTGTGTGTGTGTACAAAGCAAGTGCTGTCAGTCCTCTGTATCTGTGGGCTTTACATTTGTGGAAAATAACTGTGTTTTTACTGAACATGTACAGGCTTCTTTTCTTGTCAATACCTTAAACTATACAAAGCATCTATATTTCATTAGGTATTGTTCATAATCTAGAGATAATTTAATGTATATAGAAGGATGTGTGGATGTTCTATCCAAATACTAAGCCTTTTTATATAAGGGATTGAGCATCCATGGATTTTGGTATCTGAGGTGGAAGAGGTGGGGTTTCTGATACTCATTACTCATTGACTTCAAGGATGATTATAATACATTAAGAAGTTCACAGAGATCTAAACATGAAAAGTACAAAGGATTTTATGCAATACAAAGCATCCTGGGTATTTTTAAATGGCAACAAAACAACAAAAAATTGGAAAAATAATATACAAAAATAGTTCAGTATGAAAGTTTAACATTTTTTTTTATTTTTATTTTTTTGACAGGCAGAGTGGACAGTGAGAGAGAGAGACAGAGAGAGAAAGGTCTTCCTTTGCCGTTGGTTCACCCTCCAATGGCCGCCGCTGCAGCCGGCGCACCGCGCTGATCCGATGGCAGGAGCCAGGATCCAGGTGCTTTTCCTGGTCTCCCATGGGGTGCAGGGCCCAAGCACCTGGGCCATCCTCCACTGCACTCCCTGGCCATAGCAGAGAGCTGGCCTGGAAGAGGGGCAACCGGGACAGAATCCGGCGCCCCAACCGGGACTAGAACCCGGTGTGCCGGCGCCGCAAGGTGGAGGATTAGCCTATTGAGCCACGGCGCCGGCTAGCTTGAAAGTTTAACATTTTAATATCTAGAATTAAAACAATGAAATAGAAATATGACTACTTCCAAGGTGTATTTTTTCACTTTTACTCATTCTGACAAAAAATATGTAAATGTTTTACATGACAAATTTCATGGTATTTTTCCTTGACAAAGTGAATCCTCTTGTTTAAAACAATCCAAACCCGTAAAGAATTTTCCTGAATGTAATGTGACTTATGCATATAAAGCAGCCTTGAAATAATCTAATTATTTCCCACTAAAATAATTTCATTGTTTTGTTCCTCTTCAGATATGTAATTGACATCAGACTACTGGAAATTTCAGCAATGATTTCTTTTCATCATTTCCTGCTTACTTGTTCTAAATATTTATATCTAGTATAGGATTCACAGCCTAGGGTCAAACCACCCATTCATCTTTGCCATAGAATTTGTACAGAACTTAATTTTCAGGGGTGCAGGCTTATCAATGAATACATAATAATAAATAAAAATAGAAAACTATGGCTTCAAGTTATGCTCAGGGACTGGGAAAAGAAACAAAAGTACCAAACTGGAAAGCAAACTATTCAAATAGCCATTTTATTTGCTTCACACAGTAAACGATCATCTTAGTCCTTATTAATTGATCCTTAGTCTTTACTACATCACACTTTTCTGTTGTCTGCCTGCCCTTCTGTATATTTTAGTCTGCAACACCTATGTAATATGCTGACATGTTCATTATATTTGGTTATATTGGCACTGTGTGCCCATCCTTATGTCATACATATTTTCATAACTGAGACCTAGCTCCCAGCTGCTAAACCATTTTAATCTCAGTAGCTGTGAACAGGGTACTGCCTTCTTCAATTGTATATATCAGTGAGTCCTCCACCACTACCTTTTTAAGCGTATAATAAACACTAATAATCATAAATACACTTAAATATAAATAAATTTGCTTACAATACAACTACTTTTGTGGTCAGAAGTTAATGCTAGCATATTTCATGATGCACAGTGTATTAGTATATAGAAGGTAGAGAGTTAACAGCAGTCTTAAGAAAAAGTGCGAGCTGTAGTAAATAAATGATCAAAAGGGGAAATTTCTGAGCTCATACAAATTTTGATTGGAATTGAGGTATGGAGGTCTGAAATAAATTTCATATTTAGTAAGAAGATTAAACACAATTAAATATACAACCCATGGCTTCAGTTGGTTTGTTTAGAATCTACTACTTAAAATTCTCAGCATTAGCATGCTTTTCTAAATGAAAACATGTAGGTTTAAAGGTGAAATAGGTGAAATATTTTCAGACAGATGGAGAAAGATATCTTTCAGAAAAATTATCAAGATATATAATAATTGCTTCAATAAATAAAGAAGTCGCTGTTTAAAAAAACAAAAAAAAAGAATTTGCATTGTGATTAAAGCAGTAAAAGATCTCTGATGTGATTTTATATGATGATTACTCTTTCTCACTCAACTTTTACTTTTACCTATACTCTATTTGATACTTATAGTAACCATAAGTATTCACATGACATCTTGGTAGGATTTTAAATCTGTCCAATGTCCTAATGAAATAAAAACTTTTAAGAGATTTAAAACAAACTACATATAAATTATACAAATTCTAAACTTGGAAAAGTGCCCACTTAATTCAATGATTAGCAGCATAACTGCAGCATAAGTTTGAAAAGTTAGGCTAAACTCCATACCTAATTGAAAAGTCACCATTAGATTAATTATTATTTGAGATCACTTACCATAATATGGAAGTCAAATAGGTGACTAGCTGGTAGAGACATAGAGTTGTATTATAAACCCCGTATTGGGACACTCATCTGACAAGCAGACAAAGAGTTTTCAATCAGTATACAATCTGAGGACTCAATCAATATTGTTCAGAGAGAATTCAGTCATTGTACAGAGTCATTCTCAATTTTAATCATACAATTACTGGGACATACTATCTGAAATATTTGCAGTTTTGGAGACATAATAGTTTTTGTTGGCATTATACCCAAGTATCAAAATCATGACTCTCCTTATAATTGAAATTTTATTTACTTCATTTTGAAATAGTGGCATTAAAAAGAGTATCAGATACTTTAAAGTGCAATGATGTCATTTTTATATTTAACGGATTTTTTCTCATGTATCTGACCATGGTAGAGTTGAGCGCTGGATGAATAGAATGAAATATTCTAATAGTAATAGAGTTGTGGGCAACATCTCTTTCTAGAAGGAGCACAGAAAGTTTTGTAAATATCCATCAAACTTTTTTTCTATGTTATCTATGGATTTGAATGTTTTTCTACAGCATATTTTGATCTCTTTTCATTTGAAGCAGTGAAGGAAATTTCAATGAAGCATTTTAAGAATGGTGATAGATTAATGACTGCATACAATTTCACTCATTTAATTTTATTTCACCAAATTAGCTTTCAAAGCCTACAGACCATCTGTGAATATCCAGTTGACTTGTCAGGGTACATTTTTCCTGTGTTCAGACGAGCTGTGAATTTTTCACTCCAACTTAAATTTAGGACCTCTAAGACTGTTCCTTTGAATTTGACCTCTGATGGGAAGCCTTTGATAAGCAAAAACACATCAATTATCTGCATTCCATAATTTAAACCATCAGTGAAATGTTGCTGCATTTTCACCCTAAATTTACTAGAAGGGCAATATGTCAAGATGGGAAAAATATGTGAATAAATATGCTAATTAAGTGCTATTTGTTTAATGTGCCAGTAGCAGGACAGTAGGTAGTCTTAAAAGGTAGAAGCATAGAAGGAAAATAGAAGACTGGCAAGCAGAATCAAAGTCAAGCTTGAGACAGGTAATCTAAGCATGGTGGGTACAATCTGGAGCAGAGGAATAGAACAAGTTTCATGAAAGCTCTTATGATTATCTAGGCCAATCAGAAGACTAAGAACCCTTCCCTCCCCCCAAATATTGATTAAGGTGAACCATGCAGTTCATCAGAGTGCTATAAAATGACATCAAAAGTTTAGTTCATGTATGCATATACTGTTTTCACAAAAACCAAACATTCTGGACATGACAATAGTATTGTAGCCTCTGTGGAAACCAGAGCAGAAAAGGCAAATTCTAAACCACCCATGAGGTTCCTTACACAAGTTAACACTACGATGATAAGGACTTAAGCTGCTTCGAGTTCATTAAAACAACTAAATGGGCAGTCTGTCATGTATACCTTGTTTTATGTGACTATTGCTTGCTAGAACAAAAAATAAACCTTAACCTTATTGATTGTAAACATGCTATATGAGGAATTAGATATATTACCTGATATTTCAAATTTCTATCCTCACTTTCTCTTCAATGAGTATATGAAAAAGAATATTTATAGTTAAAAATAATCAAAAACTTGTTAGTGGTTTCTCTGAAATTGATTTTCTTCCATTGTCTTGGCATTTGCTGGAATCATTTAAATTTCACAGCACAATCTGAGGACTCTATAAGGTAAATCACATTGTAAATAAATTGTATTTACCATAACCTTGCTCATTATTGTACAAGTGGCTTTATCTGAATTGCTTGCCATTAAATACAACTTAAGGACAACTTAGTATATTTCCCTCTGTTTGATATTTTCAAATTGCTCTGAATCTTGAGTGGATGGCTGCTAATACATGTACATGATATGTAATATTAGGAACTCCTAGCTCAGTACTGACATATTTTTTCTTATTAAGTTTGTAAAAATATTTACTTAAAACTTTGAAATTCTGTTCTTTGGTTTGATAGCTTTAAATTGCTACTTCATCTAACATTATTTCATACAGATTAACTTCTTTACAAGGAAGCTGTCTAGCAAGCCAGGATTTATATTTCTCTTAGTACTTAAATAATGCTACCTAATTAGAAAAGAATGTGTTTTAGATAGGATATTTCAAAACAGAGGGCCCTATATTCATTGTGATCTTACTTGACTAATAATTTCGTTGAGTGATACTTCAAGTACAGATCTAAGTATTTCTTAATTATCCACTTTTTTTTCTGTTAGTGCTTCAAATATATTGTAATAACTGTAGAACAACCTGGGATATAGTAACTAATTATTATGTATACACTAAGAAAATGTGGCTCCGGGCAAGTCCCCTGATGAAGATTCCTGAAGTATTCCATACTCTAGTAATTGCTTATTAGAAACCTAAACGCCATTACCTACTTTGGAAAGTCTTATGTATCCTAAAAAATACTCTCTCCAGGTTTAGCATCTTTTTGTAGCTTTACCATTTTCCTTAATTCCTATTTTTATTATCTGAAAGATTTATCATTTCTTATTTTCTAGTATTTTGCAAAGTACTTAAATGACAGCCTTTGAAGAACGCAGAGCTACTACAATTAATACTCATGGAGTAAAGGTTTGTAATTTGCCCAAGTGCAACCAAGAAATAAATGAATGGTTGGGCTAAATCTGATGGTTATGACAGAAAAAAATACAAGTCCAGTGTGTATAATTAATACATTACAAAAATTTACTTATTGTTTCAGTTAGCATTTTTTTGTAATAAAATGTCTTTTGGATGGAAAAAATAAATGCAACCAGACCGGCACTGTGAGGCAGCAGGTCATGCTGCTGTTTATGACACTGGCATACCAAATTGGAACATTTATTCAAGTCTCAGCTGCTCCACTTCTGGTCCAGCTTCCTGCTAATGTGCCTGGGAAAGCAGTGGAAGAGGGCCCAAGTGCTGGGCCCCCTGCACCTATGTGGGAGACCTGGATGGAATTCCAGGTTCCTAGCTTAGGCCTAGCCCAGCGCTAGCCATTGCGGCCATTCAGGGAGTGAAATCTCTGAATCTCAATCTCTTGCTCGCTCGCTCGCTCGCTCTCGCTCTGTAACTCTGCCATACAAATAAGTAGATAAGTAAATAAGCAAATAAATGCTGCAGGCCACTGGGCTCCTTTGCCCTATACTCCTGAGTCTGAGATGTAGATTTTTGCTTCCCTAATTGACAAAAAAGCCTGCATTTTTCCAGTCTTTCAGTTAGTTACTTGGGAAGAGGCATCAACTCTTTTGGATAACTTGGGTGTCATTTGGCAAATTGCTATATGTCAGCAATAAATCAGAATTGGAAGACGCCCCCAAAATTCTCCAAGTTTATTTTTATTCTTTTGTCTTCTGGTAAATTAGAAAATGAAGATGTTCAGCGACAAGTATATGCATATTTTCATATTATAAACATTATGACTAAAAATCATAGATGAACTACTAATTCACAGTTCCCTCCTTTTGAAAGTTGCCTAATCATATATAGTATGAATTGGTATTTAAAGTTGTGGCCTAACTCCCTAGATTAGAAATAAAACAACCATTTCATTTGCAAACAGAATGGAATTATTGTCCTTACTACAGACTCTTTTATGTTTTCAGATAATAATTAAAAGTATAAAAATAATACAACAAAAATACTTTATTTTACAACTTAAAAGATAATAGAATGGAATCAGTTGGGAAAATTTGTGCTAATGAAATGATACATATATAAATTTTGATTGAGGCACAGTTTTGGAGTCAAAAGAAAGAGCATATTAATAATAGAATACATTTTTATCAATAGATTGACATGACCATTATCTGTTCTTATAAGGTTACAAAACATGAGGTCCTTTTCATAAACACTTTAAAGAATTAGCTAATAGAATAGTCTTTCAAATATATCACATGAGGACAAAGAGAATTTTAAGATGAAAGTCTACATATTCGGTGAATGTTTTCCTCAAGCAACATAATAGGTAAGCAGATGAAAAATTCTCAAACTTCTCCTTTGGTAAGTATTTTTAAACTATTGAATCAATCATATGAAACTTAGATCATTTGAAAAGCTGCAGTTCTAAATTCTAGCCATAGAAATATATTTTTGTATTATGATGCTGTTTATCTGTCTTTATATATGCCCTGCCTTCTCGATGCAATTTTAGAACCAGTGAAGAGCAGGTCTTACATCCTTTTATACTCCCTAGCACCAAGAACACAGTAATAATATAGGTATATTCCAGAAACAATATAGCATGATGAAGAAATTGTTTTCACTATCTGAATGAAAAGAGATTATTAGAAATTTTTCAAAAGAGAATGATAACTTACATCTGCTTTAAGACATGAGGCCAGCAAACTACATCCTGTTGGGCAACTCCTACTTGCTGCTTGTTTGCATGGTATACAAACTAACAGTGGTTTTGATATTTTGAATGATGAGGAAAAATCAAAAGATTAATAATAGATATGCAGGAAAATTATAGAAAATAAATTTAAATTCCAGTGTCCATAGACAAAAGTTTGATTCACATAAAGTTATATTCATTCACTTATGGCTGTTTCCATGCTATAATATCATAACTGAGTACCTGAGAAAGAGACCACAAAGCCTGAAATGTTTACTATGTTTACTATGTCCAGGAAAAGCCTTGTGACCCCTGCTTTAGGAGGGCATGGTGCAAAGGGAATACAAAATAAACAAAGCAATCAGATTCTACTTGAACTGTAAGTGCCAAGTTATGGAATGCAAAGGGGAAAAAACAAAAGTGGGGAGGAGAACAATGTGAAAATGTCTGACTATTTAATCTTAAAGTGGATGTTTATGTACCCATGCTATCATGAAATCACAAGAGAGGAAACTTTTGAACTGAGAGAATTTTGAAGAGATTGGAGAAGCAAAAAGTGGTATAGAATGAGGGGAGGGGAGGGGAATATACTTCAGTAAAAGTTATATAACATTGGAATCACATACACAAGTAAATATTGCTTCATTTTTATGCCCCAGTTCTTTCTTTTTTTGTTTTTTTTTTTTAACTTTTATTTAATGAATATAAATTTCCAAAGTACAGCTTATGGACTACATTGGCATCCCCCCCACCCGATGACTTCCCTCCCACCCGCAACCCTCCCCTTTCCCGCTCCCTCTCCCCTTCCATTCATATCAAGATTCATTTTCAATTTTCTATATATACAGAAGATCAGTTTAGTATACATTAAGTAAAGATTTCAACAGTTTGCACCCACATAGAAACACAAAGTGAAATATACTGCTTGAGTACTCGTTATAGCATTAAGTCTCAATGTACGGCACATTAAGGACAGAGATCCTACATGAGGAGTAAGTGCACAGTGACTCCTGTTGTTGACTTTACCAATTGACACTCCTGTCTATGGCATCAGTAATCTCCCTAGGCTCTTGTCATGAGTTGCCAAGGCTATGGAAGCCCCTTGAGTTCTCCAACTCTTATGTTATTTAGACAAGGTTATAGTCAAAGTGGAGGTTCTCTCCTTCCTTCAGAGAAAGGTACCTCCTTCTTTGAAGACCTGTTCTTTCCACTGGGATCTCACTCATTCATTTAGGGTTTTTTTTTTTTTTTTCCAGAGTGTCTTGGCTTTCCATGCCTGAAATACTCTCATGGGCTTTTCAGCCAGATCTGAATGCCTTTAGGGCTAATTCTGAGGCCAGAGTGCTGTTTAGGACATCTGCCATTCTATGAGTCTGCTGAGTATCTCGCTTCCCATCTTGGATCGCTCTCCCCTTTATTTATTCTATCGGTTAGTATTAGCAGGTACTAGACTTGTTTATGTACTCCCTTTGACTCTTAGTCTTTTCATTATGATCAATTGTGAACTGAAATTGATCAGTTGGACTAGTGAGATGGCATTGGTACATGCCACCTTGATGGGATTGAATTGGAATCCCCTGGTATGTTTCTAACTCTACCATTTGTATGCCCCAGTTCTTTCAAACACTAAGCATGAGTAAGTTCTAAGATTAAGGAAGCATTCATTCTCTCTCATTCTAAAAAATAATTGAGAAGGCACATCTATCAAGCATGCACTGTAAAAATAATTCATCCCTATGTAGAATTAGATTTTTTTCAGTTGAAGATAATGTGCAAGCTCGTAGGGTACTTGCTGATGTCCTACAATAATGATGCAATAGAAATAGCCATAATTAAAGTATACACACACACACACAATCACACATCTTCATCCTATCACTAAGCTCATTCATGTAAATAACCCAAATCAAATAAGGGCACTGGTGGAAAAACAAAACTATGTAATACTTATTTTTCAGTAAAGTTCATTTATTGTGATGTATTACAATCAACTGAAAAATTAGCTAACATGGTATTTCTTATGAAATCGTTTATCTTCCCAGTTCTTACAGATACTTAATTCTATACTCACAGTTTTCCTACCCCTCTAGATGTGGTGGTTTTTCAATGGAAAAATGATCCTTTGGGAATCCACATCTAATCTCTTAATTATTCTAAGGAAATAATATCTTGCCAGATTTAGGGTACTATTCAGCCAATAGTTATTTAGAACACGTTGTGTGGAATACACTGTATTGGCTGCTATTGGAGACAAAAAGGAATGTAAGGTTGTAGCCTTCCAGATGATTACAGACTAGGTAAGAAGACAGACAATTGTGGAAATAAATATGCTATTAATGCAGATAAAGGGAAATGCTTTAATAAGGCTAGACAGAGTGGGTAATTTTAAATGAAACTTTACATGACTTCAGGAAATGTTGGGCTCTGGCCATAAAGGAAACATGTGACTTTTTTTAAAAAAAGATTTTATTTATTTATTTGAGAAGTAGAGTTATAGACAATGAGAGGGAGAGACAGAGAGAAAGGTGTTCCTTCCATTGGTTCACTCCCCAAATGGCCGCTATGGCAGGCGTTGCGCCGATTCGAAGCCAGGAGCCAGGTGTTTCTTCCAGGTCTCCCATGCGGGTCTAGGGGCCCAGGACTTGGGCCATCTTGTACTGCTTTCCCAGGCCATAGCAGAGAGCTGGATTGGAAGAGGAGCAGTCGGGACTAGAACCAACGCCCACATGGGATGCCAGCGCTGCAGGCAGAGGATTAACCTACTTTGCCACAGCACTGGCCCCCCCTTCTCTGGGTGTTTATTCCCTGGGGTAGCATGGAGTGACAGGAAGAGGACAAGGGAAAGTCTCTGAGAAGTTGTTAAGGTTCTGATTTGAATCTAAGTGCTGGATAATAGGATTTGCTTAGTTTGTGAAAATTCATCAAGTTGTACCTTTATATTATGAATACTTTTCTATTATAGCACATTATATTTCACCATGAAATTTTAAAAATTAGATCAAGTGGGTGTATTTCAACTAAAGGAAAACATCTGATAATTGTTATCTTATTAATTTCATGAAATTCAAAAACTTAGTTTCTCTTCTAATTTGAAAGCTATATAAATCTGATCCAACGGAGCATAAGAGAAATGTTTGAAAACATTTCTTCAAACCTTTTATTGGGGGTAAATAGCTTCTTAAAGATTCCTGGCTAACAGAATCCAACAGATTGAAACTCGTGATTCTAAGCTTATTCTAAAGTCCATTGTTTAACATTGCCTCATCTTACTAGGGATATTCACAGGAAAACTTTTTTAAAAAATGTTTATAATCTTTGTATCTATTTTCCCACCTCATATTATTTATCTACTCACTTCTCTAGGCTTTCTAGTGCTACTGTTCTGCTGAAATTTCTCTTTCTCCAAATCCCCAAGAATTCTATGTTGTTGAATCAAATCATCACTGACCTTTTTATTGCATTGGACCCCTCATAACATTTCATGCTATTAACCACTCCTGTCCCCTTCATAATCTCTTCATGTGTCTTCTATTTTACACTGTCCTGGTTCTCCTAATTCTCAGTATTCCATGTTGGAGGTCCTTCTGTTCCACATGTTTTTTCTAGTTTATTTATTGGTTTATTGATCGTATAACTTCTTTAGGAGGATATAATCTCTCTGACAATGCAAATATTACTATGATTACTATTTCCTAAAAGCCCAGAGCCCCAAAACCTACATCTTCTGCAAGAGGTGTTTGATACACATATACTAAATGCTGAATTATAACCTCTTCAACAAGTGATCTGATGTGATAGAAAAAAATGACAGTTTAAAGACTAAGAAAATTTCCATGCAGAATTATTTATTTAATTGACAAATGTCAAGACTAGTGGATGTAGCGGTAGTCATAAACTAGGAAAATTTCTTCTAATATCACGAGGTAAGAGGTCTCCATATTATTAAGCAGCCACCATGTTGATATTTGAAGGTCACCTCGTAACTTTAAAAATGTTTTAAATATAGCAAAGGGATGAGTAATGCCTAATGCCAAGTATAACTTCTGTTTGGCTAATAATGGACTTTGTTCCTCACAGGCACATTGAATTTTAAGGCTGCAAACAACAAGTCCTTCATTCTGTAATCGCAGTGTTGCTATAATTACAGATAAAGGTTTGTCAGCATTTCCAATAAAAGAACTTAAGTCAGCTGTTAGATGTCCATTAGCCTAATATATGACTTATAATATCTTAGTTTAACTGCCTATTAAAAGCAGCTAATTGAAAATGGGTGGATGTTTTTAATAAAATTATGTAAATACTGAGAAGAAACCAGTCTTTACAGTGTGTGTACTTCTATAATAAAAGTGTAAGCTTCCCTTCAATATTTGGATTTTCCAGTTATATGTATTGTTTTGAAAACTTAATCTAAAAAATTCTAGAAAGTTATTAGTTCACAATAAGTACAACATGGATTAAATAACTTCTCAGATTGCCCCTCAGCACATAGTTTGTTGCCCCAGTAGCTGGGAGTGCCATTGGCAAATAGCCCTCAGATCTCAAATCTTCTAGGAGTTGCCTTAGCTACAGAAAGCCCCTGTGCACAAGGTCATAACCCTTTCTGAAGAAGTTAGCATCCAATGATTAATTCAGGATTTCAAAGGTGGATCATCTCAAACCAACTCAGGGCCACTCTGCAGGCTCATTCTAAACTCTAGAACTCCCCATTTGATTGAGTGCTAGGAAATAATTTTCTGGAGGTACCCAATGGCATTGCAAGTATCCAAATAGGCCACACAGGCATGACTTAACCTAAGGCTTAGCAAATGCTTGGGGATCTGTCTCCCCCTTCCCACCTCTCCCCCTACATATCGAGAACATGGTAAAATAGGCATACCTTGAAATGAGGTATGCTAAGGCCATGTCTCATCCACCCTCTTATCTTGAGGAGGTCCCATAACTTGTGAAAGACCACCACAGAAAATTTTCTCATCTGCCTCCCTGGTTGTGGTAAGACTTGACTTCCTAGCTCATTTGCCCTGTTAAATAGAACTGCAGGCTATAACATTGCTTATTTGCAGGGTAAAATCGGTATCTCAACCACAGAGTGCCATACCACTTGTGTTGTCTGTTATCTGGTCTCCTTCAGTGTCACCCTGCTGATAATATTTTATTGCTAAGAAGCAACTTTGGGTATACTATCCTCTTACTGACCAAATCTCTCAGTCTGCCTAACATAAAGGCTGTTATGGGGACTTCATTGTAGTTCAACTTTCTCTTTGACCACTCCTGCTCCCTACTTCCTCATTCCATAGTATTCATCCAAAGGGTGCTCCCTAATAAGTACCCTGCACAGTAAACTCCACCTTAGAGTGTGCTTCCTAGAGAACTCAACCTGTCACACCCACTCAGTGTTTCAAAGAAACCAAGGAGAGTGATATTATGTTCTATTTCTTTGTGTTAGGCTGTCAGCAAATGTGTTTATTACTCCAGCTTAAGAGTCCATAGGGTTATTTCATGCACATTAGCTCCCTTTGGAATTATGTAACACATGCCTTAATATGCCTTAGTAGATGAATCTGGAGCAGGCACCTAGGCCATTTCCATCATTCAGTCCCTTCCAAAACAACTCCAGTAGTCTTCGAGGTTCAGAAGCACTCCCTTTTGTTAAACTAAGAAATATGCTGCTTTATTACTTCCACTCATTCGCTTCATTTCCTCCTTTCTGTACTAAGATTATACTGTAATCTCTCTTGTAGAAAATAGCCCTTGAGGTTGACATACATCTCTTTCTCCTTAGTCTTCCTACAATTAGCTCTTTCTACTCCCATGGAAAAAGATTCTCCATTACAACAAATCCGAAAATCAGCTGCTTTCAGGCTATTTTACTTTTTAAAATCCCTATGGGACTTGAAGACCTAGGGGAGAAAAGAAAAGATCACCCCCAGCCATACCTTCCTTACATGTGTGAACAAAGCTTCAAGCAAGTTGGCTGTACTTCATAATGGTGGTTTTTTTTAGTTGTTTTTTAAATACATACCATCTCTTTAAGGTAGGGGAAACAAAGGAGCTCTTCCCAGGGATCTAGGCATTGGCACCAATATTACATCCAGAGCAAGTATCATTCTGTTCATATACTGCTAGGCACTTTCTCATTTAGTCAATATAGTATGCGTTCGGCACACTTTACTGTCCAAGCTACCATTCTGGATAAAATTTCTGCTTAAAAATAAAGTATCTATGGACCTCAAAAATAATATAAGACCTCTTCTGTTTTTTATTATTTTTAAAAGATTTATTTATTTATTTCAAAGTCAGAGTTACAGAGAGAGAGGGAAGGCAGAGGCAGAGAGAAAGAGAGAGGTCTTCCATCTGATGGTTCACTCCCCAAATGGCTGCAATAGCCAGAGCTGGGATAGTCTGAAGCCAGAAGCCAGGAGCTTCTTCTGGGTCTCCCATGTGGGTGCAGGGGCCCAAGGACGTAGGCCATCTTCTACTGCTTTCCCAGGCCATAGTGGAAGTGGAGCATCCGGGTCTCGAACCGGCACCCACATGGCATGCTGGTGCTTCAGGCCAGGATATTAACCCAATGTGGCACAAAGCCAGACCCTTCTGTTTTTTAAATAACATTTTTTTTTTGACAGGCAGAGTGGATAGTGAGAGAGAGGTGTGCTGCGGCCCAGCCAGCGCACCGTGCTGATCCGGAGCCAGGAGCCAGGTGCTTCCTCCTGGTCTCCCATGGGGTGCAGGGCCCAAGCACTTGGGTCACCCTCCACTGCACTCCTGGGCCACAGCAGAGAGCTGGACTGGGAGAGGAGCAACCGGGACAGAATCTGGTGCCCTGACCGGGACTAGAACCCAGTGCGCGGCGCCGCAGGCGGAAGATTAGCCTAGTGAGTCGCGGCGCCGGCTTAAATAACATTTTAAAAAGTCTCTCATTACTATCTTTCCATTATCTTAAGAAAATAATCTTTGTTGACCTCTAACTAGCAACCCTTGAATGTAAAATGAGACTCTCATTTAAGGCAGCTGATGGTCACCTGACTTAAAAGGTTTTTACACAAATAAGGAAAAGTTCAACAATGTTGGGGAAGGGGGCCCAGAGCTGTTTTCATGGATTGAAGTAGCTTACAAAACAAAATGGCAGGAGCATGTCACAAAGCAATTCCATGGTTAATTGTATCTTTTGAAACAAACCCTTGAAGAGAGCACAGATTTGTTCCAAACCTCGAGAGATCACCCATTTAGATGCAACATTTCATTTATAACTTCTGTCTGGTCTTCTCTTCTAGTCCACTTGCCTTTGACTACGCATGGCAGCTACGCCTCTAAGTATAGTGGCTCAGATCTTAGAAAGCTTTATGTGTGACTGGCCAGTGCCACGGCATCTCTTGGCTAATCCTCCACCTGCGGCACCAGCACCCCGGGTTCTAGTCCTGGCTGGGGCACCAGATTCTGTCCCGGTTGCTCCTCTTCCAGGCCAGACTCTGCTGTGGCCCGGGAAGGCAGCAGAGGATGGCTCAAGTGCTTCTGGCCCTGCACCCACATGGGAGACCAGGAGGGAACACGTGGCTCCTGGCTTTGGATCAGCACAGCATGCTGGCCATGGCAGCCATTTGGGGGGTGAACCAACGGAAGGAAGACCTTTCTCTCTGTCTCTCTCTCTCTCTCTCTCTAACTCTGCCTGTCAAAAAGAAAAAAAAAAAAGCTTTATGTATGACTTATATACATACATAAAGATTTGGTTATATTTCTAATATCACTTAGAAAACTTTTGTTTTTCAAAGTTCTACAACTCTTTCACAAAAAATGTGGCGACCTCAACGGTAAATTTTAGATATTCTGAGTTTTCATTTTGCCTATAATTTATTTTGGCAGGATGTTCTTTACCAATATTTAAGACGAAGTTTAAATGTCTCTGAGTTTTAACACTGTAATTCCAAATATTTGCACATTGATTTTAGGTTAGTATAAAGGCTTTGGAGATTTATTAATGAATAATAAGGACTTAGTCAAGAGATGATACAAAGGGTGTGCATGTATGTACTGATATGAGCAAATACCCCACATACATTGGGCTGTTTGTACATTGCACTACAGCATCCAGCTCAGAGCAGGTTGAAATATGTGAAAACTCATACATAATTGCCTTTCTAGGCCACGTGATCTGATTCAGGGCTGCATCCCAATCACCTCCAGGCCCTGGGTTGGGTGCAATTTTCAAATGTCTCTGACCAAAGTGGGGGTATCTCTACATTAAATCATCAAGCCAAAATAAGTGAGCTTTTAATTCATCCAAAGTCTGTGGATATGCCAAAAGCATATTGACAGATGACTAGGGATTATTTACAAAGATTATTACCAAGATAACTATTTGAGATGAAAGTTAATGGGCAGGGCCGGTGCTGTGGCATAGTGGGTAAAGCCACAGCCTGTAGTGCCAGCATTGTATATGGGCGCCGGTTCTAGTCCCGACTGCTCCTCTTCCAATCCAGCTCTCTGCTATGGCCTGGGAAAGCAGTAGAAGATGGCCCAAGTCCTTGGGCCCCTGCACCTGTGTGGAAAACCTGGAAGAAGCTCCTGTCTAGGGATCAGCATAGCTCCAGCCTTGCGGCCATCTGGGGGAGTGAACCAGTACATGGAGGACCTCTCTCTCTCTCTCTCTCTGCCTCTGCCTCTCTGTAACTCTGCCTTTCAAATAAATAAATAAGTAAATCTTAAAAAAATAAAGTTAATGGGCACAAGAAGACTCTTCCTTATAAATAGGGCATAGTCCCAAACTGAATGTCAGTTGTTTGCATTAGGGAACATATTTTCTATATAAGCAATAAATAAATAGTAGGAGTTCAGTTGCCAGCTAGGCTACTTAATCTAACTGAAGTTATTTAATAAAGGAAGTAGAGCTGCTACTGGGAATATAGAGCTCAGGAAGCAATAAATTCACTCTAAGAGTAACTGAGATCTTCTGCTGTGGGGTCTTGGAAGGAGGAGGAGAAATAGCAGGATTTCTGAGCATTGTATCACAGGTTGTGAACTGCTTACAAAGGCAGCTTTCCAGTTGAGAGTAGCAGAGAAGCTGAAATCTTCAAGCTGTGATACCTGGCCCAGAGTTCGTTCTGCTAAGTGGCGGGACCACTGCTTCCTTATTCTCAAGGAATCCATATGGGCTAGCGGTGTCTTGCATGTTTGTGTTATCATGTTGACCACACACTCTAGAATGGCAAACCAGACTATTCCTTCTTAGACAAAAAGTGAGAAATAAATAAGGAAAAAAGAAAACCATCTGAGATATGGGGTATTTTCCACAATCTCAACAGACAAATCTTCTGTAAATTGAGCATTAACTTAAAATTCATGCTTATTTTAAGTGAAAGAGATATAGAATCTATTCATATTTTTAAAATATACATATAAGCACACATACACACAAACTGTTTAAGCATCCTTACTCTGGAAATACAAAATGCCCTAAAATATTAAATATTTTTGCACTGTAATGACATCCAAGTGAAAAATAATATAATTTTCACACACAAAAATATTAAAATATTTTATAAAATTACTTTCATGTTATGTGTATAAGATGTATGTAAATAAAATGAGTTTTGTGTATAGACTTGGATCTCATCTTCCTAGATATTGCATTATGTATATATAAGTATTAAAAACCCATAATCTGAAACACTTTTGGTCCTAAGCATTTTGGATAAGGGATGCTTCAACCTGGGTATATGAAAAAACTTACATTTAGAGAAAAAGGATAGATCTCAAAATTTATCAAGCTATATACTTATGAAATCTGACAATATCTACTATAAATCAAGATGTACAATGTGACCTAATGTCTAGGAATCTCACTTATGAATACATACCTCTAAGAAATAATTTTATGACAAAAGGTATATATTAGACTGTCCATAGCATCACCATTCATAATAGCAAATCATCAGTAGAACCCTATAGCCATACAGTGGAATATTACACAGCTTGTAAATGTGAATGTTTGCCATTACACCCAAAAGAATGGATGGAGTACTGGCATTGTAGTGCAGTGGGTTTAGCTGCTGCCTACAATGCTGGCATACCATATTAGCACCAGCTCTATTCCCAGATGCTTCACTTCTGATCCAGCTCTCTGCTGATGTGCCTGGGAAGGCAGCAGAAGATGGCCCAAGTGCTTGACCCCTGCTACCCATGTGGGAGATAGAGTTCTGTGGTCCTGGCTTCTGTTTGGCCCAGTCCCAGAAATTGAGGTCATTTGGGGAGTGAAGAGCGGATAGAAGATTTCTCTGTCTCTCCCTCTCTCTCTTTCTGTAACTCTTTCAAATAATAAATAATTCTTTAAAAAAAGAATGAATCTCACAAATACAATGGGATATAAAGTTAGGTATAAAATATATATTATGTGATTCAGTAAAATGAAGAGTGGGGGAAAACCAATCTGTGCTCTTACAAACTGGATTACTGATTACTCTTGAGGGTATAAATATAATGACTGGAAAGGGGACTAGGGATATTGTTCTGTTTTGTTTCTTAAAATGGGTTCTGATCACGTCTGTGTTCAATGTGTACAAATGTGCGGAGTTATATATTTGTAATGTATATACTATCTATATGTACATGCACATCAATGAACAATTTTGAAAAGTACAATTCTTTCAGGTGTTAGAATATCATAGCTTCCATCTTTTTGATGTTACTATGAAACATATCGCTAGGCAGGCATTTCATATTTATTATCTCTAATTCATACAACAGGCCTGCCAAGTCAGCAGGATTATTTCCAAATACAGGGAATACAAGCTCTGACACAAAAACTGAATCCATCCATACTTGATGGGAACTAAAAGCAGAGTTTCACCTATGTGAATATGTTAATATGATGGTCACTCCAAGCTTCCTTCATGATATAGGAGTGCAGAGAATATGTACCTACTTGAGGCCAATAATCCTAGAGATAGTCTGAAGAGGCATGTGAGTAGTGACAGTACGTTATAATTGACATGTTTATTTGTGTCAGCAACATAATTAATTTTTTTCTGCCTGGTAGAGTGGTTCTAATTTTAATTCACAGTGCAAAAAGGAATAGATTCAGGGAAATAAAACAAAATATGCTTCAGAAGAAAAAAAATTCTTAAGAAAAAAACAACTTAGTTGGCCTGTAGCTCCAAAACGATTCTATGAACATGTCATATACTTTACCAAAAAACCTATAAAGTTCATCACAATTCTGTTACCTAAATATTTTGTTTCATAGCTTGCTCACCTTAAAGATACTATAATGATCACCACTCCCTACCTAATGACCAGAAAAGAATATAAAGTGAACTACACATTCAAAATTTGTCATCTTGAAGGGATTATCATTAGAGAACTTCCTCTCTTAACATATCAACTGATTTAGGAATGCATATTTGTTTGAGAGAAAATAAAATGGGTGCTGATACTATTTCTCAGAAGAAATTAACAGTTTTAAAGTTAAACGGTCAAGCTGTCATTGAGTCATTATTTTATGGTCCTCTTTCTGTGACAGAACTTTGAATCACATGTGAAAAACACCCCTAAACTTAGTAGTTACATTTATTTCTGCAAATATTAGTTAATATTTAACCTACAACTCAGAATCTTCTAGAATTAATAAAAGACCCAAAAAGATGCACCATTTTAATGAAATCTAAAACAAAAAAGAGTAGAAACATGATCTGGACATTAAGAAATGTTACTGGTTTTCAAGAGGTTCATGGAAAATACATATTATAAAGGAACTATGCATGGATTTAAAAATTTTAGTACAAAAATAAATTTATCTTTTAATTAAAGTTTTCCACAAACTTTTTGAAGTCCCCTCATAATGCTGAAAGTCTCCTGAGTGAACTCTTACATTGTGCATTGTAGTTTTTGTCTGAACATTCATCTGCCCATAGTTTAAGTCAATCAGATCTGGAATTCCCCTGGTGTCTGGTTCAAGAATGGACAAGTGAAGAGCTCAAATTTGTCTCTTTGAGGAAGGCACTCTCCCATCTCCCAGTCACTGGAGTGGTGAGTTCACTTGTAAAGGCAAGATAAGTCCCAAGGAAGTACTCCTTAAAACCATTCCATTCTAGCACTCCAGTTTTTTCATGGTAATTTCTAATTCTAGAAATCCTGATCATGAAATCAGTTTCTCAGTTATTCTGGCACATTCAGCAATTCAGTACCTGATTAGGTAGAATAAGTAAAGTACAGAAAAGAATGTTTTGGTCTGGATATTATTTTTAATGTTAGTCTTTCTCTGATAGGATAACCCAATGTATGTGAGCCAATCCCAGGCAGAGAAACATGCCCTGGTCAACAGAGATGTCTCAGCACAGGCCATCCAAGGAGTTACTGCCTCAGAAGCCAACCAGTTACCCTCTCTGATAGCTTTGTCCATCTTTGTAACTTCCAGCATTATCTATTGCAAGAAAGAAGCATGCTCTATCACCTGCATATAATAAGGTAATCAATTATCTACCTTTGATTTAAACATAGCTGTTCTTTTTAAGAAGATTTATGTATTTATTTTAAAGATAGATTTACAGAGAGGGGAAAGGGAGAAAGAGGGATAGAGAGAGGGGAGAGAATGAAGGGGAGGTGGATGGGGGAGAGAGATATCTATCCACTGGTTTACTCCCCAAATGGCCGTAATGGCCGAGGCTGAGCCAGGCTGAAGCCAGGAGCCTTGAACTTCATTCAAGTCTCCTTTGCTAACTCCAGCCCATGCCCTTACCTTAGGCCACATGTATTTCCAGGCATGGTGGGTACACACTAGTCACCTAACAGTCAAAAATGATTTTTTCAGAGAAAGATAACATGTCTTTAGAAACACAGTGCTGATGGCTTTGACAAACTATTCAAGAGAAGCTGATTTTATTAGTTTTTTCTTATTACAGTATCTCTGTAATTCTTGAATTGAATTCTTATTCCAACATAAAAACACACCAAAGGAACACCAAGTAGAATTATTCTAGACTTATAGAAAGTTATATATATTTTTCAACGATAAGCAGTTTGATTATGGAAGGTATAAAAACATGACTGATAAAAAAAAAGCATGGCTTAGATGTTGAGTAAATATTATAGCTAAATCCTGAAAGCTCAACGTCAAGAAATAATGGAGGCTTTAGAAACCAATGCTGTGGAAAATGTCGCTATTTTAGAATACTCAAAGGGCTGCTTAAGCTTTTTTTTTGGCAGTTCCAATCTCTGCAGGTGATCTATACTCTGAAGGAAATCTAAAGCCATCAGATTTCCCAAGTTTAAAACATTTCAAAACAGTCATACACTAGCCGCACATTTTAAAAGTGATAGTAACTGTATCTTTAAAGATACATTAGAAAATACATTAAGCATTAATTCAAAATAATGCTGTTAAAATATATAGTGCCACACACTATAATTAAATCCATAAATAGAGAATACTAATTGATTAAAGAAAGTTAAATAAAATAAAACAATGATTACAAGAACCTTTAAAAAATTTCTGATAGTTGGAATGTTGAGAAGTACAAAGGCTTGGGGTTTGACTAATATTTCTGAAAAATAATTTTCTTCAAAAGAGGCAAATTTTAAACCTGGTGACTTACCCATTTCAGAAAACATCAATATTCATTATATATAAAATTGTTACACTCTCTTTGGTGCTCAGACTTTTCAAGAAATATTATATATTGCTTCAACATCTACAGTTGGCCCAGGGAACAGTACCACCCTAGGCATCATATGATTTCTTGTCAAGACGAAGAAGTTGGCTTACAGATATGCTTAGGGTTCAAGTATCAGTGGTCTAAGATTTCTGAGCATCAGTTTGTACAGCATAATGTTTCTCAGTCTAGATAAGGCATGGGCAACTTCTAGCATGCCAGCAGGGCTCTTGCCTAATATGTAACTGTACTCACTCATCCCATAATTCATTGATTTATTTCACCTTTTTGAAAGTCCTACTGCATTCTTCCATCGTCTGCTCAAGCAGCAACAGCATAAATGAGGGACAGTTTGGATAAGGCCCCATATAGATCTCTCTTTCTCTTTCAGTTACACATAGAAAAAAATAAAATAGCAGCAACATCATTAATAAAATTTGTATTTGAGTCACCAGTAAATAGCTTTCTGATCAGGAGTGTGCTTCCTTGGGTGTTTCTATTTTAAAGAGTCACAGGAGATAAGCTATGAACTTCACATATGCTATCTCATTTGTTTTATTTCTGTATGCATGTTTAGTTTAGTGTAATAATGTAACATTAGATATATGTGTAGACTCTAGAGCTAAAAAATTAATATATCAGTAAAATTCTTGAAGAATAAGCTAAGCAATTTTGTTTATAGTGTAGTATTTGGCTTTGTAATGTCTCAAAATGTTTGTCACATTATTTTCATTTTATTTTTTAAGAAACTTGAGGCTGGCTTTGGAATTATTTAGAGGAGAGCTCTTCTGGTTTTCAGGGAAGCCTCTGTGGATGACTCTATTAGCAGCTAAAAAAGTCAAGGTCTGATGATTTGGAAAAGAAACATACTTGTAAAGTATTTTGGCCTATTTTATACAGATCCACATTGCACTCATTCCCTGTTTATATTGCTCACTCTTCTTATTCCTTTTTAGATATTTTCCCCATTTATACTATACCATCACCACTGTTGTTTGGCTTTTGGATTTATTTAGACTTATTCATCGATGCTATCTATAAAATATCCAAAGAAGTCAAATGTAATGAAAAGCATATTAGTTGCAATTATAAATTGAATATTTATGAATATATCATGTATAAGCTATATATGATTCTTGGAGTTTTCATAATACTATGTATTTGGAGCATTTTCCTAAGTATTGCTATGTATATTGTATAAATATTCATAGATAATATGTACTATTGATAGTTGCCACAATGATTATTAATTGTGAAATATTTAAATATTCAATAAAGATAATGGAAAGAAAAATGTGTTTTGTATTCATATTTTAGGTATGTACTCTTATTTCAACAGCATTAAGAAATACATGATATTTTTATTATTGGACCTTCTTACAGAAAAATACTCTATCATTGTATGCAGTGATATCCAGAAATGCAAGGAAGAAACAAGAAATAGTTATAGGTTGTCTATTATACTGAAAACCACACACCTAGAGTTTATAGGAAACAGAAAAGATAGACAAGATATGATCTTCATTCTCATGGATCTTTATACAAACTGAGGATATGAGACATGTATTAATAAAATTATACTTAAATACCTGTTGAGTTGAATAGGATTTTGAGGAAGAGATGGATTTGGGGGATAGGTAAGGAAATGATGGATGCTATTTGTAGATTGCAAAGGGGTAAATGGAAAGCAGGAGAGCCTGGAGGTAGAAAAGTATGAGGCAAATCAGATCAGTTAATAGTGGGATTTGGATGCAATGGCTAGAGATATAAAATCAAAAGGATTGAAAGGGGTCTGGAGATCATCACTCCTTTCAGAAGGGAAGAAATAAGCCCAGAGATGTTGCCTGATGTTAGCAAGTCATGGAGCCTTCAGTCTTCTGATTCACAGCCCAAAGCCTCAAACTCCTCCTACCCACCTCGATTCTTTTAGTTGTTAAATCATAAAAGTATTTCATTTTGTAAAAATAACTATGTCAGTCCGAAAAATGGGAAACATCTCCGTTTCTGAGAGTGACTTTGTTTTTGGTGCTGGTGGTAGTCATGGGGGTATTAATGGAAAGAAAGGTGATGATGCCATAAACATGTTGAAAAGAGAACTGGCCAGTGGCTATGTATAGATGAAAAGAAAAGTCCTTTAAGCTGACCCTGTGGTTTCAAGCCCAGATTTATGGAGGTCAGAATGATTGTTTTTTCATTTAACAATTTGTCTTTGATAGAGTTACTGTGAGGAAATTATTCTTGTACTCGCTAGTTGTTTAAAGTACTTATTTCCTGTCCTGAGGAAATATTAAATTCCTTGAGAGCAGGTCTATGCATGTATCATCTGAAACTCTCCCCAAAGGGCTGCACGGAAGCTCTGGTCAAAACTGTATGTTTAGTAAATTCTGATTAAAATCTGAGCAGCAATGGCAATGATTATTTAGAACACAGTGCATTTTGTTTTTCTACATCATGCAGAAATATAAAGCATTTTCCTATAAATTGTAATAATGTGAAAGAAAAGACAATTATATTAGAAAGTAAGTGTCGATCCTTCATTTTAATTCTTTCTTCTTTCACATTATTCACAAAAAACACTTGCTTCTGACTTGATTTTCTGTGTATTAAAAGCATTTTATATAGTTGGAAACTTCTTATTAATACTAATAGTAGCTGTTAGTATCTATTACGCCTCTATACTGTGCACCTGGCAAAATGGCTATCAGTTTACATGCCTATCGGTTACATTAGATTATAAGCTTCCTAAAGTCTGGGAAAACAGCTTATTTATCTTTGTATCCCAAGTGCATACTATGATACTTGACATGTGTTATGTTTAATCAAACTTTAAAAATAATAAATCTCCTAGCATATGGTAAATATTCCACATGTTTTACCTGATTTAATCATCACTACAACCTCACTTTACAGATGGAGAAACCAAAACTTCACAAATGTAACATACCCTATGTCACCAGCTAGAAAGTGGTGGAGCCAATATTTGAACTCAAGTTGCTCTGATTCAAGAGTCCTTGTAAGAAAATGCAACTCTACGATGCCTTGACATGATTCTTAAAGTAAAAAGCCAGTTAATTGTGCTCAATCATTTCCATAATGGTTCCCAGGATCTAGTGATGAGAAAACTGTTTATTATTAATTTGTATAGGCCAACAATTGTTACCAAGAAAATGAGAGATCATGGTTAGGTGAAACTGTAATAACAGTAAATAATAATATAAATAATATAAATAATAATATGAAATCACAGAGACCCATTCAGAAAGGGCTTCCATTTCAAAAATTTTGTTAACAGTGAAAAGCCCAAGTACAACAGGGATCCTTACTGTGTTACAAAAGAAAAACAAAGCTGTTGTCTCTCACTGGAGAGGTAAAGTCCCAGGTAGTCAAGGATTCGATTAAGTGCTATTAGGAACTTCATTCAATTACATAAACCAGGCCTGGATATCCAAGAGCCAGTCAGCCATCGTTAAGACAAATGAACTTTTCTGAGACTATAGCATGAGTCCAGATGATCTACATGCCCCTGGTCTCCACATGTTATATGTAATATGTGTTTGTATATTTCTAATGTATTCAAGTACTACTATTTAAAATCTACTAGAATATTGACAGCTTTAGAAGACTTGGGTCTGAGTGGTTTTAATATCAAAACAAATATTTGAGAGTAGTCTCCTTATACATAACCACTTAACCTCTACTGACAGACATTTATAAAGATTGAACTTCCATATCATAAGAAAAACCAAATACTACTATGATGGAATGAGAAATACAACTTCACTTAGTTAAAACATAAATTGACCCTAAATTTAAAATAAAAAGGAATTCTGAATTCATAAGTTACATGAAAATACTTACAATAACTAAATTCCTAACATTGATCTAGCACTTGATGGTGTACACATTATTTTACTTAATCATGTTAATGAAGTCTGTCACAAATGCATTTTGCCTCATTCACAGTTCAGGAAATATTTTTTATATAATAAATCTTAGAAAATGCTGAACCCAGGGCTTGGACACTTGTCTTATCTCCATATGCAAATAGACTATATCATATTTTCTTTCCCTTATTATTGACCAATGGAGTTAACATGAAGTTCACTCCAGATTCATGCTTTGTACATCTCCTTACATTGCTAGCAAATGGTTTCATGGCAGGCAGGTCAACACCAAAATACAAAAAAAAAAAAAAGGGCTGTAAATTAGAAATAAATCCATTCAGGGGCCAGTGCTGTGGCATAGCTGGTAAATCCGCCACCTGCAGTGCTGGCAGTCCCATGTGGGCGCTGGTTCAGGTCCTGGCTGCTCCACTCTGATCCAGCTCTCTGCTATGGCCTGGGAAAGCAGTAGAAGATGGCCCAAGTCCTTGGGCCCCTGCACCCATGTGGGAGACCTGGAGGAAGCTCCTGGCTCCTGGCTTCGGATCCACACAGCTCCGTCTGTTGCTGTCAACTGGAGAGTGAACCAGTGGATGGAAGACATTTCTCTCTCTCTCTCTCTCTGTCTCTCTCTCTCTGTCTCTCCTCTCTCTCTGTCTCTTCTTCTCTGTATAACTCTTTCAAATAAATAAATAAATAAATCTTTAAAAAAAGAAAGAAATCCTTTCTAATCATATTCTCTTAAAGAAAAAAAAGCCTAAAAAGTGCTTGAAGATAATGTGTGTTTGTGTGTGATATATACATGTGTCCCTAAAAATATAATTTATGTATATTAACAGTGTGTGCATATGTAGCTTATGTGTTTATATAAGTATATATAACATAAAAGTATATTATATAAATTAAAAATATATGTATAGAAATAATACTTTTTAAGCCAAACAATAAGGCTTAATTCCTGACAAAAATGAAAATTAGGTATACAAGGGGCTTCAACAATATTGTAGAAGAATGGAATTAAAAGAAAGTACACTTTCCATGAACTTTTTGTGAAGCCCTCTCATACTTCCTATTATATCAGTCCATTATAGAGAAAAATTATTCATCTGTTCTATTATAAAAATGAAAGCACAAATGATTAAATTTCCAGTTTTATACCAGGTACCATATTGATAACATGGCTATTCTGTCTTCCTTAGCTTTTTCATGTGAAGTCAGATCTCTACATTGAGAAATACTGATGTTTCTAATCCATTCCAGCCAGATTAATTCATGTGTGCTTTTTTTACCACATAGAAAATACTCACTATGTAATTCTGGCATTTTTTGCTCCTAACACAATATTTGGCACATAGCAGCTGCTTAATACAAGTTTTTTAAACAAACAATATAATCTTAGTGTGGTCAGTGTCATGCTCATACTTCACTTTCTCCTAGTCTCCCTGGACTAATAATCACTTCAGTCAGAACACTTAGAAACCATAATCATTTGAGTAACCTATGTTTTTATGAGGCTTAAATCAAAATCATTTTGTTTGTTTCATCATTTTAAAAACCCTTTAAAGTAGATTAGCCCACTTTATTGCCTGGGTAAATATAGAATGTTGAATATAATTTTAATCTTTGTTAATGATTGGGGCCATTAAAAAGTTCCAGAATCATCATCTTTACAATTATTCTCTAAGTATATTGCTGTGCATGTAAAAGGCTTAGGCCTTTGAATTTCTGAGGCACATCTATGGCCTGAAGCGTGCCCTACAGAAATTGCTTTGGGGAGTAAATTGGCGTAAAAAACATATATTATCATGATGCCTTTTTCATAGGATTTGCATATAAGAATCCAAGCTGGCTAATAAACGATTTCAGTTTATCCTCATTTTATCATCATATGACCTCATGTATTACTAAATATGATCAAATGTTGTTACTTCCAATTTCAATGCCTTTACTTCTCCCTCTGGGAACTATTTCTAATCAAATCTGTGAGCTAATTCATCCGGAAAATGAGAAGTAGGAAAAGAAAAAATATCTTCCCAACACTCTATGAAACATGTCCATTAGGAGAAACTGCTATTAGAGGCAAGTTCTGAAACTACACAGGTATATACATCACTTTAGACATAGAGTTATTGACAAGATTACCTAGCTTTCTTACTCAGTTAAAATGTTTCTTTCAGGGAGCATCCAATTTTTTCAATTAAGTCCATTTTTAAAAAGGGAAATATAATCTATTATATTCCCAGATATCCTACTTTGGCTACTACAAAAAATGTAAATGCACTTATCTCACAAAAAAAGCTTTTGGCTGTCTTTCCTGTATTAACACATATTTGCATTTACTTTTTTATATTTACACATTTATAAAGTGTAAATAACCTGTTTGTCTTAAGCTGCAATGATAAAATCATAGCATGGTATATACCTCATGTTATCTGTCAATTTGCACATTAAGATATTTTTATCTTTTCTTTTGTGTTTTTCTTGTTTCCTCTTTCCTGACTAAGTTTCCTACATCTAAGCGCATCCTTTAAAGGCTTCTGCACTGTGTATTGATCTTGCCTTTCAGTAACATGGATCTGTCCCTGATCCCCTTCTGCTATCATCTCCTTTGGAGGGTTCTGTTTTTAGCTCCATGGCTCCTTTCACCATGCTCTTATTGCTTAGAACAACAACCCAACAGCAAGCACATCAATTGCCTTGGGAGGACTTTACAGTTGTACTCTATTCCCTTTTTCTTTTCATTCATTTGTCCTTTTTATTTTAAGTTTATTCATGCAAAGATTGAAGGTCAGCATTATCTATGCTTGCAAGTTGATTTCTGGTTGCCAGAATTTATCAAACACACACACAACAATCATCATACAGAACATAATGCATACCTTTTCTCCACTAAGTATGCAAAATGTTCATATCAGTTTTTTTATAGTAAATTTATTAATGACACTATGTATAAATGTTTATGTATTTTTAAATTTTGTTGTATAACATTTTTGGGCTCTTTCTCCTTTTCATGTATAGTTCAGATTTTATGGAGTGACAATTCTGGTCAGAAGATCAGAATGATGTCAGGCAGGCCAGAATTGCTACCCAGTGGCTATGTGAGCTTGTATAAGTTACTTAATCTCTCTAATCTTCAAATTGGAAAGACTGTCATCATGAACCTTTCAAATCTCATACATGGGCAAGTCATGTAACCTGCTTAGGGATATAACAGACAAGGTACAAACATAATAAATCTTGGTTCAGTGCTTCCTGCTGTTATTGTTCTCATCATCAACACTGCTATTGTTAACTCTCTTCTCCCCTTGAAATTTATTACCAAACTACAGAAATTGAGAATTCAGCTTAATAATTATTGAATTATTTTCTTCTAAATATTTCCAGCATTCTCATTGCTTAAATGCCTTTAAAAGATTTTATCCATATCGAATTAAAAATGTAATGCTATTCTTAATATGGGAGAGGAGAGGAGTGCTCCCATGTGCTAGTTAACTCCCCCAGAGCCAGACTGGGCTGAAGCCAGAAGCTAGGAACTCAACCTAGGTTTATTATGTGGGTGGCAGGGATCCAATAACTTGAGCCACAACCTGCTCACTCCCAGGATCTGCGAGGGGAAGGAAGCTGGAATCAATAACTGGAGCCAGATATTGAACCCTGGAACTCTCATATGGGATGCATGGATGAGTTAACTAGTTAACCAGTACCTTAACGCTAGACCAAATGCATACACAAAACTGCTTATTTCTGATGCAAATCTAGTTATTCCCAGATTTATAAATGACACTGAATCTTATTTTAGTCAGAGATGTAAATGTCTTAGAAAAATATTGCACATGACTTATCACTAAGAATTGATAAAAGCAGTGCATCACCTCATAGAAATGGACATCAGACGCATGGAGAATACAATATAGACAAACTTCATTTAGTCCAACTCAACAGCACTTAGGTCAATCTTTGTGATTACTTTTGAACATGACACCACTCTTCTGGGTTATCACTGCTGTTTTGAGACAATGCTGCATGAAGTTTATGTTGCAGGGCATGTCTAGTAATTTCCTTGACAGCATCTAAATTATTAATTACTATTTTAACAGATGAAATATACTTTAAAATTATTAATATATATGCTATTGATAAAACAAAAAATAAATGAAGATATTATGAGGAGTATAATGTAGGAATAAAGTACTTCATTACTACACAATAGTCATTGCCACTTGAATCAATGTAGATATAAAGTGGAGTGAGATATTAAATATCAAGTGTTAATCTATTGAGTGATTTTTACTAGGAGGAATCCTGCTTTGCACGATGACTCCCTAAATTAGCTGAAAACGAAAGCACATGAATGGCTTCTCTTGAAGGCATGTCTCACTCTTCTGATGACATTTCAATTATAACCTGGAGCTCTACAAACAATCGATTCCTAAAGGTCTAAAGATTGATCACTCTACACACTGAAGGGCCTCTAATGACTACTGTTTGTAAATATTTTGCTCCATAAAAAGCACACTCTTACTAAATACTGCACTCTGAAGGGCCCCTAATGACTACTGTTTATAAACAGTTTGCTCTACGAAGCACATTATTAATAAAAATTTTAATGTAATAGAACAAATGGAAGTTTCCAAAAACATTTATCAGATGACTACTATTCCTGATTCTGATTGGCTTCAGACAAACATAACATGGAAAGGATCATCATATACTTCAGAACTGCCAAGTGGGGAGACCAGGTCCCAGTACATGGGTAAGAGAAACCAACTGGTTGATCCGGTTGTTTCAGTATCTCACAATGCACAATCTAGGATAAACCTTTTTTTCTGGTGGTTGTTCATTTAGGTTACTCTGCATAACAAAAGAATAGAACTGGGTATCATTTATACTATTGGCAGAACTAAAGGAGCTAAGCAACAGGCATGGCATTCCATTCAGTATTTTGTGTTTTCATCATTGGGCAGCACCCTCTTCAGAATTCAGACATGGGAGTGAAGTGGACAATAACTGCAGAGGCAGAGATACACTATTTAGCAAAAACTAAATTAATTATGATTATCCTTTCTTATTGATTTTTTGTACTGCATGCCTTTGAAGTGGAATACTACTGGTAAGTAATATTTACTGATCTTTTTATTTGCTGTAGTTGTGCTACGTGCATTACTACCTGACAATAAGTCCATGATAAAGGCAACATTAATACACCCGACTTACAAATGAAGAAAGTAGAATATAAAGAGGTACAGCAACTTGCCTAGCATCAAACATAAGTTAAGTTGCAGCCAGGACTGGAAGCCCTAAATGCCTGGTTCTGTCCTCCAAAATAAAAGCCATGTAGAGCCTAAACTTATTTTGAACTACATATGACCCAATGTCCATCTTTAATAACAAATATTTACCATCCTGAAAGGAAATGAATAAATCTATAGTCAGAAGTACTCAATCAGATGGAAAAATAAAACATTATTTAATATAGTAATAATTATTTCACTTAAAAATACTTCTAAATGAGCAAAGTTGTACACAGTCACACTAAAAGACTTATTAAAGAAGCCAGGCATTTACACCTAAGTGTAGTACCCTTTGAATATGGACATTTCAAATGCTCACTCAATGCAGGCTAGTCATATGGAACATTCAAATTGCATGAGTGGCACTTTTATTCCAAATCCAGGTTTCTGTTATGGGAAACAACTTATAGCAAAGTGTTTGATACTGTTGTTGCATTTTCAAAAAACACAGCAACTATTAAAACTATGATTCCTCTCTGCCCTCTCCTAAACCTCCAAGAAAATGTCCTCTGTGTTTATAACCAAAATGGATTTGTATTCTACATGTAATTAACTATACACAAACATGATTTTCAGGTGTCTGAATGTTCAGGGGCAAAAGCAGGAGCTGTTCGTGCATTACAAGGAGTCTAATCCTTTACCCACACTTATTGGAGCCAGTAGTGTGCACCTTCTTTTCTAACAACCAAAAATGCCTCCCTGGTTCAAGTTTGATTATATTCAAACAGAAACACCTCAGGTGAGAATTCTAAAATAGAGGAAGGTGGCAATGCAATACTTTTGCACACAATAAACACTACACAAATAGTAGCTATTATTAGATAATGAAAATTCAACATTTAAACAGAATTACTCTGAGAAAACTTATATTAGCTTAAACACAGATTATAACATTTATAGTTTCAAATTAATAAGCCTAAGCCTATTTGTGATATTTTAAATGATTTAAATTAAAAAAAACTGTAAGGAATAATGTGGAAAACTAGTTATAATTTTAATTATTTTACACACTACGAATGTTTGCATTTGTGCACATTTTATTGCCCACATGATACATGCAGACTTTTCTCCAAAACAATCATAATAATGATATAACCAAAAACTTGAATTTAAAATGCTTCATTATTCACATTTCATAATTCTCATCCGATCCATTCAAACCTAACTGTCGCTCAAAGCTCAGGCCCTTTTCATGGTTATAAATTGTATTTTAGAACTCTGAGCCTTTTTACTGCCCATAAGTCATTTTATAATCTAGCATATAATGAAAGGATAGTCTACAACATTAATTACAAGGTCAGTTCAGTGTTAAAGCAGAAACTTATTGAATATTATTTTTGTAGAAGCAGCTAAATTCTATCAGATTTAAACTTCTCTATAATGAATACTCTATATCAGAGTCAATTCATGGAAAAACACATGTTCTATGGTAACATGTCTTTTCTTCTCTGAAATAATGCTAGTAATTAAAGATTTTCAAAACTTCATCCTGTCAATTTCAGATGTGATTAAATGTTGACTTTATAAAGATTGAAAATGTCAAATAATTTCAAATAATTTTGTTTTTTAAGTTCATGTTTTAATAGATCTAAAAATTCTAGTCCCACCTGATTGTTCCACTTAGAGAATATTAAAATTAATAAAGAAGAGTAATAAAAGGAATATTCTATAGTATTTAAATGATATTTCCTTTAAAAGGTTGATTAACAATTTTGTTTAAAATCAAGCCATTTAAAAATTATTTTTAGGGTCAATAAGATGGCAGAAGATAGACATATATAAAATTAACCTCTATCTATAACCATAAGTCCATAGTGATTAATGAACTCAAGAAGTTTAGCTGTATGGTCAGGAAAAGGGTAAACACCAATGAACAGTAAAAGTTTAAAATTAGATCATTTCCCTTATTTTAGTATCAGGCTACTAAAATAGACTTGAATGAGATTTTTAAGATGAAACACTAGAGGTGTTACCTATTTGACTTCTCTGTACCTCAGCTTTTTTGTGTTTATATTTGTAGAAGATCTTAAGGATGCATTCCAACTTCGTAGTCTACAGTATTTATATCTGTAATTCCATCAAACTTATTTTTTTTCCTATCTAGCAGAACACGTTCTGCTTTCTGCCCTAAAAGAGCCAGCAGTGGAAATTGTATCAGGAGCTCCAGTTAGATTTTACATCATCTAATATAAACCATTTCCTTATATGTCTGTGTTTTTCACCATCCTTACTCATATTCTGGGGATTTCTTCCTATTCCAACTCTTTAAATCCAGCCTCCCACTTCAGTATGTCATAAATAAGCAGGTAAAATTGTCACGAAGCATAGGGAAATATTTCTTCAGGTTCTAGGTAAGGCTGATTCGCTTTCCTTTGTGCCAAATCTTACACTTACCTTTACACCTTTACAAATGGAATGGTTTAGGCAAAGGGAGAAGTTGTCTCTGCCCAGCTCTGCAGAGACCCTTGAGAAGGCAGAAAAATCACTAGGAACTTAGGTTTTAGTGGTGCATGTTCCAAGAGGAACTTGATGAGGCACTGGCTATGTGATTTTAACACCTTCTCTTCTTTTCCAAAAAAGAGAAAGACTCCATGTTTGTCAGTAAATGTGTCTCTAAAGGTTGATGAAGAAAACTTTTTTAAAAAATATGTATTTATTTGAGAGTCAGCGTTACTGAAAAAGGAGAGACAGAAAGAACTCTTCCATCTTCTGGTTTGCTTCCTAAATGGCCACAGTGGCTGGGACTGGGCAAGAAACTTCTTTCAGGACTCTCATGTGGGTTCATGGGCCCAAGAACTTGGGCCATCCTCTGCTGCTTTCCCAGGTGCTTTAGCAGGGAGCTGGGTCACAAGTGGAGAAGCCAGGAGTAGAACTAGCACTTATATGGGATGTTGGCCCTGCAGATGGTGGCCCAATCCACTACACTATAGCACTGGCTACAACAAGATTACTTGAAGTTGACCTAATAACTATGATGTGACTGCTAAAGATAAAGTAAGCTAGTTGGAATCACCATGGCAGAGGACTAAGTTCTTGCCTTTGAAGATCTCTAAGGCAGTGGAAAGTGTAATAGGGAACATATTAGTCAGGGTTTTCCATAGGAAAAGAACCAATAGTTAACCAATGTTAATATCATTGAACATATATATATATATATAATTCAAATATTAATAACATTTAACATAACCCTGATAAACATACTTGAAATAATGTTGGATCAAATATCTGGGTACCCTTCGGCCCAATTAGGTTGACAAGCAAAATTATCCATCACGGGGAGTGTTGACACATCACAGCAATGGTAATGGTAGTTGCAGACTAAACAACACTGTTATGAGAATGGAGAACTCTCAGGGCCTCTTTCAATTCCAGAAGCAACACTGACAGGTTTGATGCCCTGTAGCGTTACAAGTAATACCTAGTACGGGTGATACTTCATTTTTATATGACAGACTTGGAGGGATAATGAGCATCCTCAATTGGAATTTAAAAAAAGTAGTTTTTGCACTGAAAATATTAGGATGAACTGTGATAAGAAATGAAGAAATAGTAGCCTCCGTGATGTCCAAGAAAGATGATGGCTAATTTTTCTTGTTTTGTTTTGTTTTAAATTAGCATTTTAGTCAACTTGGCCCTTGATCTCCATGATTGCAAAATGTTGGTAATAACTTATCTGCCCAACAAGGTAATACTGGTACCATAAATTCTGGCATAAATACAACAAAATATAAGGACATTTACAAATGTGGAAGAAGGAAATGTGAGTAAACAATATTTGTGCTATAGGGATTTCTCTTAAAGTGAGAGTAGTCTAAATGCTCATGGATACGATGCAACAGATTAAATAGGAAACAGGACTTATAGAATCCAGACTGCCAATAGCTACAACATGCTAAAATCGTAAGAATATACAGTACCTTGAAAGAATAAAAAGAAAAGAGCCCTTTCTGAATAAAAGTTGTACATGTGATAAAAAATGATGGCATGTATAAAAATGAGTTAATTAGACTGATGTAATGATAAGGAGAGGAAGGAAAGCTGTTGCAAGAGAACTAAATAAAGCAAGATGTGTTCAATGGTTGGATTTTTCTCTCTGCTATGTGTTATATATAACCATACATTATAGCTACTTGACAAAATGGAAATACAAGAACTACAACATTGATATTGATACTCTGAATCTGGCTACTTCTAACTTCTTTTATCCATTGATAATTAAGATAGTTTTTAGTAACATGAGTTTTTCATTAGTTAAAAACACAAGAACAGCCTGTGTGTTGTAAAGTACAGAAAGCATATTGTAAAACACCACCATCTTATCATCTTACTTTCATAAAAAATGAATATTTAATATCCATTTGTGTAAAACAAGATAAAAAAGACTATGAGGAAATGGCTCAACATGGAAGTGAATTAAAATTTTAAGTTATTTTCTCTGTAGTGTCAAAGGAGATATTGAAATATCTTCTCTTTGTTTGCCTATATTCCTCAACAATTTTTATAATGAACCAATGCAATTTTTGTAGTCTGAAAAAGTAGTGTTTACTTGTTTGTGAAAGTTACGTTATTTGATTCAGCCTGTGTCTCTTCCACTCAGTTTTTAGGATTTGCCTTCTAAGCTTCATCTATTTGAAAAGAACCAGTAGCTACAACATGTTTCTACATAAGGTGAATGAATGCATCCAACACCACTCTGTAACCTGTATTTATTATCTAAAAATCTACATGGACAGATGACACTTATGCATACTATCTTCCCTTAATCTGTCACTGAATATGGCATGGGAAAGTTAGTTACAGGGATACCCAATAGCAATGTTAAGAAAATGGTAGGGTCCAGCACTGTGGTGCAGTGCTGTCATCCCATATAGGTGCCAGTTTGAGTCCTGGCAGTTCAACTTCCAATCCAGCTTTCTTCTTTCCTGGGAAAACAGTAGAAGATGGCCTAAGTCCTTGGGACTCTGGACTGGCATGGGAAACCCAGAAGGAGCTCCTGGCTCCTGGATCATTTCAGCTCTAGCCATTGAAGCCATTTGGGAAGTGAACCAGCAGATGGAAGACCTCTGTCTCTGCCTCTGCCTCTCTGTAACTCTACCTTTCAAATAAATAAATAAATAAATAAACCTTAAAAAAAAGAAAATGGAAAGTTAATTTGTTAGTTTTATTTCCTAGGGTGTAAAAGAGATTACAGCAAGGTAATATCTGATATAAATACATCTTATGTCATGCAAAATTTATTAAAGAAAATGTGCAGAAATTATCAAATTGTAGAGTACTAGAGCTGGAAGAGTTGTGACTTTAAAAAAAATACTGAGATAAATTTATTTGTCAACTGTCTTCACAGAAATGTCTGTTCCTTCCTATGATTTCTTTTCTTTGTTTAAGCATTTGTGGAAAGCTTAGTGTGGGCCAGGCACTGTGAAAATGTTTGGGAAAGAGAGATGAATAAAATGAACAATCTTGATCACAAGGAATTTGAAGTCTATTGAGTGAAACAGGTAAATTGTAGGACAATTATAAGATTTTTAAGGACCAAGAAAGAAAAAATTATAGGATACAGGGGAAAACTAACAGAGCAGAGTGTAATTTTTCTACTGTATTTTGATAGTTTTCCCTTTCAAAAATAATTATTTTGTGACTAATTTTCCATTATAAACTCTTTAAACTGGCCTTCTTAATTTTAATGAGGGCTAACACAAAATGCTTTAAAATTTTTAAATTTATATTTAATTTGAAAGTCAGAGAGAGATAGTAAGAAAGAACTTTCAACCCCCAATTCCTTCCCCCAATGTCCACAACATCCAGAAATGGGCCAGATGGAAGCCACAACTCTGGAATTCAATCTGGAGCTAACATGTGTGTACCAGTGACCCAAGTCCTTGAACTTGAACCACCACGTGCTGACATCCAGGGTATACACTTGTAGGAACCTGGAATTAGAAGCAAAGACTAAACTTGAAGCTAGGCATTCCAGTATGGCACCTTAACTGCTGTACCAAAAGCCTGCCCCTATGGCAAAGTGTTAAGAAACATACTCCAACGACACCAACATCAAAATTTAACCAGTCTCATATCCATCAGATAAAGGACAAAAAGACCTGTATTGAGATAATTATTTTTCAGTGGCTACTACATTTTTCAGTGTTACAACTTTGGTTTTACTTCATCCTGAAATGCAGCCTTACACATTTCCAAAAATCATTTTGTCAATTCAAATTTCATTTGTTCCTCTTGATTGACTGAGACATGCCTAGTGCTTCTTCCAACTCATTCTTATGTTCTCTGGGGAGACAAAGTTAACTTCAAGGTGTTGCAGAATAAAATCTTCATTGATTTTTGCTATAAAAGTTTTCTCTGATGATGCAAATAGAAAATCAACACAAAAAGTGTGGACAGTTGAGACAAAGGCTCTTTGTGCAATGAACTATTTTCCCCATTTAAAAAAAAAAAAAGAGGGAGAGAGACGTACTGCCTGCTTAAATCCAACAGAAGTCCTTTGCATTCTGTTAACATGTAAATGGTATGTGGCTGTCCTTTTGAAGTCACAAAGACCAGATATTTGTATTTGGAATGGAAAATATAGGAGTTCTACCAGTTTTTGTGGTAAACATGACTACTGATAGTGTTCTCTTCTAAACTCTAAGTGGAGAAGAGAGTGCATTTGCTTTTCTTATCCACTGAATGACTGGCTAATGGCTTCAGTTCCACAAGTCTAGCTCCTCTAAGAAAAAAAAAATATCACGCTACATGCAAACTTCAATGCAGTCACAAGAGTACATTCCATTTCCTTACAACAACAAACAAAAACCAAAAAATGTTTTAGGTTCCTGGGTAAATGTGGCGGTATAACGTTTACCAGTCACATTTCTGTAAAGTGATCCTACTGTATAAGATTTCTATTACTTGTGGCGCGAAAAGAGAAGGCAGATGGTAGCATGTCAGATGCTAAAGAAAGAAAATGAGCATCTTTTAGAGTATTCCACTGGAAGTACTCAAAATTGCAGACAGATAACTGGAATCCAAATTCATGAGTAAATAAAACTGACTTTCTGTAAACAATGGCCAAATAAATGCTTGGACAGTGCAATAGTTTATCCATATTTATATAATAATATGGATAATTATAGTGATCATATTGCATGGCTGTTATCTACTCAAACCAATAAATATATCTTAAAGCTCCATCAAACTGTCCAATTAGCCACTTCCACATACACATGCACCACTTTATAACAATCACAGGATGTGGGTTTGTGCACGTGTGTATGCTCATGTACATACAGAGGGATATAAAAATACAGTTTTAAAACACAGGACCTCACTGCATATTTTAATGCTGTCTAGGCAGAAAAACATGTTCCAATTTTTTTTCTCCCTACCCTTTTCCAAAGACAAATGGATTTGTTCCATTGAACAATCTGTTTATAAGAGCTATAGCTCCTTGGAATTTAGTAAAGTATAAAAACTAATATTTCTTAAATATTTTTTAGTAAAGACAAGTACAGAACAATGAACAATGAGCTACTTTCTTAAAGAGATAAATCACATTTTTCTTCAAGTTCATAAAGCAACTAATGCTTGCAACTCAAAAACATTTCTGTGGCAAGCTGATAACTGCATAGGTTATCCATAGATTTTAGTATTTGTGTTGTGCCAGGTTCCTGTTCAGTAAAACTCCAGTTATCTGAGCCTATATTCTCTTTGGGAGAAGTCTAGGATTCCTGAGTGCAGAGCTTGCTACCGATTCAGAATTCTTTCTTTTTGGCTATCATATTAAGTCCCAACTGTGCAGTCTGGAATCCAATGCTAACTACTGATCAGAATTCACACAAACTTTGTGATTTAGTTAAAACATCTTTATAACAGTTTATTCTGTGTTTCAGTCCTCTATATGTACAGCAAGACTTTCTCCATATGACTTAGTCATCAATAATCTTTCTTTTACTTGAAACCTCACTCCCAATTTTGCCTATTGAGAAGAGCCAAACATTTATTATAGAAAGTCTATTATTTTATGATGCATGGCAATAAATTACTTTGTCATTCATCTATAGGATTATGTATTTTCCTCTGTAAGCAAATTTCAGATGACCTAAGGGCAGAAACAATGCTCTTGATCAATTGATTTATTGACTCAAAAGCATTTATTGAGTTTTACTTAAAGACCAAATATTGTCCTCTGCCCTGAAGATAGAGAGATGACAAAGAATTGTTCTTGGCTTTCAAGCCAATAATTGCTAGTAGAGAGTCATAAAAGAAGGGTCTAAACTAGTGGTTCTCAAACTTCAGTGTGTATCAAATCACCTAGAGGGCTTATTAAGATACAGACTGCCCCTATCCATGCCCTGAACCCCTGCAGTGTTTCTGATCCCATAGGTCTGAGATGGGGTCTGAGTATCTATATTTCCTAACAAATTCCCAAATGGTGCTGATGTTGCTGATCCTTTGAGAGTGATTTAGAGAAGGGATAGACAATTATGTAGGAAATGCAGGTGTAAAGATACAATGGGGTAGAGAGCCTACTGTACTCAAGCAGCAACAGGAAGGTTGTGTGGTGGGTTTAGAGTGTACCTGGGGGCAAGGGGAGGAATTGCAACATGTCATTTGTAGATTTTTGAATGCCTTGTCAGGGGATTCTGAATGGATTTTTAAAGTCTTGCTGAAGAGTGTGGATTTTAGGAGCACGAAGAGACATCAAAAATTTGTAAATAAGGGCAGTATGTGATCATTCCTGAGCTTTAGTTTTTAGCACAAAAACCACAGAGGATCTGATATATTTACATAGAGAATTGTCTGATACTGATACTTAATCCTAAAACATGAAAATTATTTTTTTTCATTCAACATTGATGGCGAGGTGCTATGCTTCATATTTACAGTCAGTCTCAGCTTTTCCCAGCTGGCCAATTTTAACAACCTCCTTATATTAGCAAGTTCCACTCACAAACAGCATCAACATTTCTATTCATGTGTTTCATAGACTTTTCAAACTATTATAGCATGAAACATTCATGTAATTGTTTTTTTTTTTCTGATCAGGAATTTGGAGGTCAAATTAAGTAAATAAATTAATGTAACCCAAGCAGTTAATAACCAAGACGAGATTACAGTGTCACTATCTAAGTGTTCTATTTGTTATAAGAATAATGCACATAAATAAACTTAAGTATTTAATTGACTACAATATGAATACCTATGATCAAGTATGCACCTACTCAGGCAATAGTAACAAATTCACAGCAGCATGGAACCTGTTTTCAGAGACGATAGACACAATACACTTCTTAGAAGCAATGAAATACAGTTAACACAAAATGACTTTCCAGGACCTCTATTTTGTTCATAAGTGGCAAAGAAAATGACATGACTTTGATGATTCATTTTTTCCTCTATCTTATTTCCAGGCAGCAGAGTGTCTGGTACTTTAAGAAATCACCTATCATCTTCTAAACCACAGAAGTTAAGCCAAAACACAGAAGACTACTGTAAGAAATACACTCCTTTGAGAACCTTGGCTGTTTTGAGATCCTTTGCTGTTGGAAATTCTCAGGGATTTAGTTGGTGGAATGTTAATTTCGTGACCATATCATAGCTTTTAGTTTCACTGTACAACTCTGACATCATGCCTTCATTTTTATCTCCCAAACACAAATAATTTTATTACAGGTACATGTACTTCAACATTTTTCTCTACACAAAATAATCAATTTTTAATTAATTCTTACTAGCATTTTATCATTTTTAATAATTTTTCTTATTTGATTTTTATTGATAATGTGGATTTTGAATAGATATTACCTTTCATTTTTAAATGTGTGGGCATCAATGTGAATAATCTGTTGCTGAAACACAACAGAAATTAATCCAGATCGCATAATATTGTTATTTAGCTGGCAAACCACTTTAGCATCCAGCCACCACATTTTGTCACAGAATAAGGAATTTATCCTATTAAATTATATTTAGCTTCCATAAACTTGGAGGTTATTATATATATTCACTTCTTGAGGATAACGACTAAAAGCACTTAATTGTTCAACTGTGTGGACTGGGTGATATATATATTTCTACTCACATAAAGCTTGCCAGTTCCTTCAAATACTTCTCGTCGACCTCATTGGCCTTTTGATCTCAATGACTTCTCTGATTTCAATGACCTTTTGCCTTTCCCCTTAACATTTTGATGTCCAATCATGTGGAACTTCTGGATACTTCTAGGACAAGTCATACTCTTTTATGCTTTATGGTCATTCAAGCTATTGTGCTCTGTTCTGACCTCCCTCTATATTATCAAGTTTCTGCTCAGCCTCTCAGTGTAACATATGTCAACTTCTTCCTGAAGCTGGGTCTTGCATTTTATTGGAGAAGAGACATCTTCAATTCCACCACAGATATTACTATATCTATTTTGGAATAATATAATGACCTTAATGTTGTTCTCCCCTACTAAATCAAGATTATACTATTTAGCAATGCATAAAATATACTACTCAATAAAATCATTTCAAAAAATTAGTACGTGAACAGTATCTGTACACTTACTGACACTGTCTTTACATCCATACCTCCCATCATCTTTTTAGCCCATTACACATATTTTTTTTGCTGCATGATTACAATGAAAATATCTTTGGTCAAGGTAAACTATAAGCTCCATATTGCTAAATTCAATGGTCCATTCTTCTGTTTGTCTAATTGAATTTTCAGCAGAATTTGACCTTTTCTTATTGACTAGCTTGAATTATTTTCTTCACAAACATCAAACTAATCTTGTCTTCTGTGTCATAGTCATAGTTTTCTAGAACCCTTTATATGTTTGTTATCCTCTTCCTACTTTGAAAATTACAGTTCATTCTCAGCCCGCTTTTCTGAACTTTCTTCCTGAAAGAACTGATTCAATTCCCTTGTCTTTAAAAACTATCTAAGAGCCTATTACTCCCATATTACAGGTATTAACCAGTTCCAATTTCTTTCTTAACTCATCTATCCAATTTCCTTTTAAGCATTTACACTTGAATGTCTAATGAGTCCTTGAAACTGAACATGATCAAAGGAAAACTCTTAATGCCATCTCTCTTAGGATCCAACTTTTCCTTCTCTACTTTTCCCCATTTCCCCTGGCAATGAACTTAGGGAACCTTCTCAATTATTCTCAGCAGCACATTTAATCAATCACCACAAATCCTGTCACTTTTCCCTTCAAAAGGATCCTAAATGCAAGCTCTCTTACTATTTCCACCACTCTACTTTATTGTGAGTCAGCTCTAATGTGGACTGTTAGGGAAGCTTGCAATGTCATCTTTATTGTCTACCCAGCAACAAAGAGTCAGGCCCTTCATTTCTGTACTCTAAATATTCCAATGATGTCCCATCAGATTTGGAGCAAAAAATAAATTCTCTACCATGGCTTATGAGATCCTGTATGTTTTTGTCCTGACCTACTCTCCAACCTCATTTTTCCCCATCCTTCTTTTACACTGGGATCCTTGCTATTTCTTTAATAAGTCATTTCTCATCTCAGTGCTCACGCCCTTGTTATGGAATATTTCTCTTCCAAATATTCCTCAATCTTTCTGCTCTAATTAACCCTTATCTCTCCTCAAATACTGCCTACTAGAGAAGCCATGCCTACCCATGTAGTCTAAACTAGCCCACCTTCAGCATCATGTTCTATCCCCTTAACCAGATTAATTTCCAGTATATATTACTATACAATGTCAAATGTGTATATATGTAATCAATAAATATCACTAGTTTATTATCTGGATCTCTACTGGAAAATAAATTTCATGAGAGTAGAGACTTAGTTTTGTGTCTGCAGTAACTGGCCTATAACATGTCTTTGGTAAATATGTGAATACATGAACACACTGAAGGGATACAAGCTATACCAGTATGATATGTATGTTATTTTGGGCTAAGGGCTTTTGAGAATCAACAAATACAGGAAGACTATTTCTCTATACTTCTTAGCTACCTAAAATCAGAGCTTTCCAAAAAGATTCAGTTGTTACAAATCTCCCTTTAAAGGGAGATTCCTGTATTGGAGGAGAGGTGACTCCTGCCACCAGTGAAGAGACGTAATCACTGAGAAGAGAAATGGCATAAATAGGCCTTATTAAAACATGCCTTCCTTGCCTTTAGTTCCTCCATAGTTCTCCATTAATTTACCAACATGCTTGACACTTGAAATCCTAATGCCCTTTCCTTATTAAGATTAGATAAGCCCCAAATTCTAGCTACTTTTTGAGATACTTTTTCTGTAAGCTCCCATACAGTTATGGGGATAAACTTTGTATTTTTATTGCTGAACTGCCTTTTGTCACTTTAATTTGCAGGCTCCTAAACAATGAACTTAAGAGGCTAGAGGAAAAGTTTTTCCTCCCTGACAACATAAATGGACACATCGATAAATGGATAGCTTGAATAAATTTCCTCATGCTTTAGAGACTCACTCCATTACTCTTTCTATTGATCACACCACCAATGCCAGGCAAGAAATTGAAATTGTAAAAGAAAGGGCATTAGACGTGTTAAAAGGCTACCCTAGAGAGTGACCACATTGAGAAATGGTCCATGTGGTCCTCATTTCATCTCAATCTTAAGCTAAATAGTTGAGTGGGTCAGGATGGGGGATGGAGACCTCACTTGGCTTTTAGGTCCCAGTGATAAAATTAATAAATACAAATATGACACATGAAAAAGATTGTTACTTTAACACAGTAAAGGTTATTGTTTACTGTAATTTTATGTTTTCATAGGTCCCCGGATGCACCAGTGTCCCACCCTTAAAAGGAGAAGCTCCATGGTTTTCACAGACACAGTCAGCTGCCAAAATACCATTCAAGCAGGTCCTCAGAGCCTCCATAAGTCTCCTTACAGCAATGATTGTGTTTTCACCCCTCCAATCTCTTTGCAGTGCCATCAAATACCTTCTACTGAAAGTCAGCCAGAAGTTCATAGAGGCACACTGAGAAAAGTGTGAATTTTCGGTCAATTTTTCAGGTTATTAATTTCACATATGTCAATTCTTACATTTCCTAATCAAGAGTGGAAGGCTACCTTCCAGGTACTTTATTTCAAACCCAAGAAGGTGCTTTGCATAGAGAAGATATTTAGCAAACAGCTTTGGGGCATAGTCTGGACAGGGGTCTTCCACAAGGACCTGAAAGGATTATCATCAGAGACAAAAAAATTGTGAGCTTCTGTTACTAACTAGAGACCTGACAACCAGAAAGACAGGATGGAGCAGAATTACTGAAGCTCAAGCCATATGTAGTCATCTATATCCATTTTTACCCTGAGAACCTGATAGTAGATAACACTTATAGTCATCTCAAGAGATTTACCCTTGGATATAGCCCTATGTTCTAAGATGAGGGACAACTGAGAAGACTATAATGGAATTGCATTTCCCCAGACCAAACACACTTAAGGGTTTATAACTAGAATCGCCCATTTTTTTATTATTATTATCCATGATACTCTTCCATGAACTTTTTTTTTTTTTTGACAGGCAGAGTGGACAGTGAGAGAGACAGAAACAAAGGTCTTCCTTTGCCATTGGTTCACCCTCCAATGGCCGCCGCGGCCGGCGCACCGTGCTGATCCGAAGGCAGGAGCCAGGTGGTTCTCCTGGTCTCCCATGGGGTGCAGGGCCCAAGCACTTGGGCCATCCTCCACTGCACTCCTGGGGCACATCAGAGAGCTGGCCTGGAAGAGGGGCAACCGGGACAGAATCCGGCGCCCCGACCGGGACTAGAACCCGGTGTGCCGGCGCTGCAAGGTGGAGGATTAGCCTATTGAGCCACGGCGCCGGCCCTTCCATGAACTTTTTAAGAACCCTACTATGGGCTAAGCCTGGAAAATTACTCTCAGTACCTGTGTTCCTAAGTGTGTGGTTTTCATAGTATGGCTGTTTGATCAGCAACATCAGTATGACTTGTCAACTTGTAGCAAAGGCAAAGCAAATTCTTAAATCGTATCCATGGCTGCCTTATCAGAAACTCTAGGGATGGGGCTCAGAAATCACTATTTTCACAAGCACTCCAGGTAATTCTATTATAGGATCAAGTATGAAAACCATTGCCCTAGAATATTAGAAGCTACATGGTTTGGAGCAGATAGTTAGAACTGCCGTAGCCCTTTGGCATTGAAGATCGCCTGGCAGTCCTGAGTGCCATAGTATGTGTATTGACAAGTGGCAGGTTCACACTGCAGCCTTTCCCATAGCTACAGCCTGAAGTTCTGTCCTGGGCCTAAAACTAAGATTAGGTGAAAACAGAGAATTCCTTGAATCAAGTTCCTATCATTCAGCTTCTAGTGGGATGAACACGATACTACCCAGACCTTCTTTGAGCCATCATCTACCAGTACTGTCTCCTTGTCATTTGACTTGTCCACAGTAATGTGAGTTTCTGTATCTTCCTCGTATATACATAAAGCATTGACTAAGCACTGGAGAAGCACAGCTGAGGTCTTTGCCCTCCGGGAGCTTAGTCTTAATCATTCCTGATTCATGTTTACCTGCAGGTCATTATGCAAACTATTTCTTCCTCCAGAGGTATCCTTCCTTCCCTTCTCTGATTTCACAACACTGGTAGCTATCACACCCTGTGCTCACTCCTTTTAAAGCATGATCTTGTAGTTATTTGATTATATAGCTGACTCTCCTCCTCAATTCGGAACTTGTTGAAAGCCGCGGCCATCTATCGTCTATCATCAGCATATTGCACAGTTCATATTTTCAGTGGGTAACTGGCAATTTTTTGATGAATGAATGAAAATGACACACTGTATTTTAAGGAAAAAAATATTTATTCTAGAATACATGTGTCTTCAACGTCTCAACATATTTGTGAGAGCACAAAGGGAAATCATTTAAATGAATTTGCCTGGGAGTTTTGACTTCTGCTTTTGATTTCACTTCTAATCAAGGCTCTCAGCTGCTTGTTTCCAGTTACCTTTTTGTACTAAAAGTGTACAAATTCAGTTGGCAATGCCCAAAATTTCCAGGGTTACTTGAAATTATAGTCTGATACTCTAAGTTGGTTTATGAGCCATCATGGTTGATTATCAACAACCTGCAAGATTGATGGGCATGGAAAGTACTTTAATCACTACCAGATCCTGGCTTTCCTGATTTATAGACCAACCACAATTGTGGATCAAGCCAAACTTCAGAAATTCGGCTGTTCAGATCCAAATTGCAGTCAGACTGTGGCATTATTGATGTTGAATTTTCAGGTCAATATAACAAACACGTCTAGCAACTGGATAAGAAGCAAGCCTGGAAGGATGAATATTATTTAGAAGTGAATGATTTGGGAAGAATGATGTTCCTTCTCTTTGGTAAGTGTAGATACAAAGCATTTGGCTCCATCTACAATTGAAACAGTATCCATGGTAGTTATGTTTAGTGCATTTGGAAATAATAATTCGAGATAGGGGAGACAAAGAATGAATAAGCAGCCAAGGAAATGTGGCAGTCACAAAGAGGCATTTTATCTGCTGGTTCTTAATCAGGACAGACCTGAATATTCACATTTATAGCACAAAAACCGAAAGGAAGGGCTAGAGTGTAAAAGGCCCTTCATCTTGGTCAGGCTCTGCAGGGTGTTCTCCCTGCAGCTGGTGGACCCCTGCCTGTCTCTGATGCTTGGACCTGCAGGTGCTGGCGCTGGCCCCCGACCTCCTGAAATAAGCGTCTTGCTCTTCTCCCAACTGATTTTTGCTGCCTGTAGACTGCTGACAGGAAGTCAGGGGATGACAAAAGGTCTCTCAGTTAGTTAAAGGCTTGACTAATCAGCTAGATAATCTTTGTTCCTTGAACCTTTTTTAAAATAAAGTTTCAAAAATGTGCTAATATATCTCATCAATTTTATTCAAAAGGCTATAGAAGTATAGAAGTAGTCTGGAGAGAAGAGGGGATTGGTAAGAGTCAAAAAAGGAAAAGTGTGTGTGTGTGTGTGTGTGTGTGTGTGTGTGTATGAGAGATAAATGGCAGGGAGAGAAAGAGGCGAGAATGAGAATATATAAGTCCATATATGCTAAAAAAGAAAAGTAACAAAACTGGGAGGCAAAGGCTAGTTGAAACCTTGGTAGGGCACAGACAACAGTAGCATATGTGAGGCAGAAAATAAATGAGTAGTTTTCATTTTTAAATTTCTCAAGCTTATTTTTTTTTTTCAACCATTCTGAAGTAAGCACTAAATGTGTCTCTAGGGATAACTGAGAAACAATGATTTCATGCCGCCCTATGGGGCAAAGGCCCCATGTTTTTATTTGCTCTGGGACTCAGGTCTTGAGTCCCCTTCCTTGGCGAGGCAGGGAGAATTTAACTATCTCCTAACTAGTTTTCTTACCTTCGTTCTATTTTCCTTTAATGTACAGGTCAGACTTCAGGAGAGGGCTTTCCAAAATCCAAGCTCATTCAAACATTTGCCAGTATAAGTTTATTCTATGATCATTTTACAGTCTAGCTTAAAGCATTAGTTCTCAGAGAGAGATCAAGGCCAGAAACATCAACCTCACCTGGGAACTTGCTAGAAATGGAAGTTCTGGACCCACCAAAGGACCAGCAACTCTGAAAGCATATCTCAGTAACCATTGTATGACAAACCATTCAGATTAGTCAACCAGTGTTACTGGTTGTAACACTTTGATATGTCTATTAGTCAGGAGGGGAGTGTATTTTCAATGGAGAGAGAGAGAGGGAGAGAGGGGGGGAGGAGAAGGGAGAGAGAGAGAAAGAGACAGAGAGAGAGAGAATGAATGAATGAATGAGTCCAGGTCTTCACCCTCTGACACTGATTCAGTATAAAGGTAAAGAATATGCAGCTTTTACTGAGGCACTCAGATGACTTGGAAGGTGTCTTATGGATTACATTTAGAGAAATGTTGGCCACTGGATAGACAGTATCTGAATCACTAAGTGCAACGTGTAATCTTCCACCCTTCTCCCCGTGTTCTCCTCTGTACCCCTCTTTGTTTCCATCCCCTTTTCACAAATTTAATACCATGTACTGTCACACTGCTCTAACCTTCAGGGAGTCTCCTGCACCTGATGAACCTCCACATGTTTTCCTTGCCTATCCAACTGTACTCCCCATATTTTATGAAAAGTTATCCTCAGTTCTCCTCAAGCAAAGCATATTCTTTTTATACTTCTTCAGCAACACATTGTTCATAATGATGTATGTGATTAAGGTCTTTGCAAGCTCTGGGTTTATTCTTGTTTTCATTCAACAATTATTTATGTGTCACCTATTTCTTTTTCTTAACGGACTAGGTTAGGCCCTAGGAATATAAGAGAAAATGAAGTAGATACAGTTCCTGCCCTAATGGAGCATAAAATACAGATTCCAAGCATAACTGCACAACTTATTAGCTGCATGATCATAGGTACGTTATTTCTTAGTCACAATGTCATCAATTGTAAATTAATGATAATTGCAACTGTACAGAACTATGGCTAAGGCTTAATAGTGAGAGGAAGGAACACAGGGCAGAACACCATTTCCATAGTAGGCCTTCAATAAATTGGACCTTTCATTACATTATTTAACATCTCTCCCAATTTGATTGTTTTAAGTATTTATCTCCCCCACTGGCATGCTTATTTGTATTTGAGTTCCAGGTTGTTATCACAGTGCCTGCAACATAACTGACACACTGTAATTCCTCTCTAAATGTTTTTGAATAAATAAAGTGCATGTTGGCAGGCAAATTGTGTTCCCTAATGTGAACCATTTTGCTCTTATGTATAAAAATAAGGCAAAACTGCTCCTATGGACTTCAGTGGTGATTTTTTTATTGTTGATTTTTTTGACAGGCAAGAGTTAGTGAGAGAGAGAGACAGAGAGATTATTGTTGCTATTTTAAGATTGCACTACTAATAAAAACTCCTCTCACATTGAACATTACAAGATACGTTAATTTTATCTAAGTAATGCCCTGTCATTTATATTGTATCCTCTCATCTGTTCTTCAAAATACAAAAATTAGAAAGGGATACATGTTACAAATCTACTTTATTTTTAAAGATTCTTAAAAATTTATTTGAAAGGCAGAGTTACAGAGAGATTGAGAGACAGAGAGATCTTCCCTCTGTTGGTTCACTCCTCAAATGGCCACAAAAGCTGAGCCAGGCTGAATTAGGAAATAGGATTCCCATGTGGGTGGCAGAGACCCAAGCACTTGGCCCATCTTTTGCTGCTTTCCCAGGTGCACTAGTAGAGAACTGGATCATTAGTGGAACAGCAGGGATATGAACTGGTGCCCATTTGGGATGCCGGCATTGCAGGTAGCACCTTAATATGCTGTGCTACAATGCTGGCCCCACAAACCTACTTTTTAAAAGCAGTTAAAGAATGCTGTGAAGACTGAATAAGAGTACAGCTACTGGTCCTCAGATGAGACGTGCCTAGTCTCATCTCAGATAAAAATCCATGTTCATTTTGTGTATATACATACTACATGCATACAGGAAGTAGACAAGCCTAAAACCCAATTAGGTGAATTTTGTTTGTGGGAGTGAGTATTTTTAAGAACAGCTTAATACTTTATCCCTTTTAGTATTTTTTTTTTTGCTCTACTAAATACCATTGGTTGAACTCTGTAATTAATACACAATTATGCTTAGGTGTTTAAATTTAACTGAAAAGTGATCTCTGTTAAATAGAAGAGTGGGAATAAGAGAGGGAGGAGATGCACAATTTGGGACATGCTCAAGCTGACTTGCCCCAAATGGTAGAGTTAGAAATGTGCCAGGGGATTCCAATTCAATCCCATCAAGGTGGCATGTACCAATGCCATCTCACTAGTCAAAGTGATCAGTTTCAGTTCATAATTGATCATAATGACAGGATTAAGTGTCAAAGGGATCACATAAACAAGACTAGTGTCTGCTAATACTAACTGATAGAATTAAAAAGGGAGAGAAAGATCCAATATGGGAAGTGGGATACACAACAGACTCATAGAAACGCAGATGTCCTAAACAGCACTCTGGCCTCAGAATCAGCCCTTAAGGCATTTGGATCTGGCTGAAGAGCCCATGAGAGTATTTTAGGCATGGAAAGCTAAGACACTCTGGCAAAAACAAACAAACAAACAAACAGACCTAAATGAAAGATCTCTGCGAGTGAGATCCCAGTAGAAAGAATGGGCCATCAAAGAAGGAGGTACCTTTCTCTGAAGGGAGGAGTGTAAATTTGTTAAGTCAACAACAGGAGTCACTGTGCACTTACTCCTCATGTAGGATCTCTGTCCTTAATGTGTTGTTCAATGTGAATTAATGCTATAACTAGTACTCAAACAGTATTTTACACTTTATGTCCTGTGTGGGTGCAAACTGTTGAAATCTTAATTTATACTAAATTGATCTTCTGTATGTAAAAATAATTGAAAATGAATCTTGATGTGAATGGAAGGGGAGAGGGAGCGGGAGTTGGGAGGGTTGCGGGTGGGAGGGACGTTATGGGTGGGGGGAGTCATTGTAATCCATAAGCTGTACTTTGGAAATTTATATTTACTAAATAAAAGTTAAAAAAAAAAAGAATGAAACCAATGCTAATGTGGAAAACTTGTCAGGTTGACCTTTTACTCCAGTGGTTTTAACTAGATCCTTTACCAGAATTGCCTAGAAGGCTTGTTCACAGATTGCTGGGCTCCACTGTCAGACATTTTAATTCAGTAAATCTCCAGTGAGATCCAGAAATTTGCATTGCTAATAATTCCTAGGTGATGCTGCCCTGGAAACCACACTTTGAAAGCCACTTCCTGTTCTACAGAAAAACATCTGAATATTCCAGAAAGAAGGCTGTTCTGCTTGTGAGGAAAGAGAGACATAAAAGTTTTAAAACAATTCCCAAGGGTTATGTTGTGGCACAGTTTGGGATACCCACATTCTAAATAGAGACTGCTGGTATGACTTCTGGCTGCTCTGCTTCTGATCCAGTTCCCTGCTAATGCTCCTGGGAAGCAGTGGATGATGGCTCAAGTATTTGGGCCCCTCTCATCCATGTAGGAGAACCTGTTGGAGTCTCTGGTTCCTGGCTTCAGCCTGGCCCAAGCCTGGCTACTGAGGTCATTTGGAGAATGAACCAGCAGATAGAAGATTCTCTCTCTCTCTCTCTCTCTCTCTGTCTCTCAAATAAGTTAAAGAATAAATGAATAAATCTTAAAGAATAGAATTCCCAAGTAAAATTAATTGTACCTCTAGACTACACTTGGATTCCTTTGTTTCAAAGGCCACCCTAAATTTACTAGTTTATGTGATTGTTCATATGAATCCACTGTGTTGCACCATAGAGGAGCATAAAAATATGGTATACTTTGTCTATCTGTCATGGCTTGAAGATAGTATATGACCAATAAATGTTAGTTACATTATAAGGATTCAAAGTAAAATAGATTGAATACCAATCTCTAAACTGTTAGAAATTTTATGATAATAATCTATAATTTAGGTACACTATTGATTTCACTGAATTCTTGATTTTTCATATGAAACAATTTGTAAATGTAAAGAAAATGACATATAGCTTTTTTGAGATTATACTTAAAATATTTAGAGCTATTCAGCTATTCAAAGAATTAGGGTGTCATACAGTTACCATACATGGAATATATTCAAGAAAAAATTTTACTGATCTCCTACTAAATGCCTGATTATATACTGAATATTGAAAATACCTAATATAATAATGCTAATAGCTACAATTTATCGAGTAATTAGAATGCAGCAGGTACTATGCGACATGCTTATGGTGAATTATAGCTATTTATTCATCACAATACTCCTATGAAGTTAACAGTACCAATACTTCAGTTTGTCAATTTGTTAAGTCAACAACAGGAGTCACTGTGCACTTACTCCTCATGTAGGATCTTTGTCCTTAGTGTGCTGTACATTGAGATTTAATTCTATAACTAGTACTCAAACAGTATTTTTCACTTTATGTTTCTGTGTGGGATCAAACTGTTGAAATCTTTACTTAATGTATGCTAAACTGATCTTCTGTATATAAAGAGAAACGAAAATGAATCTTGTTGTGAATGGAAGGGGAGAGGGAGTGGGAAAGAGGAGGGTTGCGGGTGGGAGGGACGTTATGGGGGGAAGCCATTGTAATCCATAAGCTGTACTTTGGAAATTTATATTCATTAAATAAAAGTTTAAAAAAAAAAAAGGAAACCAACTCTTAAAAAGATTAATTGATCTGAGGACTGGCTCTGTGGCACAGTGGGTTAAAGCCCCAGCCTGCAGCACCAGCATCCCATGTGGGCACCGGTTTGAGTTCCAGCTGCTCCTATTCCGATCCAGCTCTCTGCTATGGCCAGGGAATGCAGTGGAAGATGGCCCAAGTCCCTAGGCTCCAGCACCTGCGTGGGAGACCTGGAAGAGGCTCCTGGCTCCTGGCTTTGGATCAGCTCAGCTCTGGCCGTTGCAGTCATTTGGGGAATGAACCAGTGGAATAGAAGACCTACCTCTCTCTCTCTCTCTGGCTCTACCTCTCTCTGTACCTCTGTCTTTCAAATAAATAAAATAATTCTTTAAAAAAAGATTAATTCATATGAAACCACAGAGCTAAGAAATGGCAGAACCATGGCTTGAAATAAGAGCATCTGAAGGTAGAGTCTGCTCTCTCAGCTATGCTGTATTGAATCACTTTAATGAAGAGCTCTGATCTCAGGACAGTCACATGCCAAAGAGAACCAATTGCTTTCTGTTACTTAAGCCTGGGTAAAACTGTGGTTCCATTTACATCGGTACAATGCTGTAATAGGTAGACCAACAAATGGGAGCCCATATGTGCATACATACCAGGAAACTTTTAAGGTGTTTTTGTTCACATATTTAATAAGTTTCTCTTGAATGTATGCTGTGTGCAAACATTGTATGTGCCTCAATGAATTCAGTGGTGGGTAAGCAAAGCATATCTACCGTCTATTGGGTAAGAGATAATACCAAATGTTCATACAACATTGAACTACAAACTGGATCAAGGATGAGGAGAGGAAAATAAAGGGCACCTTAAGACTATGTAGCAAAAGAAGTAATCTAATTTGGGAGGAGGGGTAACTAAGGAATACTTGCTAAAAGGGTGCCACTCATATGAGATCTGTAAGATGAGCAAAAGGGGGTGAGTATACGTATGTATGGATACAGGAGACTGGGTGGAGATGGTGAGCAGATTCCAAACACAGGAAATTGAAAAGACATAAGAGATCATGGCTCTGTAATCTGAAGGATGTAAAGGAAAAAAATGTGGGTTTGGAGAACAGAAGATGAGGCGAAAAGAGGAATAGTGGAAGATAATACTGCAAACATAGCAAAGGCTAAACCCTATTGAGCCTTGCAGGCCACATTAAGGCCAAGATAATAAGAATGTTTTGATGGAGAAACTGACAAGGTTAGATTAATATTTTAAAATATATCACTCTGGATATACACAGAACACTCTGGTGGGCAGAGCCCGAGTCATTTTACAAGGCTAGTGAGGTATCTCAATGAGAGAAGATGGCAACCTGCATTAGGATAATAATGCACATAAAGGAAAGCTGCAGGGATATTGAGAAGGAAAAGTCAGTAGGATTAGGTGATAGACTTTCTATAACACTTGAACAACAGTGAGGAGTTAAGAGAAAATCCCCACTTTGGGCTTGCTCAACCAGATAGTGCCATTCACTAGAATAGAGTAACCTAGATATATATCAGGTTCAAAGAACAAGATCAGACATTAAATTTGGTTTGTTGAGTTTGAACTGCCTTTGACTCATTCAAGTGGAGATATCAACTGGGTAGATGAGTGTAGAATGTCAGCTTTCAGGAGATCATTCTGGGCTGGAGATGTAAATATTAGATTCCTAGTGGCTGGCCTTGTGGCACAGCAGGTAAAGTCACTGCCTGTGACGCTGGCATCCAATATGCACACTGATTCATGTCTAGATTGCTCCATTTCCAAGCCAGCTGCTTGTTAACAGCCTGGGAAAAGCAGTGGAAGATGACCAAGTGTTTGGGCCCCTGTCACCAATGTAGGAGACTTAGATGGAGTTTTTCTGACTCCTGGCTTCAGCCTGCTCAGCACTGGTCACTGCAGCTATCTGCAATGTGGTGAACCAGTAGATGGAAGATTCTGCTTCTCTCTCTCTCTGTAACTCTGACTTCCAAATAAATAAATAAACCTTTTAAAAATATTAGGGCCTTAGAGGAAACTGTAGTGTAATTCTCCATATCCTTCAATGTTGCTCAAAAAGTGATCTTGGGGCTAGCAGAATCAGCATCACCTATACATTTCTTAAATATATAAACATGCGAGCTACATTTCAGATCTACTGAATCTGAAGCTGTGAGGCTAGTGCTCAGCCCTTTTGGTGAATCCAATTTGTGTTCAGATGTGAAAGCTCCTGCTCTATTTGGGGTAATCCCTTGCCTGAGTGGCAATAAGCAAATTGGTTCATAGTCATGGGTAGAGAGGGATCAGGGGCAAAAGCAGGCTGTTCTTGACTCTGTACCAGAGGAGATTTCTTAAGTTAGACCTTCTTGAACTCAACAGAAACTGTAGAGAGCACTGGTACATGTGATCTCTAGTCCCAAAATTATACATGCTGTTTTCTGCACTTTGCAAAAGGGACAGAGAGTGGTGCCAGGGAAAATAACATCAACGGTCCATGTTGAATAGGTTAAAGGGTCTAATACACAGTGAAGCTAAAGTTTATTTTCACTGTCAGCCTCTGCTTGGTACATATGGACAGCTATTTTCAAGGCTCAGATATCCACTCTGCCATGTGTAGAACAATGTTAGCAATTCCGTATGCTAGACAGATAAACCTCTGTTGAAAATTATCCTCCAATCATGAGATTTAAAACCAAGGACTTCCGGTTGTTTTTGTTGTTGTTGTCGTTTTTTTTACTTGATGTGCTTGCAAAATTAAGAATCTCTTTAACAAGGAAGAAGGTATATTTGATATGTCTAATTTTTAAAAACACAGAGTACTATGGTTTAAAAATAATCTATCATCTAGAAATTTTTATTAGCAGTGTCTTTTCTAATTCATGAACACCAGGATAAGAATACTACTCAGCCATAAGAAAAGAAGGAAATACTATCTTTTCCAACAAAATGGATGCAATTGGAGACCATTACACTTAGTGAAATAAGCATAACCAAAAAGACAGATATCATATGTTTTCTCTGATTTGTGGTAGCTAATACACAGAGTGTCAAAACAAAATGAGTGTATATGAACAAAAAATAATAATTTTGGAACCTGAGATCATAAGGTGGGTGCTGAACCAGAGTTCAATTTGTTTTCACGACAGTTTAGGTTGTTTTTATACATACTATTATCCTACTGATAAAATTAATTATATTTTCAAAGATTTTAAAATTTATTTAAAAGGCAGAGAAAGGGAGAGGGAGAGGGAGAGGGAGAGCGAGAGGGAGAGCGAGAGGGAGAGCGAGAGGGAGAAACCAGTCTTCCATGCCCTGGTTTACTCTGTAAATGGTCACAATGGCCAGAGCTGGGCCAGGCCAAAGCCAGGAGCAAGGCGGTACATCCAAGGCTCCTGTGTGGGTGGCTGGGACACAAGCACTTGGGCCATCTTCCACCTCTTTTCCAGGCACATTAGCAAGGACCTGGATTGCAAGTGGAGCAGCCAGCATATGAACTGGTATCCATGTGGGATGCCAGTGTCACAGTTGGTGGCTAAATCCACTATATCATGATAGCCCCAAATTAATTATATTTTATGATATTTCTTCTAACTGGGATATGTAACTAATATGGATATACTCATTCCTTCACTAGTATAATACCCACTCACCTCTGCACAAATAGGAATGGACTCAATTATTTCCTCTCCAGTAAGTTGGTACTGAACAAAATCTGTTTCCATCACTTTCACTAACATCCGGCCTTGTTTATTTTTGATAACATATATATTCTCAACAGTATTCTGATAAATATGTTTTCTTTGATAATCAAGCATAATAAAGCACATCAGCTTTGTCAAATCACCTAAATACTCAGACAACTTTACCATTAGTATTTGAGGGAGTTTTGAAAATATCTCTAATTTCTCTTTCTCTTCAATAAGCTACACAAAGGGAGGGACAAGGCATTTATTTGAATGTTCAATTACATGCTATCATAGTGAGAAGACGATAAACGAAAAGATGTGTTTGCAGTTGCATTGCTAAAGAGTGCTAGTTATGTACACTATCTACTCCTTCAATGAAAACAAAGACCATGCATTTCTTTTGGATGTAATCACTAGTATACAATGCAAAATATACAGAATAAAAGACAATTCTCAAGTTTAGACACCAGTTATCATTTCCTATATGCATTAATTTCACCATGAAATAAATAAAGTTTGAGAAAATTAGCTTCTAAAATTGTGATGATGCTTTGCATACCATAGTCAATGTTACCCCAGGCAACAAAGAAACTTTTAATTAATAAAACATGTTTGTTTATAAAATTAGTAGAATTCTTCCTTGGAAATAGGCTTAGAGATTGGATGAATATATCAAAAGGGCATCAAAATGTACATTTTTCTTCACATGCATCTAATCTAAAATATATATCTAGTCTTTTAAATAGATTCAGCTTGTGGGATAACATCATGAATTAAATACTAATAAGTTGCAATTTAATTTTTAAAAAGTATATTCCCAGTAGCAAGCCAATCAATTGTAATTTATGTTCTTTAAATAAATGCAAAGTCCCAATTCTCTGAAGATAGCTTTTTCAAAACAGCTACATCACTCACAACTACTGAGTTTCCTGTAAAACCTAAATTGTTTGAACATGAGTTCTGAAGATATTTTCATGATGCCTTTAAACTGTGAGTGTCAAACTCAACATTTAGGCTCTAAAGCCTATGGGGGTATTTATTGCCCTTCAACACATTCATCACTGAAGGAAAATATGCCTAAGTAAAAAAATTGAAATAGGATCTCACAGTCTAAAATAGTTCTACTTATAGGCTGTGTTATTTCTCCTAATGTAACGTCTCATGACTTGCCAATTGGAAAGAGATTTTTAAGTGCACAAATTTTTATTTACAAAAAATATCAAGTCCACAGTCTAGAAGGGAAGAACAAAACAAAATTCAATGAAAAATTGTTTAATTACTTGCCAGATAATTATAACTAAGCCCCCTTGCCTTACCCTGCAATGTAGCCAAAAACTAAATACCAAAGGGAATAACAGCTTGTGGTAGATACCCTGGAGCAGGAGAGCCTCCTCTTTCTTACCATTTCTGTGATAAACATCTATATTTTACCTTTCCAATGAACACATCAGCTATAAATTTGGTTAAATTGTGAGGCTTTTTGCAGTACAACTCTTCTCACTGCAAATAAAAGTTTATATTGACCAATCTCAAGTTTTTTTCTTCAACACTGCATTGGGTTGCTAGAAAGAAGCAAAGTACCATGCATTCATTCAATAAGACTTACAAAGTCACCTAACAAAAACACATTTTACGATGAAACCACAATCTCAAAAGAGTACTGACTGATAGTTGATATCCCTTCTGTTATGAATCTATCAGTGGCAATTTGACAAGGATATGAGTTATATTTTCTGAATGTTTCATCAGTATAAAATGAAAATATTATTATGTAATACCTGCTCCCTACCACTTAAAGGGGATCAGACTACTGAATCAGAAATAAATCCAAATACACCAATTACAAAAATAAAATGGAAGAGTTAATATCATTAATAATTTTATTTGAGGGCAAATGAAAACTTTCTGTAGGGGACTAGAAATCAGTCTTCATGCTGATTGTAAGGTTAAATATATATATACACATATATAAATATATATAAATATGTTTTATTCATGTGTGTGTGTGTGTGTATGTATGTGTAAAATTGGTAGTTCTTATAAGAAAGTTATAAAGGTGGGGTTGACTCTGTGGTATAATAGGTTAAGCTTCTACCTGTTTTATCAGCAACCCATATGGGTGCAGGTTCAAGTCCCAGCTGCCCCACTACCTGTTAATGGCTTGAGAAAGCAGTGTAGGATGGCCCAAATGCTTAGGGCCTAAAACTATATGGAAACACAGAAGAAGCTCTTGGCTTTGAATTGGCCCAGCTCTGGCCATTGCAGAAGTTGGGGGAGTGAACCACTGAATTGAAGACTGTCCTCTCTTTCTCTCCCTCTTTCTGCCTCTGCACATTGCCTTTCAAATAAACATATAAATCTTTAAAAAAAGAGAAAGTTATAAAGCTATGCACAAGTTTATTGCCTTGGTCAATTTGAAGCCAATGGATTTGGGCCATTTTACAGGGCAGACTTCAGTAAGTGGCTGCAGTGACAAATAGTTATTAGCTATAACACAATACTTTGTTTAAAAGCTTGGCTACATTGTCAAAAGGAACATTCCTTCTTCTATCCTTTCTTCCTCATTTTTTAAGAAAGACAATTTTGTCCCTGAAACCTTTTAGTCTTTTTAAGCTGCCTTGGTCCCCCTTATGCTTTAAATTTGCTCTTTGCTTTAAGGTCTTCATGACATTTAGGTCAGGGAGTCTTTACCAAAGTGATATTAGTGGAGAGTTCTAACAAGAGGGTAAAAGACACTGAAGGCTGGCACGGATGCCTGAGCAATTTGTTGTACTACTCAAAACTGGACAAAGTAGTGCAAAAATAAGAGCAGATTATGGGTTTTGCTACATATGCTTTTGGATTTGTAGGTCAAATGTAGGTTTTCAGAAAGTTTGAGAATTACATACAATCAACACCACCACCATGGCTATCATCAATTCCAGAATTATTATCAGTGGTTAAAATGTATTTTTATCACTTTATTTGTTCAGTATTCTATATGCATATATAAATTTTATTTTATACAGTATCATATATGATATATTCATATACATATATAATCTTTTACCTGTATAAAAATTCCCATAATACAAGCTCTATTCAATAGGAAATTATGAGGATACTTCAAGAAGTTCAAGGAAAATGGAATTAAAAGATGTTAGTAAAAAAATTAGATCCATGCATATATTTTTCATAATACATATTTCTAAAAACTTTTTGAAATACCCTTATATTTAAGCATAAATCCTATCACAGTATTCCCCTATTAAAAATGCTAGTGGCTTGCTATTCAATTCTTTAAAATAACTTATATCCTGGAAAACCGTATATCATTTGGCCCCTACTAGCTCATTTTCCTCATTTACTGCACATAGTCCCCACCCCACCCCCTGCTATTAACATACTTAATTTCTGTTACTTTTCCAGAAATAGGCTAAGGTGACTGTTGACCCCAAACTATTGGTTTGTTTTGTCTGGAATGTTCTTTGCTTGTCTGCCTTGCTTTCATTACTCAGGTAATTTTTCAAATGTCAATTTCTCTTGAGTTCTTTCTCTGAAATTTCTGTTTAGTGTTGTGTCCCAACTTATATTCCAATCATACTCTACTACATTGCTCACTTTTATTTTTGGCATAAGACATTAATATTTAAAAATGTATCAAGAACCTAAGACCAAGAACATTTTTTTCTCATCTTTTATAGACATTCTGCACTTAGAACAATATCGGGCATTTGGGAAGGATTTGATCAACACCTGTTGGGTGATTGAACAAACAGCTTTTTCAGACAGGTCACAGTTCACGTGTTACCTTTGTTTTTAAGGATAAAGCAATGGAGGTTTACAAGGAATCGTTGACAGATTCAAGATCATAAAGTAACAGACAGAGCCAGACTTTTAAGTCAAGATTATATGTCTTCCTAACCAAATAAAAATGAATTTGTACACGTTATGATGGAGTTAGGAGTTTTCAAGATCATGTGTAGGACATACTCACCAGATCACCTCTCTGGGAAACATAGATGTCATCATGTATTACTAGAATGATTTCCTAGTAATATCTCTCCTTAGAGGTGGTCTATACTAATGAAGAGAAAATCCTTTACACATAAGGTAATTTTAGGAATATTGTCATTTAATTTTCTGTTCTGCTAGAGTTGTTTAATCTACAACCTTTTCGAGATATTACGTATTTTGTGAAAAATACTTAGTGCCTGTGGTAAAGTGAGCCAAACAGCATGTTGTGTCTTATAGACTTCTACACTGGATGTCAGAGTACATCAACATCAGACCCTGCTCTTTCACATATTGGCAGGTGCTGACATCTGAGATTCTCAAGTCCCTCATTTTAACATAGGAAAAAGCAGATCTGTCATATCAACCTCAAGGAATGGAGAGATTAGTGGAGATCATGGCTACTAAAGTACATTTTAAATACCAGAGGAATATAAAAATGGAAGGTCCTAACATTGTCATTTAGGAATGGAAGTTTTATATGTAGGTGTTCAATAAACATATGTTTAATAAGTAAATAGGTAATTGTGACCATTATGAAATAAGGCAAAATAAAATAGACAGCACTTATCCATGGGTTGATATGTGTTTGTTTCATAGTTTGGATTAAGCAACATGCTGTAAAAATGGATAGGTCAGTAACAGAAATGTCACTCTAAAAATGTGCAAGAAAGCAACTTTCCATCATGGTCAAATTACTTGATGCCTTGAATTCATGAATAAAACACTCCATCAAATTTTATGCATCTCAAGCACTTCTCACACATTTAAATTCACAACATCCAAGTGAGGCAGGGAAGGAGGAATATTTCATTTTTCTTATTTGGTGAAATGAGGATAATGAGGCACAAGGAGGTTAATGATAGACTTGAAGTTAATGCAATCAGTCAGCAGCAGAACCATAGTTAGAATTTAGGTTCCCTGAATCCCACTTAGGGTTCTTTTCAAGATACCATGTTAACTGTATTTCATTGTTGAAAGGATTTAATTCAGTCATGTAGATACAAATGTTCACAACAATTCTTTTTCATACTAAGCAATCTTTCTCCTAATTCAACCCCTGAGACACCAAATATGTAGATCTACACTGGGAATATAGAATCAGTGTAAATTCAAATCATTTCCTGAGTGTTATGACGTCTGTTCTTCTCCTTACAAAGTCTGTATTTTCCCATATTACAACACTAAGTCATTCAGAGTCATTGAAATCTCTTTGGAGTTATTAACATACTATATCTAAACAATGTTCAACTGTGATATGATTTTAAAGACTACATGAATTATCTGTATCTTTTTCTTTTTTTTACAGTACTACATTATTTCAAATGGTCATATAACATTATTTCTTGGGGATCAGATTTGCTTTTCTTTTTTTCATTTTTTATTTTATTTTTTGACAGGCAGAGTGGACAGTGAGAGAGAGAGACAGAGAGAAAGGTCTTCCTTTGCCGTTGGTTCACCCTCCAATGGCCGCCGTGGCCGGCACGCTGCGGCCGGCGCACCGTGCTGATCCAATGGCAGGAGCCAGATACTTCTCCTGGTCTCCCATGGGGTGCAGGGCCCAAGCACTTGGGCCATCCTCCACTGCACTCCTGGGCCACAGCAGAGAGCTGGCCTGGAAGAGGAGCAACCAGGACAGAATCCGGCGCCCCAACCAGGACTAGAACCCGGTGTGCTGGCGCCGCAAGGCGGAGGATTAGCCTAGTGAGCCACAGCGCGCCGGCCCAGATTTGCTTTTGTCACTTACTTATATAAGTGCGATTAATAAAAATAGGGAAAGATACTTGATTAAAAAATCTACTTTGTGGGCAAAATATTCAGAATAGGGTACATGTGAAAGAATGGTACATATGAGAAGAAAAAGGACCCTTAAAGTCACAGGATTTTTTCAGTCACTGATGAAAACTGCATGGGTACAAATATTCAGTTATAAACCAACTACAATGAGAATTGACCTTTTTGCTTTATCTGTGAAATATATTGTTGTACTGTGCTTCTATTTTATGGCTACTTTTGGTGTAGACTTCATAAGAGTTACAAAGGAAAGATATCTTGCTTACCAACATGCTCAAAACCACACATTTCTTTTTAATCCTGAAAAATATTTACAAATCTATCTAAATCCAAAAAGTAATAAGGATTCTAGTTACTTAATTTATGTGGGCACTTCCAAAACCAGAAAGGTATCCTAGTTAACACTATAGATATGTTTTTATATATAACTTTCAAATTAATATTCCACTAGCACTATCAGAACAGCAATAAAAAATGTTATAGAAAGTTCTGTGACTGAAGGAGAATTACATGTAAATACATGGAAATTATTTCTTTCTTAAAACAGTAATAAAAGGTGTGTTTGAAAAATTCATGCTGTGTAAGAATAAATGATATTTACATAATCATTCTAGTAAGTTACTTATTTTTATATACATGCATGTTTCATTAGTTATTTAAAGTGGCTCACACGAGATATAAATTTAAAGTTGTTCAATATTTTAGATTGGCTCAGTTAATTTTTATGTTATATACTTTATCTAATATTAATGGGTGGGGCCAACGTTGTGGCATAGCAGGGTAAAGCTGCCACCTGTGATGCCAATATACCATGTGGGTACCAATTCGAGTCCCAGCTGCTCCACTTCCAATCCAGCTCTTTGCTAATGTACCTGGGAAAGCAGTGGAGCATGGCCCAAGTGCTTGAGCCCCTGTATCCATACAAGAGAACTGGAATAATCTCCTGGCTCTTGGCTTCGGCCTGGCCCAGCCATGGTTGTTGCAGCCATTTGGGGAGTGAACCAGTAAATGGAAAATCTCTCTCTGCCCTTCTTTATCTTTGTAACTTTGCCTTTCAAATAAATAAAATAAGTCTTTAAAAAGATAATATTAATGGATGCCTAATTTGCAGTCACTATTACTATACCCATTTTCTTACAAATCAAGATAGATAGGAACCAAATATTAACACTAGAATTTAACCATTAACTTCATGGACAACATTTTATAATCAGGACATTAATTGGAATGGGCATTACAAAACTGTTAAGAATTCATGGTGCTAGAAATACCTGATGCCATAAATTACTAGGAATTCTTCATTTTAATGAATCAAGTTTTAAGTTTATATGAAATTATGGATTTATTATTGTTTCATTGGAAATTATGGTGTTTGTCACAAATGCAAATAGCTGAAAGTCATAGTTTTCATTTCAATAATATTTGCCATTGTGTTCTGTGTAAACTAACCCTTAACCCTCAAATGCCTAGTTCTGGGGTATGTCTCTTCAACATTTCATTCCCTATAGTTTGGAAAGCCATCTGTTTCTATGCCCTATTAGTCTGTCTCACCTGGTCTATCCCAGTAAGATCCTAAGATATGATATACTCTGAGCAAAGGAGAAATGAATCCATCAGACTAGAATAATATCTTTGTTGCCACGACCTATTAACATAGGCAGTCGGTTACAATTTTTTCTTTGCTTAGGTTACTTTCAATGAGGCAAATATTCCTTTACATAGAGCATTCCATCCCTGGCAGTTGAGGTAAATCCATAGACAACCAGATAGCAAAATAATGCAAATTATAAGGGAAAGTGTACAAGTAGCAAGTATAAGAAAGTCCCCAAATAATTGGGATGAACAGTGATTTGAACATGGCACAGCTTGGTAACTGGTTCTGATTTATCCTTCAAACACACAGGCTCACCACTATGTAAGATCGAAACTGAATTTAAAAATTAATCATTCCATGACATACAAATTCTAATTTTCTGATGCACAAAGTTGAACTCTCCATATTTTTTCTACTGCCATTTAGAAAACCATAATTTATTCTCTATAACATGCATTACTAGCACAGATAATGTAAGAGTTTTTTTTCTAGTTTGTGCTTATTGCATACTCTTAAATATGCTAAACTCATTTGGCATGGTGAGTTAAACTATAGAAGATTAATTTTAGAGATCTCCATCTTGGAATTGCTTCCCTAATTAATTCCTCCCTCCTGATTTGTGTACTCCACTACCAGAACACTAAGTATCTAATGCCCCCTTTACAAATAATTGTGTGCTGGGGGAAAACCACATATCACAAGGTCAGATGAACTCCTTCAAGAGCCCTAAATGCATTGAAACAGTACAGAACTCTAGGGATGGAAAAAAAAAAAAAAACTCCATGTGCCAGAGGGAAAAATCTCTGCAGAAGAAAACCTAATCCATTCACTCATCATGGCATCATACAAAGATGCTAAGTGGCTGATAAACACCAGTTGGTCATGCATCACTTTGAGAGGGTAAAAGGTATCATTTCCAGGGAAGAATTTGTAAAGCCGAAGACAAAGTTGTATCCAGAAGAAAGCCTAGCTTTTCATTTGAGGTTATTGGAGAAACAGGAGGACGTCAGTGCTGTCCATGGTACTGCATTAAATCAGTCCTTCAATGTGCAGAATTTCTGCTTTTTGAACATCGTTCAGGACTTGGTTTTCAGCCCTGTTTGCTGTCTGGTTATCCTATCAACTCTGTTGTGACCTCTATATGCAATTACCTAACATAATCTATATCTCAGTCCTATTTCCTGACCTGTTATGTGATAATTAGCACATATTATGATTTATTTAATCTTGGCAGGACCCAGCCATCTGTACACTAATAAATATCTTATATGAATCTGATGAGAGACTAATGTCCTGACTAGACTCTGGTCTTACCAAATTTGCAAACCTCAATCCCTAGTCAACTTGCCCTCTGTGTTTTTAACAGAGCAATGGTTCTGAGTTCACTGAGCAGTTTGATTCAACCTCAGATATGTTGTTTGAAATCACATCAAAGCCTCATTTATGGCACTGCTCCGCCTTACAGTCCCTTTCTATTTTTCCCCTTTCAAAATTTATATGCCCTACTTAAAACCTGTATAGTATGATGGTTGTTATGATACAGACCTTGAGTCAAATCAATAACTGCACTGAAATAAACCATCTAACTTTATATCCAAGGCTTTGTCAACTGTAAAATGCAAATAATAACATCTACCACTTTGCAAATTTCTGTGAGGCTACAACGAGGTAAAGTTTGTAAATGAAGTAGTATCAGACAAATTGGGCCTGCTGCATGCTAGTTGTGTTCTCGCATGTCCTCTTAATCCCCTTTCAACATCTTGAACATTTGTAACTATATTGATTTTAATTAACTCTTGCTTCTATCATGTGCCTCATCACCTTTAAGATCCTTGACTAAAAATCATCACCTTTAACATCACCTTTAAGATTTTTGACTATAAAGTTGCTATTGCACACTGAGTATGGAGTGGGTGTGTGCCAAGACCTGCATAGAGCACGTTATGTATCTTGATTAGAAGACTCAGGTATTGAGTGGAGAAGCTGGAATTCTGAATAAGAAATCCCAGCTCCTAACCACTCTGCCATACTAAGGACACTTACAATTTGGTTCCCCACTAGCACTACGGTGTCTATGCCAAGTGAATGGCATGTGAGTTAATTGCTATTGGAATCTTTTTCACTGTAAGGGAGAAAATGTATTGTCTATATCACACTTTGCTGAATCAGTCTCATCATCAGTCCGTTCAAAACGTGCAGCCAAATGCTCTATCATTTAGTAAATGACTGACCTAGGACACAAAAAGGAACTTTTTTTTGGAAACCAAAAAGGCTAACACAGCTACTAAGCCTTTGTCCCTGCTTTCCTCAGAGTGTTTATGGTAGAAAATCTGAGCCTCTCATTGATTCTCACATTTTTTCCGCTTTCCAGAGGGAAGATTTAGTAGCGAAGTCAGGTGTCCTCTACTGGGCCAATGACTGAGCTGCACAAAGAAGACTCACATATTCTTTGCTAAGCTAGGCTGCTCCTACTTTTCTGCCCATCCTCAAATTATCATAATAAAACAAGTGCTCTATTAGACGTTATCATAAATAACAATTCACACAGTTAAGGAATCAGAAAGAGATGGATATTTTCACATTTATTAACTATAGTTCATCAGGATTCTTCAGGTTAGGAGGGAAACCAAACATTACAATACTGCAAGATGTCATAAGTAAGATTTAATAACTCAAAACACACTGGCCACATCCCAGGAATGGCCTTTGACATGTTTGTAGTCACATTATAAAAATCATATTTTAATTCATTTCTGGTGATGAAATAGTTTTATATTCTGATGACAGTGGTGATCATATAAATCTATACATGTAACGATATGTCATCATGAAAGAGCGCACATAAACACTGGTGAAATTCAAGGAAGGCCTGCAGTCTACTTCATTGCATTGTGCCCATTAAATCTTCATGCACAGATAATATATTTGGTTAATGCATTGCACTGCAGAAATTTGAGTGATGTGTAGACAGGGACTTTCTCTATGTTTGTGTTACTCCTTGTGACTCTATGATTATTTCATAATAAAATAGTTATAAACATTTCAAAAATTCTGTAGGAACTTACCTTGTCCCTTAAGAAATCATAAGAAAAAAAACTAACTACAGAAAGAGAACAAAAATGGAGAGACCCTAGATAATTCCTGATAGAAAAGTTGCCTTTATTTTATGCTAGAAACAGAAAACATAAGTTGCTATTTTAACAAAATTTTTGAAGTCTATTTTCTTCACAAGGCTTTAAGGAGGTGTGAATGAATTTTTACTGTGCAAGTGATTGTGAACACGGAAATTACTTCTTTCACCCTTGTTTTTGTCTTCTGTTTACATACAAGTTCTGTAAGTCTGCCAATATTTAGTCACTAATCTTTAATTATGACTGAATGTGCAAAGATTTAAATATGTGATCTGAATTTACCTCATGGTAGACATTATAAAGAAATATGGTACTGTTGGTACTGTTGTCTAGAAAACTGTGTCATCTCAAATTGAAATTGAGTTGTTCCTAAGATGGTTAACTGTAGTGATTAAATTGGCTGAATTATACCATTGATTTTTTTAAATGATCTAGTCCAATTTGCATTGTTAAATTTTTATAATATTAAACCATGGCAATAAATCGCTGACAAAATATATAAAAAGCAACACATGAAAATCATCTATATTGTGTTAAAATTTGAATTATAACAGTAAAATCATTTTAGAAAATTCTTGTTATCAAAAGGCATTAAGCAATGACTTTCCAAAGTTTGTATTCGTATAGTTTCTGTTATCATTGTGCATTAGGCAAATATTTTTCAAATTATATTTGTTACTAAAGCAAAAAATGGAAATTAGGCATTTCTACACCAAATTTTGCTCATACAAGGCAGATATAACCTGAAGCTGCAGAACAACTGAGTGTACATTCTTGACAATTTACAGTTGGAAAACTTACACATTTCTTCACATGAAACATAGTAGTTCTGGTCACCTCATTGCTGAGCCTGTTAGCATTTATGCATTTTACATTTAATATTTTAAAACTGAAAAACAGTTAACTATCCTACTCTGAATGGGCTCAGTGTGTTCCCTTTATTCAACAGCAATTAATATGTACAACCTTAAACCTGCAGTGTTGGTTATTTTCCTTTGATCCTTTTATCTCCTAAAACATTTCGTCATATTTTAAGGACTATTTGCTAAATAATTTTTATCAGAAAAAAAAACAGAATTCAATACAGTAAGGAGTCTCTATCCCTGCCACACACACAGACACATGCACACACACACACACACTGCCAGATCCTTCATAATTTCTCAAATAATTATTAAATTGATACTGAGTAGAAAGCCTTAATTTTAATTAAAAATAATACTCTGACTGCTTTACAAGAAATGATAGATCTTGAGGTCTCTTGCGAGTGTGACAGGATCAAAACAGTGCAGGACAGGAGACAGCAGAATATAGGTCAGACTTCTTCGATTCAGTCATTCTTTTTACAAATACATACTGAGGGCTGACTATAGCCTTTGTTTATTTAAACATAGAGGATATGCTGATGCAAAAAGTAGCAAGGTACCTTCTTTCCTGGTGCTTCCCCCACAATTGGACACTCAGACAAAAACAAGCAGACAGAAAACAAGTGCTATGTAAATTAAAAAGAAGAAACGGAGCTATAGAATAATGTCACAGGATGGTATAAATGGAGAAGGCAACTCTAGAGCATGTAGTCAGATTTCTTCATGTAGAGGATAACCAACCCAAAGCCCTGAGGCTATTTCAAAGAGACAATTGTGGGCTCCAGGGAGACACTCTGCAAACTGTGTTAAAGCTTTCCCATATCAAGAGGGATTTGCTGACTCTCCTTTTGTTTGGATATTCTCAGAAGATTACATAGGAAATAGTCCATCCTCCCTCATCCACCTTCACTGCCCTTCCATCCTCTAACTGAGAAAAAGAGAGGTTTTGACAAAAGGCTGTAAAAATTGATTCTTTCACCAACACTTACTGAATTCTCTCGGGGATTTTATCTACACTATCCACTTCATAGAGAAGTTGGGAGGATTAAGCAAAATAATTGTTAAGAATATGCGCTGGATATTGTCCTTTCTTCACTAATGCAAGGCATTACAAAGAAAAGAAAGTCTGATTCATCCATCCCATGATGATATGGAAACATTCTTATCCTTATTTGCAAAAAAAATGAGGAGAAATAGCTATATAATCTTTGAACATAAACAGATATGGATTTGATTTTTAGATATTTTGTGCTATATGACCTGGTAAAAATTGCTTAATTCCTGAGCCTCAGTATCCTCATGGATACATAGCTCTGTGCATGACCATCAGAATAAGACAGTGAATATTAACCATGAAGCTGTACCTGGCACAAAGAGTAATAGCAGCAGCAGCAACAAGGGCAGCTCAACCATCATATCAGGAACTATTGCCCAAAGGGATCTAGTCTATGAGTCTTCAGTCAGCAGTCAAATCTTCTATTTTATCTGACATCCCCCATATCACCTTTCACTCTATTATTATTTTCTTCTCATTGTCCTCCAGGGATAGCACCCTCGGTCCTACCTCTGGATTTGTCCCACACTGTTTGGAATTTATTTCCTATTTTATTAAGACTTAGACATCATATGTAGGTCTACAAGATCATGAAGCCCAAGGCTCTGTTCATACCTTACTTGTTTTGTTGTACCCTCAGTACCTATTACAAAGTCCATTATTATTAGAAGAGCTCAATATAAATGTACTGAATATGATTAAATGTGAAAGCTGATTTTCCCTTTCCCACATTAATCTCTCCCTTACTATACACAACTTGCCAGGTATTTATTATCCTGAATTTCCATAAGAATCTTTAATTTAGCCACTCATTTTGAGAAAACTGCAATTAACACTGTAACATATTTCCTCGGCACAGCTCACTCTCATGGAGCAGTGCTGAACAAGAGGCCAAGCTCACTTATTAGCCAAGTAATTGATCCGGCACATTAAACCTATGCAGTTCAAGCAATGGTGACTAGCTGTATGCAGTGGGCTACCAGTCTCTCACTGTAGTGAAATGTAAAAATAAATCCTTATATACTCAGTGTATGCTAGATACATAGAAAAAAGACTCTCATTCACTAATTAGTCATTCTGGATAATTCAATTTTTGTCTTTTCAACGTGATTATGGGCCCTGAAAAATACTTTTAGTACTTGGTACCTAATAAACTCTTAGAACCTGCCTATCTGCCACCAATTGTGGGCAAATAATTCTCCTAATCTACTTCTATTCTTTATTATGGTACAGCATTTGAGGTTATAACGTTCTTTGGAAATCCAGAAATTCCTAAGGCAAAATATAGGTGACACAATTATTGAAGGTACTATAACTGATTTCCCTTAAGCACAGTTCTGTTGCCATAGAATTATCTCAAATCCACCACTTTGAAAGTTGAACACTTCTCCATTCCAGTCATATGGATTCTCAACTGAGTTTTAATAGAATAATTTAAGCTCTTAGAGCAAGTACTGATTCTCACTGGATGCCTTCCTTAATGAGGATGGTCTGGATAAGTCCCCAATATTTCACTATTAGAATAGTATTAAAAGTAATGGCAGACGAAACCTTAACATGTTTATTACACAGAAGCTGTTGTAGAGGCCATTCTGAAAACTAATATTTCTCATAAAAGAATTTAAAATCTGATTAAATACAAGTAGCTTCTGATTTTTTTATATTGCTAGCACTTAAAAGTAATAGATGTGAACACTGCTTGAAAGTCAGGATTCATATTAGAGTTATTTATTATAATAAGCTCACAGGCAAGACTACAAGAGTATACTGATAAAGATCTTTGGTAAAAGAAAAAAATGGAAAACAGTATAATAAATTAAATCATGTCTAAAGGGCATATTTAGTCTTCATTATGCTAAATTATACATGCAATTAGGCAAGTACATACTGGCCTTTCAAAAATAAAGTCCAAATTTTGAACTCCATCTTCCTTTAAAAGTATATAATCATAAAAGAAACAGCAAAGCCCTAACTGACTGAAACAACCTGATGGGGACATAAAAGTGACAAAGGTTTATGACTGGATATATATTAAGACCAATGCCATATGTGTGCATGTTATTTAAAAATAGGTCACTGTTAGGCTTTTGCTAGAAGTAGGTGTTTTACTTTGAAAAATAATACAATTTCCACAATTTGCAATATACTATAAATATGACACATATACAACAAAATACTGCGAATAGTGGGATCATATTTAGTCATCAGGGCTTTCACTGTAATATGCCTGGGTGTGCATCCGACTGATGTTAAATTTAGAGGCATTTAAAGTCTCAAAAAAAAAAAAAGCAGTTCCACAGAGTGGGGAAGGAAGGGTGCTTTCGGTTCAGCACAGCATGCTCCTTGCAACAGCGAATGGCTCTGAGGGCTTCCCGCTCTGTTGCACTGTGAGAGAACTATGTTAAAATGTGTTGGTATTAGTAGAAAGAATATGTTCACTGCAAACAATGCATTTCCTCGATTTCCAAGACAACAGTAATTTCCTCTAAGTTAAAAATGACAAAGAACAAACTACTGCCAGTTCTCATTCTTAAAATTTATTGTTTCCATGTGATTGTACATTTACATTTTAGATAACATAAAGATTCAGTTTGAAGTAAATGAATTGTAACATACAATCTGTAGGAAGAAGCCACCATTTACAGCTTCTTGAATATCACAAATTCAAATGTTCTAATAATATGATAGTTTAATACCAGCTTTTTCCAATTGCTATGATTTATTGACAGAATTATAAGATGAATGCATTAGGATAGCTATTAAACATACAATACTTATTTTTGATTGGAAGCCATATCAATTTAAAGTGTAAAATAAGAAACAAAAATTAAAATAATAGCCTAATAGACTGAGTCAAATGAAACAGTGCTCATGAGATTGCTTTGTAAATTTTAGAGAGCCACTTTGTAAATTTTATTATTGTACTGTGTTTGAGACATTCCTTCCATATGTGCCTAGATCCATGCTCATTGCTATGGTGATTCTCAATGTGATCCTTTATTAACAGAAAGTTAACACAAAGGTTCTTTGAAATTCATGCAGTTTTTTTTTTTCAAAATACCCATTTTCATGAACTTTTGAAAGACCCTTTCTATACATGGATTTTAATTTTTTGCATCAAAATACACTTTTTTAAAGTTTTACTTTCCATAAACTTTTTGAAGTACCTCTATAATAGAGATGAAGGAAGAAAAGGAAAGGGAGAGAAGTGGGGGAGAGGATACAGTTGGGGGAGAAAACTGGATGGATGAAGGGAAGGACAGGTAGACATTCAGATGGATATGCATAGGTAGCATATGATGCTTGACAAATTATTTAACTTCCCTTGCTTCAATTTTATCACATGTAAAGTAGGATGACAACAATGCCTACTTTATGGGGTTGTTGTGAACATTCAGTTACTTCATCCTGGTACATATTAAGAGATCTTTAAGTGTTCATTATTGTTCCCTGTGGTTGTAATTTGACTCTCTAACAATCTGTCACTTATTTCTATGCAGTTTTTTATGTACATATTACACATAGCCTACTGAGAGTTCTCATTTACTGAGCATCCTCTACGTGCTTAGGAATAGATATTTTATATACCATAAGCCATATAATCATGAAAATAATCATTTTATGTGCTTAGTGCTATACTCATTTGTAGATGAGAAGACTAAGACAAAGTATTGGCCAACGTCATAGAACTGGTAACCTGCAAAAGCTTGAATAGGAACAAAAACAAACAATAGCAGAATTTCTATTTGTATCTCCCACATTTACGTAGTACACAACCTCTGTGGGCTTCAGTTCTAACATACTGTGATTCCCAAACCTCACAGAGTTTAAAATTAAATGATATAATATACAATAATGACCAGCAAATTGCTGGTCACAATATAACCTAATGTAGAATAGCTGTCCTCATTGTTTGGAGTATTACTGTAAGCATTATTATGTCCTTCTTTATCAACCCCATCTATCTAGCTCCATACCACACGGTCTTTCCATTTCTTTCTATTACAGTCTTCCAACTAGGCACACATATCTAGCATACTTTTACAAAGCACAAATGACACAATAAAATTGGAAAATTTCAGGGTGAAATACAATGATGGTTACTGGATCAAGTAGATAATTTAAAATATGCTATTTTCAAATATAATATCTTACATATACTGATAGAGTTTAAAAATAGTTTGATTTTTACATAAAACATGATCTAAATCAGGATTTATTTCCTTTCTTTATTAACATTTTATTATGTACATTTGTATACAAACATAAAAGTGCACAGCATAGTAATAAGAAGCCTCCATTTACTCAGCACTCAGCTCCAGTAACTTATCAACTCAGGGTCAATCTTTTTTTTTTTTTAAAGACAGAGCTACAGAGAGAGGAGGACAAACAGAGAAATCTTCCATCTGCTGATTTGCTCCCCAAGTGGCCACAATAGCCGGGGGTAGGCCAGGTTGAAGCCAGGAGCCTGGATCTTCTTCTAGGTCTTCCATGTGGATGCAGGGGTGCAAGGACTTGGGCCATCTTCTTCTGTTTTCCCAGGAGAATTAGCAGGGAGTTGGATCAGAAGTGGAACAGTCAGGTCTCAAACCAGCACCCATATGGGATTCTGGTGTCATAGATGGAGGCTTCATTTGCTTGCCACAATGCTGGCCCAATAGGGTCAGACCTATTTCCTCCATATTCTACCCCTTCCATCTACCCCCACGCTCAGCCTTGCATTATTTTTCAGGGGTTCCTATTTAATTGTTTGTTTGATGTTTGGGATACTGAGTTAATGAGTTAACTCAGATGACACAGCTAAAAATGACTATTACTTTAATAACAAGAAATTGCATTTTAAACAATTTCAAAACAAGAAGATGAAGAGTTGATATTTGAGGCCGGTGCTGTAGCATAGCAGGTCAAGCCACCACCTGTGACACCAGCATCCCTGGTGTCCTGGTGTAGAAAAGTGGTCCTGGCTGCACCACTTCTGATCCATCTCCCTGCAAATAGCCTAGGAAAAGAAGGAGAAATGGCTCAAGTGCCTGGGCCCCTGCCACCCACATATTTGACCCAGATGAAGCTCCTGGCTCCTGGCTTTGACCTGGTGTAGCCGTGGCCATTGTGGTCATCGTGGGAGTGGACCAGCAGAGAGAAGTGTCTCTCTCCCGCTCCCTCTCTCTCCCTACCCCCATGTGTGTGTGTCTCCCTCTCTCTGCAACTCTGACATTCAAAATAAATAATTATTTTAAAAACAGTTTAGATGTTTTCAAAATTAACTCTAAATTAATACTAGATTAGTTAAAAATTTTATATCACCTCCACTAAACTTGCGATGGATAACTTGTAAAGTGATACACCAAAATGCAATAAGATACTTTTTTGTTTTGTCCTGTGTTTTTCCCCCAGAATAGTGTCCCTTTGATGAAAAAGGTCATTATAAAAGATATTATAATTCTTTACATTGACAATTATAGGCATGCCTAAATAAATTCCTACAATGTGAAGTAAGAACTAATCCTTGTATAAATACAATAGTTAACTGAGTATAATTCCTAGCAGTATATTTTAAAATGAAATTTGTGTGTACCAGTGGTGATAATTTGCACTCATTTGAATGCTTTTGAAGCATTATCTTCACAAGTTCCTAACTTTTCTACAGTAAGTCAAACATGCAATTTGATGAATATAAATTGCAGCAATTTTTCCACTGCTAAAATGGTTTCTAAGCATTATAAGAAGAGTTTACTTGGCTACTGTCTCAACATTGAATACTTTGGTGTGTGGTCACAATAAGAAAATGACAAATTGATATGTTTTATTTTATACTTTTTTTTTGAAAGAAGTGTATAATTCTTACTAAAAACTACAAAAGATGAAATTAGCAACAAGCAACTATAACTGAATACATTTCAAGCAAAATGTCATTCATCTTTGTTAAATTGATCTGCTGAGTCTACAAGAAATATCTCCAAGATTTTCTCATGATGAGCCAAAACTTAAGGGATAAACAGAACTAGCAGTTAATGTACCTAGCATGGGACTAGTTAATTACCTTTTTCTTCTATGTTTCAAGTTTCAATGCCTATACCAATTCCTCTTGTTTACATAGGAAATTAACTTTCATATTTAACATCAATAAAAGTTATATTACTTATATTAGACACCAAAAATTAATTGTAATAAAACGCTAATATTTAATGAGTATGAGCAATTGCCAATTGTGTTTACATGTATCCATTCATTCATTCTTATATCTTATCTTTCCTATGAGGTAGGTAGCATTAATATTCCCACTTTACAGATGAAGAAATTATAGCTTAGAAAAGTCAACAGAATCTAAGGTGTACATATATAAAAAATTCAGTAACTATAGTATCCTGATTGTGTCATAATATCTTTAAATAGGCATGCCATACGTGTTGACTTAAATTTGAACAATAAGTTGCATTAAAATCTATCTAGTAAAGTCAAGGAATTCTGATCTTGAAAAGACTTGTCTTGTTATAATATTGGTCATTTATTGAGAGAGTTCGAGAATTTTTATCAATAAAGTCTTACTTTTACAGAATATCTTTGTTTAGTTTCCATAAAAACAGACTCTGAAGTATACTTAATCCAACAGTGATATGGTAGGATATGTTTCCAGGAAAACAACAGAAACTGAGTAGAAAAGTGTGATTGTGGAGTGGAGTGTATGAGCTGAAAGTTCAAGGAAGCAATAGAGTTCACAACTCTGAATTTGTCAGCTGAGAGTGAAAGAGTCCATGTATTTATTCCTCTGCAACCAGAAGTGATTAAGAGTTTCCTATATACAAGGACATCAATTCAAAGACAGATCTGGCTCCCTCTTTGTGGAGACCAGGTGGGCTGAGGCAGGTTGAAAGAATCCAAAGAAGAGCTGCAAGAACTAGCTGCTAGTGTGAAAGCACACAGGGAAAAGGTTAAATGGATGTAAGAGATATGAGTAGTCAACTGACAGAATCATCCATAGAGACCTTATTTCTTCATCTCAAAGTGAAAATAACATGGAGGACTGTCATGAGAATAAAAAGGGTAATGCGAGTCTTGCATTGTGATGCAGTGAGTTACCTGCAGCCTGTTCCACCAGCAACCCATAGCACAGTACCAGTCAGTCTCAGCTGCTCTGCTTCTGATCCAGCTCTCTGGCTAATGCACTTGGGAAAGCAGCAGAGGACAGCTCCAGTACTTGGGCCCCTGGTACCCACGCAGAACACTTGGTTGGAATCCTGGGCTCCTGACTTCCACCTGGCCCAGCCCTGATCATTGTGGCCATTTGGGGAGTGAATCAGTGGGTGGAAGATCGATTGATCTCTTTCTTTCTCTCTCTCTTCTCTTTCTCACTCTCACTTTTCCACTCTGCCTCTCAAATAAATAAATCAATCCTTTTTTCCTTTAAAAAAAGTATAACATGTACAAAATTCCTAACCTATCATCTGGCAAACAACAAAACTCAATGCCATCCTGTTGTTACAGGAGTCGGAGGTAATCCTGGGAAGGAATAACACAATGCTCACCACACAAGAAAATGACACCCACCACTGCCAATTACTTTCCTATTTCCATTACTGGTTCTTCTTGAGGTATACAACCTAAATTAGGTTCTATTCAACTCCAAAGCCAAAACATGCTTGGAAACAGGACACCATTTATGGAGGTGAGTGTGCTAGTTCAAGATCTGTGCACCACAGAAAAGGCACTATTCTTAACAACTTTACAGCTACCAATGATAGCACAAGAAACTCAGAAGACAAGAACTAGCTATTAAATATGATATTCTTTATTGATAACAGTAGTAAAAAGAATAGCAATGGAAAGGACATTTCTGACATTTATTTCATGATTCTCCTGGATATTGATATTCCTTTCAAAGTTACTGATGAGAGTAGTCGGGAGTATCTTGTGCTATGGTGAATGTGGGCACTTGCTTTATATATCTTCCGATAAGTAAAAGAACCCAACTACAAGGAAAATAGAAAGGAAGAAGGGTGTACAAGGAAAGATATATCAGGTCTAACCTTCCTTGACTCAAATGAAAATTTAGGCTTGAAAGCAAATGCATAGAGAAGCAGGTACCACATAAATGTAATATTAAAGGAGGGGATGGGAATGATATTAACTATGTAGCTCTCTTGTTTGACTTGTTCCCATGAGCATGAGTCATTACTGTGATTTATTTTTAAGATTTAAAAAAAATACAAAAGGAAAATTTAAGGTTAATTTATAATAGATGAAATGAGAGACTATATTGCTTTTTAAAAATGTCTTGATTAAAGTAGAAATAAAAAGATCTCAGCTAATATAAGAAAATGGTTTTCCCTCTTCATATTCCCAAATAAGGAGTATATGTAAAATGATTAAAAAATCGATGTGGTAACTCCCTTTGTCTCAGAGTCCAGGGGGTAAGAGTCAATTTAGGAGCTGATCTAGTTGTATGGCTACATAAGTGTTTAAGGACCAGATGATGAGTCCATCACTTCGCTGTTCTTTGCCCTGTGCAGGTGAAGGGTGTGGTCAGAGTTCAATGACAAAGTGAAAATCATTAAGACAGTCTCCTCTCCTGCCCCATGGGCAGGCTGTGTTTTCCATAGGTATTACTTTATAGAAAAACCAGAAAACAAGACTGCTCCTTTCAGGAATGTCATGATACAACCCTGCTATCTCCATTTCCGTAAGCACTGGCAGCAGGAGTTGGCAGGAGAGTCCTCATTCTAACTGTCATCTCTAGAAGAGGCAGCTGGTAAACATAATTCTGAATCTATGTCAATCCCTATTGATAGCTATTACAGACATACTCACATTATAACTATGAACCCCAGTTTACTTTTTGTTGCCATTTATTAGTTATTATTATTATGTGTAATTGATTTTTTCACCTTCTAAGAAGGTAGTTATCAACTGTACACTGACATAGCATCTAATACCTACCTCAGTATATCTTCGAGGAGACTCTTCCTGACATCTTCAAACAGGGATTGTTTCAACAGCCCTGGCCTCTGAGAGTATACACTGCTGTACACATAAATCTTTTGTGTACAAATAAACACACAAAAAGGTAAACAAAATGTTAAAATAAACTTATTAAGATATTTTCGGGAGAATGTTGTGGCACAGGGTAAAGTTAGCTCTTACAACACTGGCATCCCATATTAGAGTGCCAGTTTGAACCATGGCTGCTCAGCTTCTAATCTAGCTCCCTACTAATGTACTGAGGAAGGCAGGGGTAGATAGCTGAAGTACTTGGGTACCCATTATCCATATAGGAGACCTGGATGGAGTTTAGGCTGCAGGCTGCACCAACCCTGGTTATTGTAGCCATTTGAGGACATCACCTGATCTTTCCTCTGCCTCCACACACCCTGGACTCTGTGAAATAAATTAATGAGTAAACCTTTAACTTTTTTTTAATTTTAGCTTATTCAACAGAAGAACAAAAGCAGTATTTTCTCCATGAGTTCACTGAAGTTTTTTTTTTTTTTTAGGATGCATACCACACATGAGCTATGTTGTAATGTTTTCTCAAGGTAGGAAATATATTCAGTTTTTAAGGAGAAATTGGTTATGAATAAATTTTTAAAAGCTGTATACGAATGTTATATCCATATATTGTAAAAGCTATAACTACTATTTATAAAATCATGTGGCTTTTACTAAGTATTCTCCTTTGTATGAATATAATCATCTTCTGTGGGGTTATGATGCTGGACAGTTCCCAAAGTACTTTGAGATAGGAGATACCCAGAGGCTTCACTAGGTTTTCAGAGAAAGTAAATCCCAGATTGTAAATGTGCCTGGACCCTGTATTTGCCTCTTAACTGTTTTAAGTAACACACACATACGTACACACACACACACATTTTCCCTGCCATTTATTTTACTGATAACAAATGTGTGATTATCACAGTCTCCATAGAATAAAAATGCTCTTGGACATGTGTTTTAAGATCATATTAACTAGCATCATTTTAAAAGTAAAAAAAATGTATTTTAAAATTGTAAAATCTGAAGGAAAAGAATACATTTTTTTACAATATAATCTACAAATAATGTCTTCAGAATCCCCAGTGATTCTGCTAAACTCAAACGTAGGAAATAATTTAAAAAATATATTTAGTGACACTTTAATCTTTAAAATTTAAGCAAAACATTCAAATAGATTTTATGCACTCATTTTTGATATATGCTGTTTCTCCTTTTTTCTAGAGAATACAAATGAAATGATAACATTATCATGAGTTCTAAAATGTGTGTGTGTGTGTGAGTGAGAGAGAGAGAGAGAGAAAAGAATCATATCTTTCCAAAGAAGAAAGTCACATTAACTCTCATGCTGTTCTTATCAAATGAGTTCCTAGATGTATTTTGAGGAGACAACAGATTCCATGCTTATGTCTCTATTCATTATTTTAGTAGCTTCAGTTGAGAGCAAGGGAATACATAGGAGAAAGGTATAACTGCAATTTAGTGCTATACTTTTAATTCACAGTATTTTATATTTGTCTTTAAAAATTATTTTATTTATTAATATCTTCATGGGATTATTTTTATTAAGGACTACTCAATTATTTAATAAGCACCCTAAGGAAACACTTCAAATATTATTTCTCAGCTTAATCTTACATAGCTTCTGCACACAATGCAAACATTCTGCTACTGTAGATACTATTCAAGGGTACTTAGGTTTGAAGTAGTACAGCGATTGATGGATTATAAGCCATGAATCTTTTTAAAATTTACCAAAATCATGTGTATAATCTTGATCATACAAAATAAAAAGATGGGCTCTAAAGAAAGAGTGCCAAAATATTTTCTGATCTCTATGACTGCAATCATCTAGTTTGCAAAAGAGTGTTGATTTTAAATTAAATCCTCAATGATTTGATATTGTGTTTTCAGAACTTTACAAGCAAAACTGTCCTAAGGAATTCAGAGCTTTCCTCACAAGACCAAAGCAACAGTGCATGAAATTGAACTCAAAAAGAGCCACCATTCTGTGTGACTTCTTGGCTGACACAATTTAGATATTTATAGCTTTACGAATGGGCCACTGGAGAAGAACTTGAAGCTTTCTCTAGCCAGGGAGGATTAATGAACGTGTGCACCTGGTAATTACACCACTCCATCTTCCTGAAAGCCCTCACGCTGCCTCCATGGCAGAAACTATAATGAAAATGCATTGAAAAATATCAATCTGCAATTCTACAATTTAAATAGTAAAACTTGGTATCTTTTCTCCCCACATATTCGAGATGTGAGAACAACACTGACAGTATTTAAACTTAAAACAGAAGCTGACTGTCAGTGAATTATTGAGCATGCCTCATTTCCTAAGTAAATCTCATGATAGTAAAATGAGATTACAAATATAGCAATAAATATATGTGCATACATATAAAACATCCAAATGTACAAGAGAGAACCTGTAACTGCTTACTTTTTATCATACTCTTCTTTGTCAATAATGCCTTTACTTCAAAGCAGACTCCTTTCCTATGATCAAATCATAACCCAAATGTGCAAAGGTAAAATTTAGAAGTGTAAAGGTATCTTCCAAGTTACCTTATCTATTCTCTTTTCTAAACTCTAACTGAATGTAAAACCTCACTTAACTTTTTCAAATATAAATAAAATATAAAGCATCCCATTTTATTGTATAATGGTATGTTAACTGCAAAATTACTTCAAACAGAAAAGCACACAATGTCATAGTGTCTAACTCAAATAATTTGTCACAAAGAAAAAGCATCTTAAAACTTGAACAAATAAAACTTTTGACAATACTAGTTTTTCCTCAGGTGAAACAAAATATACAGGTTCAACCCAGTGTTTCTTAATGTTGTGGCATGAAGAAATTTGATACTCTAAGGAAGACAGCAATATATGTATACACCAAGAAGCCTGACTTAAAAAAAAAAAAAAATCAAGGTGCTCTAAGCAAAGCAGGGTTTTATGATAAAGTTTCATGGTACTCACACTGAATTTTAATGACTGCTTTAGTAAAGCAGAAAGAGAGGAAATTTAATGTAAGCACTGATACTAAAAGTTAATTGCTGCCTTAACGCACCAGCACCAAGATTCTTCTAGCAGGAGTCTCTTAAAAACACCTTTAAAAGCAGAAGAGGGCACAAGCTTTGAAAAAAAAATTGTCAGTTACTGTTAAACTCTATTGTTCCCTGATGGAGTATAGAAGAAAGAAATGTTCAGGAAGGGGAAGTGGATCTGAATTGCCTCCTCCAGAGGAGCCAAACAAATTGGCTGTAAGGAGACTTCAAAAGCAGGGTGACCAGAGAGGCTCAAAGACCTTACAGATTTGGGCTACTCTCCCTTACTATTGCCTTACTATTGTGTATGTGTGTGTGTATGTGTGTGTAATTTCCCGTACGACAATATGATCTAACTTCAGGGAAATAATGGAAGGATGCATTTGTGACTGCTATGATTCCCAGCCCTTTATTCTGCCTCTAACCAGAAGAATCACTGATTATCACTTAATCCGGACCTCAGCCTTCCAAGTACAAAAGCATCTCCTCCCACCTACTGCTCACACGCTCCTGCATCAGAATAGAAGACTTACATAGAGGCTGCCAGACTCACTGAAGAGCACTTTCCTCTCAACAGATGGCTGCTGGCTTTTAGGCACACACGCACTCAGACACACTTGCCTACCTTAATAAGGTGTGCAAGAAATCGCTTCCGTCCCCACTGATGGTTTTAGTTCAGAGAAGCCAGCAATGCCTCCGCACAAAGCTTTGCCATTGCTAGTGTGAAGAGAAAGAGCTGCTGGGATGCTGAATGGCACATCAGCCAACTTTGTGTGTAGCAAAGGCTCTAAAGAAATCCTGGGCTGAAGCTCTGCTGGATCGTGGATTGGACTCAATTCCACTCCACGTATAGCCTATGTTACCAAATAGAGATCATTTCTGGAAGCACTTAGAGCAAGTTTGTGTGAACAAAGACAGGACCTTTTTTCTTTCTGAAATAATTTTAAAATCACTGTGGCAAACTAGAGACTGGATATTTTTAAGGGAGATAATAAATTGTGAACTCCATGAGACTCTGAGGATTTCTTTCAAAACCATAGTCCTGGCTTATAGGATCCAGCAAGTTCTCAGTAATAGTATTTGGTTGAATGCTGAATATTGAACTGATATCAGGGTCCAATTAGAATTTGCACAATAATTTACATTCTGTAATGAAAGTAAAAATTATTTTAGAGGCCTCTGCTGTGGTACAGTGGATAAAGCTGCAGCCTGTGACAATAGCATTCCATGTGGGTGCTGGTTCTTGTTCCGGCTCCTCCACTTTCAATTCAGCTCCCTGCTAACGGCCTGGGAAAAGCAGGAGAAGATGACCCAAGTACTCGGGCCCCTGCCACTCACATGGGAGAGCTGGAAGGAGCTCCTGGCTTTGGTCTGGCACAGCCCAGGCCATTGTAGCCACCTGGGGGAGTGAACCAGTGGATGGACGGAAGATATTTCTCCCTCCCTCCCTCCCTCTTCCTCTCCCTTTCCATCTCTCTGTACCCTCCATGTATCTGTAATTCTGACTTTTGAATAAATAGATCTTAAAAAAAAACTTTAGTGAATGCATTTAGTTTGTTGAAAACAATATTAATATTTTCTTGTTACCCCAGAAATTCCTAATATTAACATAGTTCATTATAAGCATCCATTCTATAATGAATGAATAGCAGGTTTTCTTGAACTCACTGATATGATACATATTTATAATCAGCTGTACATATAATACATATACTTATTAACCCTCTGGCACTGTTCATCACAGTCTTAAATTAAACTTGCATGCTAGGCTGAATAAAAGACTTCCATTCCTCAATGAAGTTTTACTTCTTGCACAGCAACTTGTCTGTAACCCTAAATTGAAGAAGGCATATTCTATACCATATTGCTCTCCTAAAACAAAATGCAAGCTTCCAGGGAGCCCCTAGGTTAACTTTCGAAACGAAAGGGAAAGATTCCAAAGTGCCCTACTCACAGGTCTTGCCACAGACACACCCCTGGAAGCAATCTCTGGTGAGTGCAGACTGGGACAGCCAAGGAACACACTTAATTTGGTAGATGGCATCCCTAATGTGGCAGGCTTTATTGTACTCTTTATGACAATACCTACTGATTATGATGTGCTTGTTTAATAAACAGAATAATTACCTACACCCAAAACAAAACAGGAAATTAGTAACTTAAGTGGTGCTGAAGTGTTTATGTACCACAACTGACTACTGTATTCTTTATTGCTTATTACTCCACTTTTAAACATCTTCTGAATCCTCCCTTTACATACACACATCTCCCATTCTGAGCACCAATATTATGCATAGGAAAATCTACCTATACTTGCAGCCTTGCCATGCAAACTATACCCATAACAGGTTATCAATATGTATTTGTCAAGTGATCAGATAAATTATAAATAAAGGAAAACATACTGATATTTACATCTTCAAATGGCTACTATGGCATATGAGTTTATAGGAGTTGATACTTGGGCTGTCTACCTTTTGAATTTTCTTTTCTTCTCTAACAAACCATTGGACTTTGCTTTACGGATGGATTAAATCCGACAGAGCCTAATACTTAAGGGCCATTTCAGCACTACCTCTACAGTGCTGAACTACTTATGCAGCTTTGCAGATTCAAATGCATGCAGACATGATCCTTTTCCTTACTCCCTCACTACAGATTGTACAACTGAGAAAGAATGGGGGCCTTTTATTTATAAAACATCACTATAATGTGTAAATAGGTACTCTTTCCCTTTGAGCAACTCATAGCCATCCAGACCTCAAACAAAGGTGGATTAGCCCTTTCTTGGCTAATGTTGTGATTTGTATCACAGAGGTTATCAGAAACTCCTTGGCAGAATGCAAATCAAGCATCTTGAATGGAAAAAGGATCAAAGCCCAGCACCTAAACATTGTTCATACCTGCTGTTCATATCTTTATGCATCAGAAAACTTGAAAGCATAGAGAAATTAGATTTGAAAGGAAATGTGCTTTCCAAAGTGTATGTAATTATTTAGATTTTTAGCATATTTAGCCCTCTTGGATTACTATACTGCATCTCACTGTAGGGAAGTGGCTGAGTTGGGAAAGCTGAATGCAAAAGGCTTGAGAGCATCCTGGCTCAGCTACTTATAAGCTGATTGACCTGTACAAGCCATTTAAACTTTCTGGCTTCAATTTTCACATATGTGAATGGAACTAATATCTCATCCAGAGGTGAGAACTGGATAGATACTAAAGCAGTGTTCGTCAAAATTTAATTCAATACAATCACCTTGGTATAATCATAAAAATGTGAAGTCTAATTCACTAGATCTGAGGTAGTACCTGAAATTCTGGATTTCTAATATGCTCATAAGTGATACAGATGCCACTGCTCTGTGGACTCCATATCAGGTAGCAAATATCCATGGAAAACACTGATTTTCTTCCAAATTTGAGAGAGTTTGTGTCCTCTTGCCATTTTTATTTAGCACATGTTTTTCCTCAACATATACTCAGTCAACAAGTACTGGACACTTCCTCTATTGAAGGTGCTATGAAAAACATAGGAATTACAGAAACTATAAATACATTGTCCTTTCCTAAGGATGTCATGAAACTATGGGAGAACCAAAATCATTCAACCTCACAAACAGCTTGGACACTGAGGACCAAAGTTACCTACTTCTTACACTCACACAGTTTACAGCCTATTTGAACATTATTTACCATCGCATTGTCTTCATTAACATAACTTTCCTTTTCCAGGAGACTCCTGCCTAGACAATAACTTCATTAGAGTAACTTCCACAAAGTCCCATTAACTTAATAGAAAACATCAATATAGAATTCATCCTCTAATATTCTCTAAACCTCTTGTCTCAAACTGTTGTGCTGTTTCAACCAAATCTAAGTTGTAACATCATGATCCTTATCCAACACTAATTTCCTCCCACACTGAAATTCTTAATCAAATGCAACCTACTCTTATTCTGAAACACTAACAGAGCTCTGTCGAGGCAGTGATCTTATAAAATATCACTCCACCCAGTCTTATCAATTGGTTGTGTTGGTGATATTTAGGGAGCCAACATTCTACATATGAAAGAAATGGTCATGTGAACCAAAAGCATGTAACAAGGAAGTATCCATTAGTGCCATGGGGAGGATGGAAGAGACTCTGGTCTCTGTAGTCTTCATCACATATAAATGTACAATTTAAGTACAAGGGTACTTCAAGGTTTTTTTGGAAATGGGATTAAAAATAAGTTCATTTTGGTGCAAAATTTTAAAAATCTATATGTAAGAGGGCTCTTTAAAAAGTTCATGAGATTGTATATTATAAAAAATGTATGAATTTCATTTTTATGCACCTAAATACACTTATCTTTGAATTACTTTTCCATAAAATTCTTGAGGTACTTTCATAAAAGCAATGTATTCTCTGTAAACTTAGCCCCCTTTCATTTATTAACCAGATATTTAACATATTTATTTACTTTATTTGAAAGGAAGGAAGAGGAGTAAAAGGAGAATAAGGAGAAGGAGAGGGAGAGGGAGAGGGAGGGGGAGAGGGAGAGAGGGAGAGGGAGAGGGAGAGAGGGAGAGGGAGAGAGGGAGAGGGAGAGAGGGAGAGGGAGAGGGGGAGGGGGAGGGGGAGGGGGAGAGGGAGAGAGGGAGAGGGAGAGAGGGAGAGGGAGAGGGGGAGAGGAAGAGAGGGAGAGAGGGGGAGAGGGAGAGGAAGAGAGGGGGAGAAGAGGGAGAGAGAGAGAGCACAAGAGCGAGCACACTAGAGAGCAAGAGAGAGAGAGTGCTCACATCCACTGGCTCACTGCCTAAATACCCAAAATGAGTGAATGATTGATACTAGGCCAGGGCCAAAGCCTGGAGCTAGAAACTCAAGCAGGTCTTCAAATGTTCTCCCTTGTGGGAGACAGGAACCTAATCACTGAGTTATGTGTGCTGTCTCCCAGGTTGTGTATTAGCAGGAAGCTGGGGTCAGGAGCCAGAGCTGGGAAGTGAACCCCTTAACAACTAACTCAAATGTCCACTCTAATCCAGACATTTCGATGGCATTCCTGTTGCCAGTATTGACTGTAAAAAAAAAAAAAAAAAGTATGTGATGCTGGCACCGCAGTGCAGGGGGTTAAAGCCCTGGACTGCAATGCTGGCATCCCCATGTGGGCACCAGTTGGAGTTCTGGCTGCTCTACTTCCGAAAAAGCTCTCTGCTATGGCCTGGGAAGGCAGTGGAGGATGGCCCAAGTCCTTGGGCCCCTGCATCCACATCCGAGACCAGAAAGAATTCCTGGCTCCTGGCTTTGGATCAGCCCAGCTCTGGCTGTTAGAGCCATTTGGGAAGTGAACCAGCAGATGGGAGACCTCTCTTTGTAACTCTGTGATTCAAATAAATCAAATAAATCTTAAAAAAATGTATGTGATAGGTCTATGCCCTGGTGTTGCACTGGATGCTTGAAAGTGTCACTGACCCATACTAAAGCAGAATAGGAAATTTTCTTGTGAACAAAATACCTAAGCAAGAATTCAAGGAAGTCTAAAACTGGGGGAAACACAACATTCAAACAGATACATACATATCATGGAATTCTCTGGGGGAGAAAAGTGGAGCAAAAGATTTTAGAATAGTGAGAAATTAACTTGGGTCTTTTTATAAAGGAACAAACATTCCTACCACAGTAAGTAGTTTATGCCATTGCTACTCAGTGTTTAATCCACAAATTACATCACTGATATAACCCTGATAACTTTTTATTTATTATTTATTTATTTATTTTTTGACAGAGAGAGAGACAGAGAGAAAGGTCTTCCTTTTCCATTGGTTTACCCTCCAATGGCCACTGCGGCCGGCGCACTGCGGCCGGCGCACCACGCTGATCCGAAGGCAGGAGCCAGGTGCTTCTCCTGGTCTCCCATGGGGTGCAGGGCCCAAGGACTTGGGCCATCCTCCACTGCCTTCCCGGGCCACAGAAGAGAGCTGGACAGGAAGAGGGGCAACTGGGACAGAATCCGGCGCCCCGACCAGGACTAGAACCCGGTGTGCCAGCGCCACAGACAGAGGATTAGCCTACTGAGCCGTGGCGCTGGCCCCTGATAACTTTTTTTAAGATTTATTTATATGAAAGACAGAGTTACAGAGAGAGGTAGAGATAGAGAGAGAGGTCTTCCATCTGGGTTCACTCCCCAGATGGCTGCAATGGCTGGAGCTGCGCCGATCCAAAGCTAGAAGCCAGGAGCCAGGAGCTTCCTCTGGGTCTCCCATGTGGGTGCAGGGGCCCAAGGACTTGGGACATCTTCCACTGATTTCCCAGGCCATAGCAAGAGCTGGATCTGAAGAGGAGCAGCTGCGACTAGAACTGGCACGCATATAGGATGCCAGCACTTCAGGCCAGGGCTTTTACCCATTGTGCCACAGCGCCAGCCCTTGACCCTAACATTTTACAAATGCAGAAACTCAGGCCACACCCCAGAGCAACTGAGTAATTAGTTCATTAATAGCATTTCCAGTTAATTTTTATGTACATCAGTTTGAGAAACACTGCTCAAAATTATATCCTGCATGCTATGGGAACCTATTGAAAGGTTTTTTAAGCAGGGAAGTGACATGATGAAATGTGAATTAAGAAAAAAATTACCCTGTGTCCATTCATTCCTTCAGGATATATATGCCAGGCATTGACCTAGGAGCTGGGAACTCAGAATTATTTAGAGGAGATTAGATGAATATCCCTATTCATTATTCATTCAACAAACATTTATTGCATGCCAACATTGATTTGACTTCTCCTAAAGCTTTAGAAACAATCCCAAACTGATGACTGTGTTTTTAATGCAGCCACCTTTGTTGGCCAGGAAAAATAATTATTAAGAATCTCTCAGCACACTAGCCTCAGAATTAACAGTATCAGGCTGTTGGCTCAAATACGAAATGTTTTGTTGATGTAGTTTTATAGAATTTTTATTGCAATGATATTTGCTATATGGGAACTTGACCCACAGTACAAGTTGTAGTACAAGATACCAGTCAATACTGTTTTTTTTAAATGAACAATAGGAGATGTACAGCTTGTAAATCTAAAGTTTAATATTAGAGATGATAAGATCATTCCAAATTTTGCTAATGTATGCAGAGAATTGTCCTTTAATGACTGAAAACAAAAGCAATAAATTCTAAGTATGGGAAGTCTCTTTTTATTAATACTTAAATGTCTTATCAGAATTCATACAAATTTGGTATGAGAAGTTCTAGAAAGCTTATCTAGCCTATTTCATGCATGTTTTATTCTTGTTTCCTATACGCAAACATAGCGAAGATGGGTGGGCAATGAGCTCTCAGGTTTACTTATCTATTCTTGGTTTTTTTTGTTGTTGTTGTTTTTTTGTTTTGTTTTGTTTTGTTTTTGACTGCCTGTGATCACCCAGGCTACAGTAAATGTAAGGAAAAGTATCCACTATGGATAAAGGTAAATCCATCATGTTCCTGACTCAGTTCCTTTGTAGTTGCAGGGACAACTGACTATCATTTAGGAGTACAACTATAACATAATGTAAATATAGTTTTAGGAGCATGACTCCCAAATAGTAGAGTATGAATCTATGACCCTTTAATCACATTCTTATAGATTCAGAGAGTTTGGGGGAGGCCCTATACCATGGGCTTCTGGCTGATTCACTGAGGGAACAGAGATTCATGAGGGTCTCCCCAGGAGAGGTCAACCTTCTACTAGAGTAGGACAAGGTTGTGACATTTAGCCTTCTTGCTAACTTATGTCTCCTTCCATCACCGGGCATGGGCTTAGGATTTCCACATTACTCATTCTGAATGATATTCCAGTTGGAAAATGCAGTTCTGAAGGCAAATCAAAATTCAAAGAATACCTTCAGTACTACTCACTTATGAAACCTTATATAAGAACTCAGATTTTTTTTAAATTGTTTATTTAAACTCTATAACACTAGAGATAATAGTAGTGTCTTGTAGAGTTGTTTGGAAGATAAAATAAAATAAAATACATATAGTTACTGGCACTTACTAGACTTTCAGTAAATATTATTAGTTGCTTTCCCTACTGCCTTCTGGATTACTAGTGATCCCCATAAAAATAATATTTACCTAAGTTACAATCATCACTAATACTTTTAATCAGATGAGCTAACTTAATAGGGATAATAAACCCCATGAAGAGGCTAAGAATAATATTTTTGAAGTATGTGAAGGGTAGACCCAAGGAAGGGGTAGTTGTTTGGAAATTACTGATATCTCAGAAGACAGTGGACCACAGTTCTCAGAGCCATTGAACATTAGGGCTGAATATATTATTAAACCATGTATTTCACAGATGAAGACACTGAGGCCAAGTGAAATGAAAAATTTGCTTAGGGCCAAGAGTTATAACACTACCAATTTAGGTTTGAAACCTAATGAGAAGATTACAAAAGGAAAAAAAAATTGAAAAGAAATAGAAGCAAGGGAAATGAAAGAGAACAACAGACCGGGATGAGGACTTGAATCCTTATTGCTTCTGCTCTATCAGCAGAAGACATTCTTCTGGGTAAATCAGTAATATTCCTGAGCCTCCCATGAGAAGTGCTGGAATATATCCAGAGAAATCTCATATCCTCTCCAACCAAGATCATGGAGAGAGACTAGTACAGCCTGTGGTCCTGCTTCCTCAAGGACTCTCAGAGACCTTCACAGACAGGCCTTATCTGTACTGATCCATTAAAATGGGTCATCAGAAACAGCATGATCAAGCTTTATACTCCCTTCCCAAATCATTTCAAAGACTTCCAAGGAGCTAAAGTAACAGGCATTGCTATGAAGACCCGGATTGGACATAAAGGCACTCCAAGGGAGGGGGCTTACTTTGAATATTATCTCAGCAGAGACAACTATCAAAGGTTTATCCTTGGGTGGGGGTGGGGTGGGGAGGCTAGCACTGAGGCACAGCAGGTAAAGCCACCGCCTGCAGTGCTAGTATCGCATATGGGCGCCAGTTCGAGACCCAGCTGCTCCACTTCCAATCCAGCTCTCTGCTATGGCCTGAGAAAGCAAAAGAAGATGGCCCAAGTGCTTGGACCCCTGCACACGTGCGGGAAACCTGGAGGAGGCTCCTGGCTCCAGATCGGCCCAGCTCTGGCCATTGCAGCCATCTGAGGAGTGAACCAGTGGATGGAAGACCTGCACCTTCCCTCTCCGCCTCTGCCTCTCTGTAAGTCTGCCTTTCAAATAAATAAATGCTTAAAAATAAAGGTTTGTCCTCAGCCAAGCTTTCTTCCCTAAATTCCAGACTTGCATTCAAATATATTCATGACTTTAACGAAATGTGTAACTTACTTCCACATCTAACAAGTACAGTAAAATCTCTTCTTCCTTCTACCTCCACCCCTCTACCACTTCTACCACTGTCTATGCTCTGTCCACCCTATCTACCTTGGGTCATCTAAACTTTGCATATCACATGGCATTCACTAGCAACCTGGTAGTGCTACCTTCCAAAGATATCCAGAATTCATCAACTCCTCCTTGCTTCCACTGAAACCATCATGGGCTAGAAACACTTATTTCTCACTTGAATTATGGAAGTACCCTCTGCTTTCTCTTATGAGTCACTCTACTGCCTATTGCCTATTACGTATCTAGAGTGATCCATAAAGCCTGTGTGAATTCATCGCAATTATCCCCCTCCAGTGATGATTCCATTTATACAAATTTCTTCAAACATAAAATTATAAAAGTGTAGAACAGATCAGTGGTTGTCAAGGGTTAGAGGTGAGATTGGGCAATTTGGATGGATATGACTTTAAAGAAACCTGATATAGTTTCTTTGTGATGATGGAACCATTCTGTAGTGGTTCCATGGTTCCATACATGGTACAAAATTGTATAGAATACACACAAATCAGTACATGTAAAAACTGGTGAGATTAATAATTAATAATCCTATAGCTCATACCAACCTTAATTTTCTGATTTTGATATATGTAGCTATATAAATAACTTTTTAAATATTTATTTTTTTTATTTGAAAGATAGAGTTAGAGAGACAAAGAATGTGAGAAATAGAAAGAGAGAAATCTTTCACCTGCTGGTGCACTTCCCAAATGGCTCAAAGACCAGGGCTGCGCCAGTCCGAAGCCAGGAGCCAGGAGCTTCATTTGGGTCTCCCGCATGGGTACAGGGACCCAAGGACTTGAGCCATCTTCTACTGCTTTCCCAGGAGCATTAAGAGGGAGCTGGACCAGAAGTGGAGCAGTTGGGACTCGAATCATGACCCATAGGAGATGCCAGTAGCACAGATGGCACCTTAACCAGTTATACCACAACACTGGCCCCATAAATGTAACTGTTAAGGGGAGCTAGAGGAAAGGTAATCACATCTTTTATGAACTATTTTTTTTGCAACTTCCTGGGAGTCTACAGTTATTTCAAAATAAAAAGTTTTAAAATACCAGATGCACATATCATTCCTCAAGGTTTTGTATTTGTGGTTTCTTCTACCTAAAATGGTATTCTTTCAGATATGTTAATGGCTAATTCTCTCACTCCCTTGGAATTTTTGTTCAAATATCACCTCATCAACACCTTCTTAAACTGTCATATGTAAAATATCAATTTCCTGTCACCTTTTCTCTAACCTCTGAACTTTTCCTTAGCTTTTTCTTAAAACTTTCATTTCAAATACTACTTATTTATTTTATCATTTAGTACTTTTTTTGCTTCCTACTATAGAAGCTCCATAAATTGAAGAATTTTGTTTTTTGCTGTTTTTTTTTTTTTTTGCTGTTGTTATTGTTAACCCTGTACCTAAGTCAGTACATGCCATTCTGTACACATTCAATAAAAATTTGATTAATGAATAAACAGTGGACAGGTAAAGCTATCAGAAGAAGCTGTCATGCAGATTGAGGTAACAGGAAGGGCTTAGTCTGACAAAATTACATTCCTTGACATTATAAAAAAGGAAAAGAAACTAACCAAAAAGAATAAGAAACCTGAGAATGAGAAAGAAAACTAGTTCCTACTGCTTCCATGATGCAAACAAAATCAAACCACATTATTAACAAATGTTTTTCTTTTTACAATGCACTTGAGTGCCACCGTGGAGAAGTATATTATGGAGAGAACACAGCACACATGTATAAAAATAAGTAACTTCCCTGGAAAGAATCAATACAAGCAGTCCCCAGATTACAAGTGGATTGTGTTCTGCACATCTGAAAGGCAGCTACTTAGTTATCTACTAGATGCTCTCTAACTGTTCTGCCTGGGTTCACATCAACCCTAGCTACCTGTACATTCAGAATACTCTATCCCAGAATTTAAGCCTGCCTCTAATCAGAGAAACTCAATGTTGGCAGACTTCATAGACCCTCCCACAAATATTTCACCTATAAATGAGTTGAAATATACTCTAACTAATGCTGGTTTGATTTTGCATGTTGTGAATAGGAGTTCAAGTTCGTAGACTTCAAGGTGTTGAATCACGTATTTACATGAAGAAGGCAATACTACTTGAGGATTAAAGTGTGGAAATCATTAACTCTCACTCTGACCCTTATTACTTTGGGATCTTCATCCAATTTTTATTTTTACAGGTTTTTAAATTTTTTTTAATTTAAGTTATACAAGTTTCATATATTTCAGATATACAGATTTAGGAACAAAGTGGGGCTTCCCCTCCCTCTTGCCCAAATTCCAACCCTCCACCCCCACCTTGGATTCCCATTCTTAGTCTTTACTCTTAAAGCCTTAATTTCCTCAAATGTGACTTGGAGACAATCATTAAGACTAACTTCCAAAACAGTTTTGAGGATTAAAAGAGGTAAAGTGGGGTGAGTGGTAGAGTGGTTAAGACACCATTTGGGACAGAGGCATAGCTTCCAGGAGTGCCTGGGTTTGAGTTCTGGCTTAGCTCCCAATTCTAACTTCCTGTTAATTCAGAGTCTGGGAGGTAGCCCATTATAGTTCAATTAATTGGGTTCCTGCCATCCACATGGGAGACCTGCATGGCATTCCTGTTTCCTGGTGTCGGTACTGGTGCAGCCCCAGCTCTCAAATAAGAAAATGAGTATATTAAATAAATAAGTCAATAAATAAATGTAGAAACAACTTCTTATACCAGAGAAGTATGGCCTTCATACTACAACATCCTTCTGACCCCAGTATACTGGCTTTTACCTTGAGGATAGTGTCTGCTTTTCCCCTGAAGACCTTGTTGGACCAGTGACTGAGACCCCTAGGAAAATTATTCACCAATATGGGTGCTTGGTCTGTTCTGATGAACCATTCTCTCACAGAGCTTTTAGTCTATTGGCTCATTCCAGAGCGAGATGCCTTACGTGATTCCTACACTCCCAAACTACACTGCTGATACCAGTTGCAAGTTTGTATCAATGACAGACTAACATATATGATTTTTTAAAAGATTTATTTATTTGAAATTCAGAGTTACACAGAGAGAGAAGCAGAGGCAGAGAGAGAGAGAGAAAGTTCTTCCATCTGCATTCCCCAGATGACAGCAATGGCCAGAGCTGCTGCTGATCCGAAGCCAGGAGCCAGGAGCTTCTTCTGGGTCTCCCATGTGGGTGCAGGGGCCCAAGGACTTGGGCCATCTTCTACTGCTTTCCCAGGCCACAGCAGAGAGCTGGATTGGAAGTGGAGCAGCCAGGATCTGAACCGGAGCCCATACGGAATGCCAGCACTGCAGGCAGCGGCTTTACCCACTACACCACAGTGCTGGCCCCACATATATGATTTTTATCTCTGGAATTCTGAATAATGACCTTACCTATTGATTCCTACCCTCTTCATGGCCTCTAAATGCTGGCAACTTTCTTTCAGCCTTACTATATATAAATAAGGCTCTTATCCTCCTTCTCTTAAAATGCATTTTAAAAATCAGTGACTAGGGCCAACAATGTAGCTCAGTGGTCTAAGTTGCTGTCTGCAATGCTGGCATCATATATGGATGCTAGTTCAAGTCCTGTTATTCCATTTCCAAACAACTCCTTGCTAATGTGCCTGGGGAAACAGTGAAAGATGGTCCAAGTCCTTGGGCCTGTGCACACATGTGGGAGATCAGGTCCAGCCTTGGCCATTGTGGCCCTTTGGGGAGTGAAACACCTTTGACAAATTATAATTCTTAAAAACCCAAATCCCCTGAGAGAAAAAACAAAGTATAGAATTGACTTTAGGAAAGCAATTTGGATATATACAAACTGTTGCTTAATGTTTAACCTAAATTTTTCCTGCTGGGCTCAAGCTGATTATTTTTCTGCCTTTGATGTTTAGTTCAAATAATTGTCCCTCTCTTCTTTATCACCTCCTTGAAATATTACATCTTCATTTGATGTTGGCTCATGCATGAACTTCCCAGTACCATTTACCCAGATCTTATAACTTTCAACTATTATTAGTGTCACATAACTATACAAAATAAGCTTTAGTTTTTGCTAAATTTCTCAAAGCCATAGTTGCTCTGTTCATATAACCTCTCCACTTTCTATTTTTTTTTTCTTTCTACTTTACCTAGCTGGTGACTCATACAGACTGCCAATGTAATTCACACCCATCTTGAGCCAATTGTATGATCTGTCCTTGGTTGCCCTCGGTGGACGTTTTAGACTCTTTGAGCCCCCCAAATATGAATTCTGCATGATCACATGTGGAAAGGGAGGTAGATTTCAGCCTTAAGTGTACCAGACATTAATGGATAAATTCAAACTGGCCATGGATCCAATAATTAAAGAATCTCCCTCTATTGCAGCCTATGAGATGACCAAGTCCATGAAGGTGACACTGATTTGTCAAAAATGGAGTGTGTGAATGGACTTCATTACAGTTAATGATTTTAGAGTCTTGTTTAGAAATTATTGCCTAGACAAGAGACATTAATTGATCTATATAAACTTGTATTATACACATTGCTCATCATCATATATAATTTCTATTATAGATTTATCCCTCAGGGTACTGAAAAACAAAACATTCTGTCTACCAACAAACAGCATCCTATGAGAACCAAATCAAGGCAAGAGAAGATTTTTATTTTATTCCTCACCTAATTCACATCACTTTTATCTTGATTCTTTAACACTAAGTACACGGGTTTCATGGCTGTACAATACTGATTTATTTCTTTAGTAAATTGCTCATTCACCTTGGATTAGCTCCTATCTGTTAATAATCATGGGATATATGTTAATGAAACTCAGAGTTTCCTCAGGCAACTTTAAGTACCAATCATTTTTTTTTAAATGAACACTTATCTACTAGTAGGAGAAGAAGCACAATACTTTATTTAATCATTAGCTATAATAATATTCTCTGAACCATTCTTACTCTTCCCATTGACATTTGCAAGACACGGTAACTGGGATCAGGAAAGAACTCTGTTCTCTAAATTGTGATTCACTGAGGGTTAAAGTCTTACCTTGGTTTATGTATTAGTATGTATTAGTAATCATACTAACTTCTGTCACTTTGATCAAACATCTACAATGGCCTACAAAAACAATGACTGACAAGTGTAATTCATAATAGAAGGGTCATATGCATTCATATATAAGGTGATGCTGGTAACTCAAGAAAATATTGAATTTCTGATAATAAAAAGATGTAAAAGGTTTTGGAAATACTGGAAGTAAAAGGTTTCATAACAACAATAAATGTAGCCTCTTCATGGGTCCATCTGTCCACAATCCCATGCCATCTGTCCCTTCTCTAGAGTTGCTATGGAAGACAAAGTTCCACTACCTCAGTTACCTAATTTTTATTTGGAGAACAGATAGGTGTCATTTATAGTTTAACTGAAGTAAGAATATTATGATATTTTCCCCTCAATTGTTTTATTTATACTCATTTTCCTTAAAAACGCATTTCTTTTTTTTTTTTAATTTTCTTGACAGGCAGAGTGGACAGTGAGAGAGAGAAACAGAGAGAAAGGTCTTCCTTTGCCGTTGGTTCACCCTCCAATGGCCGCCGCACTGCGACCAGCGCACCGCGCTGATCCGATGGCAGGAGCCAGGTACTTCTCCTGGTCTCCCATGGGGTGCAGGGCCCAAGCACCTGGGCCATCCTCCACTGCACTCCCTGGCCACAGCAGAGAGCTGGCCTGGAAGAGGGGCAACCGGGACAGAATCTGGCGCCCCGACCGGGACTAGAACCCGGTGTGCTGGCGCCTCAAGGTGGAGGATTAGCCTAGTGAGCCGTGGCGCCAGCAAAAATGCATTTCTTTATCTCTGACAATAGAATAATGGCAAAAAAGTAAAAGAAAAAAAATGGACATTTAACTTCTCAATTTTAAAAGAAAAACAGCAAGGAAAAATTGTCCACCAAAGGATTTGTTTTCAATATGTGTGCTAATAGTTATGTTTTTCTTAATTATTTCCCCCATAATCTCTGCTTTAATAAGTAGAGGCTGAGTATCCACTATCTGAAAGTCATTGGATCCAGAAGTGCTTCACATTTTTGAATTTTTTTGCATGATGGAATATTTACATAGTTTTACCAGTTGAATATCCCTAACCTAAAATCCACAATTATACCAAATCTGAAACTCCAGAGTGCAGATTTTTGGATTGGGATGCTCCACTTATGCCTTCTCATTTTTCTAGTTTCCACCTTAGAAATGGCAATGGGTAATACCCATTGTTGTATATGATATAACTCTACCACACCTGTTACTTTGGACATATTTTCATATTTCCAAAAAAGAAAAAAAATAAGGGTGTAAGAGCACCAGGGAAGCGGGAATAATATTAGAAAATTTCAAGTAATCTATTTTTTGTGTTCGTTATTTTCCTGTTGGCTCTCAGATCTAATTCTCTCATGTCTTCAAGCTGCATTTCCCTAAATCCCTTATCACTTGGTTTCCTACTGGGTTTAGCCAATGGAAACACTGATGACAGTTTGGCAGGTAGCAGGAAGAGAGAAACCAGGGTGTTTCTTTTCATTTCTCCCTACTTCCTTCCAGTGGTACCTCCTGCAGGGGCTGCAAATTCGTTGTGGTTCAAGTGTCCACTGGAAACACTCTGTCCTTGGTTCCAACTCTGAAGCAGTGGCATCCAGCTGAATCCAGCTCTAACTGGGTTGATACCTTTTTTTTTTTTGACAGGAAGAGTGGATAGTGAGAGAGAGAGACAGAGAGAAAGGTCTTCCTTTTGCCATTGGTTCACCCTCCAGTGGCCGCCACGGCTGGCGCACCGCGCTGATCCGAAGGCAGGAGCCAGGTGCTTCTCCTGGTCTCCCATGGGGTGCAGGGAGACTGCACTCCCGGACCACAGCAGAGAGCTGGCCTGGAAGAGGGGCAACTGGGACAGAATCCAGCGCCCTGACCGGGACTAGAACCCAATGTGCCGGCGCCGCTAGGTGGAGGATTAGCCTATTGAGCCGTGGCGCCAGCCTACCTCTTTTCTTTATTGCTAAAACATTAGAGATGATAGCGGCTTCTTCCTAGTTGCTAATCTCTGAGCTGCTTCACTATCCATTGTTTGATATTTTAACTATATCAATATATCTGTGACTAGTTGTTATGTGAAATGCCTTTGACTAGACCAGGATTTCTCAACATCAGCCCTTTTGATATTTGAGAAGGATAATACTTTGTTGTGAGAGGCTATCCTATGTATCGTAGGGTGCTTAGCAACATTTCTTTCTCTACTCAATAAACACAATTATCACTCATGCAATTGTAACAAACAAAAATTCTTCTAGACATTTTCAGTTTTCCCCTGGAGGGAAGAATCTCTTCTGATTGAAAACTGCTGTATCAGACTATAGGAGCTCTACTTTTCTGATGGAATCTTAACTTATACTCTCCAAAAAACTGTATGTATACCTTTTATTTTTTGAAATAAGAATGGATTAAGATCAAATGATGATATCTATGTATAACCCTAAATTTTAGTCACATTTGTAAAAAAAGTCATTCAGCAAATGAATACATTGCTTTGAAAAACTGCAAATATTTATTTCCTCAAAATTAATAAATATTTTATATCATCCAGCTAATTCATAATATATTTTTGTTTGATTAACCATCAGAGGGCCTCTGAATTACTTCATAATTTTGATGACTCATTTTTAAATGTAAGTAAAATTAAACATGTCAATTTAGCTGACAAATATAATCAGAAACAGAATTTTAAGCACAAGAAACACACTGTAGGGGCTGGCACTGTGACCTACTGGGTGGAACTGCTGCCTGCAGTGCTGGCATCCCATATTGGTGCCAGTTCAGGTCCCAGCTGCTCCACTTCCGATCCAGCTCTCTGCTATGGCCTGAGAAAGCAGTGGAAAATGGCCCAAGTCCTTGGGCCCCTGTACCCACGTGGGAGACTCGAAGGAAGCTCCTGGCTCCTGGCTTCAGATCAGCCCATCTCCAGCCATTGTGGCCAACTGGGGAGTGACCCAGCAGATGGAAGACCTCTCTCTCTGCCTTGCCTTCTCTCTCTGTGTAACTCTGACTTTCAAATAAATAAATAAATCTTAAAAAAAAAGAAGCACACAGTAGGAATTCTCCCTTTTTCTCACCTCACACTGTGATCCATCCATTTTCTTCTTAGCACTAATATATTCCCAGCAATAGATAGAGATTGCATATCCCTTATTGTATACTTAATAATCCTTCCACTTTAATTATTCTATTGCTAACTTTTTAATTAGCTTTGTCCTTATCTAATATTAACGGCAGGATTTAAAAGGGTAATTAAGTCAAACACTTATTCATAAGTTTTGAAATAATGGAACAATGTCCGTGCAATCACACCCAGAATTGTCTCTGAGTATATTGTTACAACTATTGGAAAGCACTACCCAATTCCATCTGAAAGATGAAAGATAAAGGAAACATGTAAAGTCATTTTTGATGGTTATTATACACTGATAATTAGCATGCATATACAAATAAGTGTGCACATATTTGCTTAAAACACATATACATATAACCTATATTTAAGATGCCTATCTTGCAACATAAGATTCATCTTCATTATTCATATACTTGATAAAGCATATGCTATGTTTTAGGCTTAATAGTAATTTATGTAAAGTACCATATACATTTATCAAAGTGTAATATTCAGCTTGTTAATCTATAAAATTAAAAGTAACTAATTAAATAAGAAAATAAAATTCTCTTATCATAAGAATTTTTCCCTCTCTAAAGGACGATATAATAGGTCCAACATTTCCATAAAACACATACAGAGATTAAAACAGAAGGAGAAAATTGAATCCCAACAGATAACAGTGTTTTAAGTTTTAATTTAAGAAGTTATCAAATATATGATTGATTTTCATCTTATAGAATTAGTTTCAGAAATGAAACAAAATTTTACAAATGAGATGAATTTGCATGAATGACTGGTAGACTTTGTTCATTATAAACTCAATGATCCTTTATTAATTTGGTTAATCAATTTTTAAATTTCTAAGATAGTTGTTCATAATAATACGGAGAAAGTAGAAAGAGAAACAAATCAAAGGTCATATGATAAATTGCATAAAAACTTTATAAGAAATTTGGATTATATATTTATCATTTGTACTATAAAGAAGTGAAATTTATGTGGACAAATATAATAAACATACTTCTCAGAACATATCAATTTCTGAATATGCTATAGAATCTTAATTTGGTTAGCCTCCCTTCTCTAGCAAGTGAAACTTATTTTCTTTCTTATGGCCAAGTAAATGTTTCCAATATTATGAAGTTTTTCTCAGTTCTCACAGCTAAAATTCTAACTATGACCTGAATTCTTGCAGCATCGTTTTCACTCTCTATTATATAGTACTTTCATTTTGGATGTATAATCTATAGTGATTTGGGATGTATAATCTATATGATTTTTGTCTATATTCCTCACTCAAATGTGAACTCAGTCCAGAATACATACATTGTTCAATTTTCTACAAGTAGGGCTAATTTTCTTATAACTTTGATTCTGTAGAGGGGCTGATCTCAATATTCTCATTTATGACATTGAATTTGACTGAATATTTTAATGAATTTGCTTTGAGATCTGAGATAACACTGTAAAGCTTTGCAATTATGAAATTATGCAAAGTGTTGGATCAAAATAAAGATCATGAAGTAGCTTTTATATATGATAGTATGGAGCTAACAATACAGCCTGGGTAAGTATTTAATAGAATATAGGATTTTGTTTTAAGGACAGTACCTAGAGGTATTTTTTATGAATTCTGATGCAATTTTAGGATCAGACATCTGAAAATGGCAGATGTGCATGTGTGTGTGTGTGTGTGTGTGTGTATACATACGTACTTTCGCATTTGCAGCAATAGCATGTGGCTTTATAGGGTACACTATTCTTATGAGTTGTTGACACAGCAAAGAGGTCACTGGAGATAAATGTTACTCTTTATGAGCACAGTAGTACCCTAGCAGAAGCAGTTCACATTCACCCGATGAAATAAGCACCAAGTATACTAAAAAAAAATCACAGGAGTGCTTTTAGAAAAGCAATAATTACTAACCAAATAATCCTCTTCTTATAAATTCCTGAGGTTTCTTGAAAAATAATTTTATTTACTGAACTAATCAATTCATGCTTTAATTTTGAGGAGATTTTCTTTCTAAATATAATTCCAGATACGTATATTATATTATATATACTTTAAGAAATGGAATTTTTAACAAAATATTGAAGAATTATTTCCTCTTGTTATTTGACTAATATTCATTCCACTTGTTAGATTATTATGTTCCATTTTTATGATCTATCATAAGATACTATGTGTGATTAAAAAACATAATAGATACAGCACTGCTTTGCATTCATATTTTCAAGATGAATAGGAATAAAAACAGACAATTTTTATAGAAAAAGTGGACAATGGAAAAATGTGGTAGAATATACATTGATACAATCTTCATCCTAATTGGAAAATTGATGAGTTAAGTACTGTTAAAGTCATAAGCATGAGGTGACGACATATTGTTATTTCCCCTGCCAGAAAAAAGAGGCCAGAAACTCAGGACTTTATTCTTCGAAAATGAGTTTGCCTGAGAAGAAATCCAACTGGTCAAAGGCTTCCAACTGTGTTTACAACCAATGTAATTGTACTGATTAAAACTTACCAATTATGTTTCTAGCTCTTTTTTCTCATAACCATAAAAGTGAGAGAAAATAAAGGAATACATCTTTTAGGTGTTATATTTCTTCTTTATAGGTTCCCTTAAACTATTGACTCCTCACAACAAATTGTTAGCTATAAAGCAGGGGTCTTTTTTTTTTTCATACTGCTTGTTGAACTCTTTACTTAGTATATGGTTAGTCTTATGTATATAAAGTTAATTGAAAATAGATCTTTGTAAAAAAAAAAAAGTATGGGAATAGGTGAGGAGGAGGAAGAAAGATGGGAGTTCAGGTGTGAGGGAGCATGTGGTGGGAAGAATCACCGTGTTCCTAAATTTGTATATGTGAAATGAATAAAGTTTGTATACCTTAAATAAAAGTTTTCTGGTGAAAAAATTGCCATCGCCTTAAAGAGAGAGTGAGAAAGTGACAGAGTCAGAGAGAGAGAGAGAGAGTGAGAGTGAGAGTGAGAGAGAGAGAGAGAGAGAAGCAGGGGTCTACAATCCATAGCCCTCTAGCCAAATCTAGTACACTATTTTTTAAAATAAAGTTTTATTAGACCACAATCAGATATCTCCATTTATATACTGTCCATGACTGCACATGTACTAGGAGTGCAGACTTGAGTAAGTTGCAAGAGTATGGTCATAAAAAAATCTAAAACCATTACTATCTGGCCCTTTACAGAAAAAGGTTTCTGTACAGAACAAGTCTGCCTCTCTAAATCACGAGTGCTTTTGAAACTGAGGTAAATTAAAAACAAAACAGAACTATTGCTTAAATATATTTTATTTTTAAAGAAAAAAACTACCTTTCTTTTTCCAAGGATGTTTTTCCCCCTGCAAGGAGCTTAGCTTCCAATTTTAAGAAACAAAAGAAGCATAAGTACACCAGTAAATGTGCTCAGTTATGTGAATAACTTGCGAAGGTTTGAATATACTTTCTGGCAACATGCAATGTTATAAGCTTAGAAATATGTCTTCTTGGTACTTTTACGGGGAATATATAGAGAGACTCTTTTGAAACTTTGAAAAGATTTATTTTCTGTTCTAGAAGCACTTTAGTATGGAGAGTTGAAGGTTACATAAAAATACAGTACCTAGCATAGTTGGAGTAGTTATTCTCTAGGGAAACATTTGGCCCTAAGACAAGACATGTTGGAAACACATAAACAAGCAAATAAAATGGGCCAAAATAAACTTAAATTCATATATACTCATGAAAATATATGTTTAAACCTCAAACATCAAGCAAGTCTATCTTTAGGTATACTGGTCTGTTTTCTACTCACTGAAACTTCCATAATGTTATTATAAGGTGCTTTTAAAGTCGAAGTTTCTATGGCTACAAGTTTAGCCATTAGTTTTCATACTTAAAATTCATTACCTCATCTGTATCTTGTGTGTCCATTGGATGGCTATATAATGTGAACAAATGTCTCTAATAGGTAAATCTTTCTGACACCAGAGCATTACCATAGAGTGAATTCCAGGTTAATTAAGACATCTACCTCCCAAATTGTATCCAGCAGAATGAGACGTAAGAAAATCTCAACTGATGTAGCAGATTACTTTGCCTCTAAAACAAAGGGACTGGAGTGGGCATTTTGGGTAGCAGTTAAGATGCCACCTGGGATATGTCTATATGCCACATCAGAATGCCTAGGTTCAAGTCACAGCCCTGCTCTTGATTCTAGCTTAATACATATCCTGGCCCCCTGCATGAGAGACCCAGACTGCATTCCCAGCTCCTGACTTCAGCTTGGCCTATCTAGTCCACACTGTTGCAGGGCATCTAGGGAGTGAATCAGTGGATGGGAGAGAGCTTTGTCTCTCTGAATCAACTGATACCTTTCTCTGTCTCTCCTTTCTTCTCGCTCCTTCTCTGTCTCTCTCTCTTCTCTATCTACTCCTCCCCTTCTCTCTCCCTTCTCTCTCCTCTCCACCTTCTCTCTCCTCTTTCTCTTCCCTAAAATAAAAAAAAAATAAGAGGAGGTGGAGGTGGTCAGGGTGGCTGTTGTTGCACAGCAGGTTAAACCACTTCTTGCAATGTCAGCATCCCATATGGGAGAGCTGGTTCCAAACCAGCTTGTACTAATGTGCCTGAGAAAGCAGCAGACAATGGCCCCAAGAACTTGGGCCTGTGTCACTCATGTGAGAGACTCAGAGGGAGTTCTGGGCTCCTGGTTTCAGCGTGGTTCAGCCCTGCCCATTGAAGCCAGCTGTGGAGTGAACCAGAGGATAGAAGATTCATTCATTCATTCGTTCATTTATATTTTCTCTCTCCACCCTCCCTCACTCTCTCCCTCTCTTCCTCTTTCCCTGTCAAACAAACAAATCTTTAAAATATTAAAAAAAAATGAGGGGACTACATAACTCAAGGCTCTCCCAAGCAACCTTATAGCCTACCTGGTTATCTTGACCTTCCCACAACACAGAAAATTAATTTTAGAACTTTTGCACCAGCTGCCTACTGTGCCTGGATGCTTAGTTCCCAGATTATTATCTGCCTGACTCCTCCTTATCAATTGGATCTTTTAAAAAATCACCTTCTCAGGGAAACATCAAAGCAATTTTCAATCTTTTCTCTCTTTTCTGTCTTTTACAGTGGACAATGAATGCGTTAATAAATACATTCATCTTAGAAGAAAGATGGATTCACAGTGTTTCAGATGCGGTGCTAAGAATGGGTATAAAAGAGGAAAACATTTTTTCTGCTCTCAAAGTGTTTTTAATCTGGTTGGGTTGATGATCACACACAAATCACATGATTGTATCACTTGAGGAACTATCCATCAGATTTATAAAAAATTACTGTATCACTTTATAGAAAAAAGCACTAATCAAACAGTAAATAGGGGATGACAGATGCAGGGAAGAATTACTGTAGGTGACCTTTCAGTTCAGTATAGAAAGGGAGGTAGGGGATGAAGGCACTAGGCAAATACTTGTCACAGTGTACTTGTGAGTCACAAGTGACTTGAAGCAATATGACATGCTTTGAGAAGACATGTAATTCTTGGTGGCCACCTCTCTCCGTCATAGCCACATTCATTTCTCTGACAGACAACAGAACCTCTTGCTTAGAAATTTCACAGAGCAGAGCTGGAGCTATGGTGTAGTCGGTAAAGCTGCTGGCTGCAGTGCCGGTATCCCATAGAAGTGCCGATTCGAGTGTCAGCTGCTTCACTTCTGTTCCAGCTCTCTGCTATGGTCTGGGAAAGCTGTGGAAAATGGCCCAAACCCTTGGGCCCCTGCACCTACTTGGGAGACCTGGAAGAAGCTCCTGATCAGCCCTGCTCCAGCCACTGGGGCCATTTGGAGAGTGAACCAGCAAATCAAAGAGTCTCTCTCTGCCTCTGCCTCTCTGTAACTCTGCCTTTCAAATAAAATAAATAAATTTTTTTTTTTAAAAAAAGAATTTTCACAGAGGGGCCAGAGCTGTGGTACACTGGGTTAAAACCTGGCCTGCAGTGCCAGCATCCCTTATGGGCAACAGTTCTGGTCCCGGCTGCTCCACTTTTGATCCAGCCCCCTGCTAATGTGACTGGGAAAGCAATGGAGGATGGCCCAAGTCCTTTAGTCACTGCACGTATGTGGGAGACCTGGAAGAAGCTCCTGACTCTAGGCTTCGGATCAGCCCATTCCCTATCCTTGCGGCCATTTGGGGATTGAACCAGCGGATCGAAGACCTCTTTCTGTCTCTGTCTCTATCTCTGTCTTTCAAATAAATAAAATGAATCTTTAGAAAAAATTTCTCAGATAGGGGCTGGCATTGTGGCATAGGAAGTTAAGCCTCTGTCTGCAGTGCCGCCATCCCATATGGGCACTGGTTCATATCTCAGCTGCTCTTCTTCCCATCCAGCTCCCTGCTAATGTGCCTGGGAAAGAAGTGGAAGATGGCCCAACTCTTTGGGTCCCTGTACCCATGTGGGAGACCTGAATGAAGTTCCTGGCTCCTGGCTTTGGTTTGGCCCAGCCCTGGTCATTGCAGCCACTTGGGGACTGAACCTATGGATGGAAGACATATTCCTCCCTCCATCCCTCCCTCCTTCTGCCTGCCTCCCTCTCCCTCCCTCCCTCTCTCTCTCATTCTGCCTCTCAAAATAAGTAAAATACTAAAAAGCAGAAATTTCACCTATCTCAAATTAACATGTGAAAAATATATCCATCCCCTTTCTCTGTAAACCTTTTATACTCCTTTTATGATGCATTTAGCAAGTCATTATTTTATCTATTACCTAATCACTGATCATTTATTTTCCCATTTCAATAAATGGCAGGGTTATCTCCCTAGGAAAATGAAGTCAGAATCCTAGAATCATATATGACCCTTAACTCAGTTCTACCTTCATTCAACCCTTGTTAATTCTGTCTCATACATTTTTCACAGATCAGAGTTTTCCCCTGACTTGCATCCTTACTCTCACCACTGTAGTCAAGAACACCATCACATATCACCAAAATTACAAAAGGCTCCTTTTTTTCCCCCCTTCAGACTTGATTCTCTCTGAACTGTTCTCAACACTCTAGCAAGAGATCTTTGCAAATTGTTTGATTTCTATAAATGAGCGCATTTTCAAATCATGTCATCAATCTCATTTACATGGTGTATTGGGTATTGTCCCTCCTCTATATTATTTCATGTAAGCTGCAGTTCATTGTATTTAGGTACATTCAGGGAATGACATACTTGTGTGCTGGTAGCGAATATGGCTGAGAAAACTTGCTATCTAACAAGATAGCTGTCCTTTACCTGGACCATTTCCATAGTAGTAATTAAGAATTGCCCAAGAGACCACATGAAAGCTGTAGCAGAATTTTCACAGACATTTTGATTGGATGTATCATGGCCTCTTGTACAGCCTGCTGAGGTAACTTGAAGACAGGGAATTGCATTGTCTGGAGTTGGTTGCTCATAAACCAAATTTTAAATGTGTTTGTTAAATGGATAGACTTAATATTACTTGAGTATAGTTTTCTTTTTTTAAACAACTTAGAATAGCACTAACTTTAAATTCAATGTATTAATGTTTAAACTTAAAAATAATTGCTTTGACATCTATGGAATATTCTTATTTCTTGAACTTTGGAAGAGCTAACACAATAAGAGGCAGATGTAATGTGGAATAAGACATTCAGAATTTATGTTATGACAGAAAAGGAGACAAAAACATGTCAAGGAAATTACTAAAAATATATTATACTTTATATGTAAAGGGATATTTCCACACCAATTTCAAAAGAATAATAGCTGAGATTCTTCTCTGTTTCAGTAAGATAAATCCCCTCATTCTTGAAACAGATTCTACCTTTGCCAGAATCACTTCTACCAGTGTTGAAAATATGCAAGTCTTTCAATATTTTGCTTTTTAAAAATAATGGAAATTTAAATTGGGAATTAAGTTGCATTTAATTTCCAGTTTAGCACTCTAATCTTTCTAAACTAGCCTAGACACATGCAAGTTGTACCTGAAAGCTTCAATAATAGCAAGCCAAAAGAGGAAATGAAGCTGAAAATTAACAACTTAAGAAATTCTAGAAAATATGCAGAGACTAAACAACATGTTCCTGAATGAACAGTGGGTCACAGAAGAAATCAAGAGAAAATAAAAAAAAATTCCTAGAAATGAATGAAGATGACAACAGAACATAACAAAACCTAAGGGATATAGCAAAAGCAGTGTTGAGATGGAAGTTCACAGTAATTAGTGCCTACATCAAGATATTGTAAAGGAATGAAATAAATGATCTAACTGCAACTCAAGGACATAGAATGAATCAAACCAAAAATTAGTAGGAGGAGAGAAATAATTAAAATCAGAGAAGAGGTGGCCAGTGCTGTGGCACAGTAGGTTAATCCTCTGCCTATGGCACCTGCATCCCATATTGGTGCCGGTTCTAGTTCTGGCTGCTCCTCTTCCCATCCAGCTCTATGCTATGGCTTGAGAAAACAGCAGAAGATGGCCCAAGTCCTTGGGCCCCTGCACACGTGTGGGAGATCCGGAAGAAGCTCCTGGCTCCTGGCTTCACATTGGTGCAGCTCTGGCCATTGCGGCCATTTGAAGAGTGAACCAGCGGATGGAAGGCCTTTCTCTGTCTCTCCCTCTTACTGTCTATAACTCCACCTCTCAAATAAATAAATAAAATCTTTAAAAAAAATCAGAGAAGAAATACAAAAAAATCAAAACCAAAAGGATGATACAAAAGATCAGTGAAAAGAAGAGCTGTATTTCTTGAAGAATAAACAAAATTGATATGCCATTTTCCCATAACTAACCATAAAAAAGGTAGGGGGAAGATCAAAATTAATAAAATCAGGGATGAAAAGGGAAATGTTAAAATGGATACCAAAGAAATAAAATGAATCATCAGCTATATGAAAACACATGGAAAATCTAGAAGAAATGGATAGATTTCTGGACATATACTATCTACTGAAATTGAGTCATGATGACAGAAAATCTAAATAGACCAGTAACAAAGATGGAAATGGAATCAGTAATAAAGACCCTCCCAACAAAGAAAAGCCTACGACCAGTTGGCTTCACTGTGGAATTCTACCAAACTTTTAAAGAACTAATTCTAATTCTTCTCAAGCTATTCTAAACAGTTGAAAGGGAGGGAATCCTCCCAAACTCCTTCTATGAAGCCAGCATTACTCTAATTCCTAAACCAGAAAATGAAACAACAGAGGAAGAGAACTACAGATCAATATTCCTGATGAACATAGATGCAAAAATTCTCAACAAAATGCTAGCTAATTGCCGGCGCCGTGGCTCAATAGGCTAATCCTCCACCTTGCGGCGCCGGCACACCGGGTTCTAGTCCCGGTCGGGGCACCGGATTCTGTCCCGGTTGCCCCTCTTCCAGGCCAGCTCTCTGCTATGGCCAGGGAGTGCAGTGGAGGATGGCCCAGGTGCTTGGGCCCTGCACCCCATGGGAGACCAGGAAAAGCACCTGGATCCTGGCTCCTGCCATCGGATCAGCGCGGTGCGCCAGCTGCAGCGGCGGCCATTGGAGGGTGAACCAACGGCAAAGGAAGACCTTTCTCTCTCTGTCTCTCTCTCTCACTGTCCACTCTGCCTATCAAAAATAAAAAAAAAATAAAAATAAATAAAAATAAAAATAACAAAATGCTAGCTAATTGAATCTAACAAGACGTCAAAAAGATCATTTAACTGTATAAAGTATGATTTATATCTGATATGCAGGGATGGTTCAATATATGCAAATCAAAAAATGTGACACATCAGATTAATAATTTGAAGAATAAAGACCAAATGATTATCTAAATAGATTCACAGAAAGCATCTGATAAAACACAAAATCCTTTCCTGATAAAATCCTTAAGCAAATTGGGTATAGAAGGAACAATCCTTAACAAAATCAGGGCAATCTATGAGAAACCCACAGCCATATCATATTGAATGGGGAAAAGAAGGAAGCATTTCCACTAAGATCCAGAATCCGACAAGGCTGCCCATTCTCACCATTGCAATTCAATATAGTCTTGAAGTTTTAGCCAGAGCCATTAGGCAAGAAAAAGAAATCAAAGGGGTACAAATTGGAAAGAAGGAAGTCAAATTATCGCTTTTTGCAGATGACATAAAGACTCCACTAAGAGGCTATTGGAAATCATGAGAGTTTGGTAAAGCTGCAGGCTATAAAGCCAACACATAAAAATCAATAGCCTTTGTATACACAGATAAGAAAGAACATGTAATATCAGCCCCATTCACAATAACTACAAAAAAAAGACCTTTAAAAATTTAACCAAGGATATGAAAAATCTCTACAATGAAAATTACAAAATATTAAAGAAATGGCAGAAAAAATTGAAAAATATTATATATTTGTAGATTTAAAGAATTAACATAATCAAAATTTCTATACTACATAAAGCAATTTACAGTCAATGTGATCCTAATCAAAATATCAAGGACATTCTTCTCAGCTCTAGAAAAAAAGACAGCAAAATTCATATGTAAACAAAAGAGACCCTGAATAGCTAAAGAAATCCTAAACAAACAAAAAAGCTAGAGGCATAACAATAGCAGATTTAAGACACGCTACAGGGGGCTGGTGCTGTGGCATGGCAGGTACAGCCACAGCCACTGCCTGCAGTGTCAGCATCCCATATGGGCACCGATTCGAGTCCTGGCTGCTCCACTTCCAATCCAGCTCTCTGCTGTGGCCTGGGAAAGCAGTAGAAGATTGCCGAAGTCCTTGGGCCCCTACACTCGCGTGAGAGACCCAGAAGAAGCTCCTGGATCCTGGCTTCAGATCAGCGTAGCTCTGGCCATTGCAGTCATTTGGGGAGTAAACCAGAGGATGGAAGACACACACTCTCTCTCTCTTTCTGCCTAACTCCAACTTTCAAGTAAATAAATAAATCTTTAAAAAAAAAAAAAGACATACTACAGAACAATGGTAATCCAAACAGCTTGGTACTGGCACAAAAATAGATATGTAGATCAAAGAAACCCAATAAAACCCCAGAAATTAACCCACACATCTAAAACTAACTTATCTTTATTCAAATGAGCTTAGAATAAATCCCTGGATTAAGAATTGTCTCTTCAACAAATATATTGTGAAAATTGAATCCTCACAAGCAGAAGCATTAAACAAGATGCATACCTTACACGTTATACAAAAATTAACTCTAAATGGATTAAGTATCTAAATTTATGACATGATACCATCAAATAACTGGAGGAAAAAGTAAAAAAAAAAAAAATCAGGGAAACTCTGCAAGTCACTTGCATAGGCAAAGACTTCTTGGAAAAGACCCCAGAAGTACAGGCAATCAAAACCAAAATTGACAAATAGATTACATCAAGCTACGAAGCTTCTGTACTACAAAGGAAACACTCAACAAATAGGCAACTGGCAGAATGGGAGAAAATATTTATAATTATGCAGCTGATAAAGTATTAATATCTAGAATCTATAAAGAGCTTAAGAAACCAACAACAACAAAGCAAACAATCTAGTCAAGAAATGGGATAAGGACATGAACTGTCATTTTGCAAAGGATGGAATTCAATTGGCCAACAGACACATGGAAAATGTTCAGGACCACTAGCCATTAGAGAAATGCAAATATAAAAACCACAATGAGGTTTACCTCACCCCAGTTAGAATGGCTAAACCCAACAATTGAAAAACAATAAATGCTGGTGAGGCTGTGTGGTAAAAGGTACCATAATACACTATTGGTGGGAACGGGAACTAGTTAAACTATTATGGAATACAGTATGGAGATTCCTCAGAAATCTGAAAATACATCTACCATGTGACCCAGCCATCCCACTCCTGGGAATTTTCCTAAAAGGAATCAAATCAGCCTATGAGTTATCTGTACCCCTCATGTTTATTGCAGCTCAATTCACAAAAGCTAATATATGAAATCAACCCAAATATATACCAACTGATGACATGATAAAGAAAATGTGGCATATATACACTATGGGATATTACCCAGCCATAAAAAAGAATGAAATTCTGTCTTCTAGAAACCATTATGATTAATGAAATAAGCTAGTCCCAAAAAGAAAAAATGTATCTTCCCTAATTTGTGGTAATAAATATATGGAGGACAAAAAATGTAATGCATATGAACAAAGTTGACATTTTGAAATATGATTGTTACTTACAGCCCTAGTTTATATTCTTGACTAACAGTGTTTTTTCTGCTTACTACTTGTTGAATACTTTACTTGGTGGAGAGTTAAGCTTATGATTATAAAATAAAGTGGAAGTATGTCATTATATAAACTTAAGGGAAAAATAAGGAAGGAAAGATGAAGGAGAAGGGTAGGAGCATGGGTGGGAGGGAGGATCCAGTAGGGAGTGTCATTATACTCTTAAGTCTATATATATATTAAATACATGAAAATTTTTACCTTTTATAAAACTTATAAAAAATAGAAATAAAAAATTTGTAACACTCTAAGTAGCCTTGGGCACCGTTCTCAATCTTGCTGATTTATCAGTGGTTCCAAGGCTGGCTGAACCTTAGTACCTGAAATGTAATGTATTGGAGTGAAATAAATATTTACAAATTTGATGACTGTTTATAGCTCCTTTCTCTTCTGTTGAGGAATAGTGTGTTGTTTTCTTTCTCTTCATACTATTTGTTGAACTCTTTCACTTAGAGTAGGGTTAACTATAGAATCGTTAAGTATACTGAAAATAGATCATTGTAAAAATTAAGAGTGGGAATTCAAGAGGTTGGGGCATTGGGTAGAGAAGTGCCACTAAGTTCTTAAATATGTATATATGAAATATATGAAACCTGTATTACTTAAAGAAATATTGTCAATAACAAAAAAGAATGTTATACTAAAAAATAAAAAAAAAATACTGGGAGAAAGCAAATATTGAAACTCTTTGTTTCCTAACTTTTGAGTATTAATCAATATTTATTAAGCAACCAAAAAAAATACTCAGGTGTAAATCCTACCACCAGGAATTTGGATTTGATTAATTTGGGCTGAGTGGTGGATATTGGTGTGTCTTTTATAGCTCCCTGTGGAATTTTAATACAAAGGCAAGATTGAAAAATCAAGATTCAAATCCTCATTCTTCTAGTCTCTAACCATAAGAATGTTGCAAGTTTTATGGGTTAAGATATTTGCATGTGGATAGACATTTGGCACAATGGTTAAGGATGTTTCTTTGAGCACTGATATCCAGTCTAAAGGTGCCTAGGTTCGAGTCCCTGTTCTGCTGCCAATCTGAGCTTCCTGTTCACGAGAACCTGGGGAAGCTGCAGATGATGGCTCAAGTTCCTGGGTCCCTGCCACCCACATGGGAAATCCAGAATGAGTTACAGTTTCCGTTTCAGCTCGGTTCAGCTCCAGATATTGTGAGCATTTGTGGAGTGAACCAGCAGATGGAACATCTCTCTCTGTCTCTCAAATAAAATTAAATTAACTAAAATAAAACATATATGCATGTTATTGATAAAAACAAAGTTGAATGTACTTGAATAAAATAAATGATATATTTATAAGGCTTATCTGTCTTGAACATTCTTTATACAAAAATGATGCAAAGTAGTCAATTTAGTATATAAGAGCCTTCAAAAAATGAATGCAATCTAACATAGAGATACACAAAAATGTACAGAGATACTCCTCATTTTTGTTTTTAGCAATGTTGCATAATGTACTTAGCTCAACATTTTGCATAGCAGATGTAGCTCTTCTTTTTGAGACTCAAGGGTAAAAGAGGGTTGCACATTTTCCCTTTCGTGCCTCTCGGAAAGCTTAAAAATTAGTAATAAACAATTCATTGTACTCTTTATACATACCAAAATCGGTTTCTCTTTTTTTCAACAAAGAAAAAAATCTCAGAAGAAAAGTAAATCAGTCATCTAAATCATCAAGATGTGAAAGAATGTAACTAATCCAAAAAAGAAAATTCCCCCTTGAGGTAAATAATTGTTAAAATTAAAAGGTGAAATACAATCTATCACACTACTTCTGTTGCTATTGTGGTTGTTCTGCATTATCCTTGTACTCATAATGAGAAAATATAACTGGATTTTATATCTATTTTAGAGGTGTAGACATTCTATTCTATCCTTCTAAGTTCAATTTTCCTTAACATAATTGTCCTGGAACTGTAATTGCAAATGTGCTAGACAGCTTAACTTACGATTTAACTTTGTGTGTGTATTTCATCTGGTGCAATATAGACACTTTGATTTATTCTGACCTTTTATTGTTCCTTTAATTTATAAATAAAGAACAATAACTAACTTTAAACACTTAGCTAAAAATAAAAATCTTAGCCAGCAGGGCTGTCTTCTGTAAATGATATAATTTTCTTTTTTCTGATAAGGAGTAATCAACAACTGTTATTCTAGTTTTTTCCACTTGAATTGACTATTCTATTGTGAAATCCTTCAGAGTGATGGATGACATGTACAAATCTACTGCATGAGAAACGCACATCGGGAAGACTTTGTTAAATGCTAGATGCTGTTTTGCTAACATTTGATTTATTAATGTGAGTTATTACCTTGATAAAGTAGCTAATTTGAATATCTGGCATCTTTACCTTTGAACTAAGTATAGTGAATAAAAAAGTTGTTTTATAAATGTTAAGTTGGGGCAATTTCTGCAGGGGACAAACAGAATCATTGTACTCATTTTATAAAGACAAAGCAAACACACAAAAAAATTTTGATCTTAAAGAAAATGTCAATAGATTTTGTTTCTCAGAATAAGTCTCTATTTTCTCAGCAATGCCTATCTAAGGAGAAATAGACACCACTATGAGATTTCATTTTAAAAACAAAAGTTTCTTTAAGAAAACAGATACTTAAGTTTTAACATCAGCTGACCCAAAACAGAAGGGACCATCCAGGAAAAAAAAATCTGAAGGAGTTTTGTAAAACTATGTCACAAATCAATATTTTAGACACTTTGAAGATCATCCATTTGATTTTCAACCTTCACATTTCGGAGACAAGGGATATATATGTTTATATTCTCTCTGTTTCTTAAAATAAATCATTTCCAATTTGGCATCTCTTTTACAGAAGGGCCCACTGAAATGTCAATTTTTATAATTGATCAGAACCATACTTGTGGGAAAAATGCAGAGACAAGGGTAGGGATGTCATTCAGGGTCATTTCATATGATTGTATTACAGGAAGGCATTACCGTGTTTGCACTTTATTTCTTAAAGTATTTCCTCTCCACCTCTCTCGTTTCCCCCAGGAAGTTTGAGTCAGATGTGATCCGGCTGGAAAACTTTCTTTGTGAAAAGATTTACACCAGTTATCAAATGAGATTCATATGTATGTAAAATGATTCCATAACACTGTTCTCAAAATGGTAGTAAATGCATCCAACTTAGTTTCTGCGATGAAAATGGAAATATGAAACTCATGGGGAAATTTAATCACAATATGGTATCAATACAATAAAACATATTTAATATCAAGCCCCAATGGAAAATAGAAAATTTCCTCATTTATTAAAGATAATTTGAAGTTCTTTAATGTCCAAAATAACAATTAAAATTTTCAGCACCCTATATCTTTTTATTCCCAACTTTCAATTAAGCACAGTCAAGTTCCTAGAGAAGTGGGTAAGTTGTGTAAAATTGGATGCACAAATACAATATTTAAATCTAAATTTTCCTCCAAATCTAAAAACTTCCAGAACTTTCCTGTTGGATTTGTAAACTACTGAAAGATGTTATATCTTTGACAATTGCAATATAATTAGGGCCACAGATTGGAGTTCTGGGCATTTGTACCATTGATAAAGCAGAATTTGTTGCTTGATGGCTAATGGTTCCATCAAAGACAGATAAATCAGAAAGGCATTATATATGTATTATGTAAATGTGAGTAGTGACTAGTGAGGTGATAACTATTATTTTATATGCTTATAGGCCATTTGTTAGACCTTGATAGTGAAATGCTATTAATATACTCTTTGTATATTAGTATTATTAACTCACATGGGTCATACATTTAGTCAATACTTTTTCAATCTATTGCTTATTTATTTATCACTTTGTTTATGGTTTCTTTGCTATATGGAAGCTTTAACTTTCAGTTACTTCAGTTCGCCAATTTTGTTTGTCTTCTAGCTTTAAGACCTTACCAAAACTCTGTCTCTCATTTTAAGCTTATATGCCCTACATTTTCGTTTGTCAGTTTTATGAGTTCATATTTCTAGTTAGCTTCATAAGCTACAGAAATTTATTTTTTGCCTACATTTAAAGGCACAGAAGTGATTTTCCTCTTCTTTTGAATAGTCTTTATAAGATACTAGTTATTATGTACAATAGGCTGTTCATATAGAATTGAAAAGCCTTCGCTATCTGATTTTACTTTATTTTTTTTTATTTGACAGGTAGAGTCATAGACAGTGAGAGAGAGAGAGACAGAGAGAAAGGTCTTCCTTCCGTTATTCACTCCCCAAATGTCCTCTACAGCTGGCGTGCTGTGCCGATCTGAAGCCAGGAGCCAGGAGTTTCCTCCTGGTCTCCCATGAGGGTGCAGGGGCACAAGCACTTGGGCCATCCTCCACTGCCCTCCAGGGCCACAACAGAGAGCCAGACTGGAAGAGGAGCAACTGGGACTAGAACCTGGCACCCATATGGGATACCAGTGCCATAGGCGGAGAATTAACCAAGTGAGCCACAGTGCCGGCCCCATCTGATTTTGATATTGTTCTGGACTCTCAGTTTTAGTCCGCTGACCCATTTTCCTAGCTCTATATGAGGACAGTAGGCTTTTCATGAAAATCATTTCAAAGTAGAGTCAAAATCTGGAAGTACAAGTGCCACCACAATGTGCTTTTTTCCATAAATTTCTTTTCAATTTACAAGTATACATGGATGTGCATATACATACACACACAGACACACACTTTCCCTCTATGTAACATTTAAGTCACATTATTTCCTATGAATTTGGGAATTATATTGCTCCAAAACATAACAAAATCATAATGATTAGGAGTGCATTAAAATCAAAAGTTAATTTGACAAACATTACAAAATTAATAGCAATAGTCTTAAATCCTAAAACTAAATATGTCTCTATTTCTTATCTTTTGTTTTGTGTCCTTATGTAAATTTTATAGTTTCTTCCTTGCCTGCAAGATCTGTAACTTTCTTCTTCCTTGCGTTTATACTTTGTCATTATTGTTAATGGGATTTTGTGCTATTTGCATTTATAAATAGTTGTTAGTATAAATAAGATACTGATGTTTAAATATTTGTATTATTTCAATTAACCTTAACATATTTTTAAATTTCTTCTGAGTCATTTCAATGTACATGCATCCTTTTAAACAATATTTATTAATCTTTAAAAATATGTATAATATTGTTTTTTGTTTTTCCTTTTGACCTACTCTATGAGCTAGTATAACCAATGCCAATTAAAAAACAACCATCAGTGCTGATAATGGTGTGTTTACTAGAAGTCAGCAAACTACAGATTATCATGTTCCAAAATTTTTTTTTTGTCAATGAAGTTTGATTGTAATATAGCCACACTTGCTAAGTATTATTCGTGGCTAATTTCACACTACATACACAGAATCCAATAGATGTGAAAGAAACTCTTTCTCTAACAAACCTTAAAAGTGTTATTTTGTGGACCGTTACAGGGGAAAAATTGCAAACTCCTCTTTCTACTACTCCTTTTCTTTATTATGCAAAGGCAGAGTTTAGTTTTCTTCTGTTCATGACTTCATGTTATACTCAAAAAGAGATTAGAAAGTAGGTGGATTTCCTATTCTTTGTTCATAGGTTGTAAAAGTAGACATTGAGGCGGATATTTGGCATAGCAGTTATGATGCATTTTGGGATATCCACGTTCCACGTCAGAGTATCTGAATTTGATTCCTGACTGTGCATTCAATCTGGATTCATGCTAATTCTCACACTGGGAGGCAGGTAAAGACTTAAGTATTTAGGTCCTTGTCATTCACATGGGGGACAAGGATTGAGTTCTGTTCTGGCTTCCCCACAGCAATTGTTGTGAGCATCCGGGGAGTGTTCCAATAGATAGAAGATTCTCTCTCTCTCTGTCTCTCTGCCCCCCCCCCACTTACTTCTCTCTCTTTCTCTGTTTTTCTAATAAAATAAATATCTAAGAATTAACAAAGTAACTGCGGCATGATTAGAAGGTAAGTTATTTGTTAAAGTCACTCAGATATTAAGGGTCTGATGAGGATTTCAATCCAAAAGCATGGATCTGAGCTCATGCTGTGGGCTAGGATCATTTCACCGATGGTCCTATAGCACTTGTCACTTGAGACTTAGATTGTATGTTTCCTTTATTGGCATGTAGCTCTTTGAGGGCTGGGGTCATATTCCATTGTTTTATCAATCTCAACACCTAGAAAACAGCTCACTTGATTGTCAATGAGTCAGAAAGATTTTGCTCTCTATGGGATACTTGCCAATGACTGGGACATTTTTGTTGTCATGAGAGGAACTGCTAATGGCATTTAGTGGAGAGAAAGCAGGGATGCTGCTAAACATCTTATAATGCACAGGATGGCCCATTATAGCAAAGACTTATCTGGCTGCAAACATCAGAGGTTGAAACATTGCCAATTGGCTTCTTCCAAATTTCAGAGTCACATGTGTGACTAATTGTACAGAGAGTTAATGTCTGTACCTCTCATTTACTGCATTCTTACTTTTGTCACTGGATTGAAAACACCATTAGCGACCACAGAGGTTTTGCTAAATGCTGTATTTCCTGCATCTCCAGAACTCCAGTATGGGATGCCAACATCCCCAGCATCAGCTTAACCTACTGCACCATAACACAAGCTTAGAGGAGTTTTTAAGTGTTTAGGAAATATTATTGTCATCTTTTAGCTAGCCATATTTAAATTATTTCATATTTCACTTCAGGATTTTTATAATTGTAATTTTTTCAACAGTCATAAACTCTTTAAGGGATATTTTCTATAATTAAATTGTAGTTTTATGTCTTTTATATGGATATGCCTTAAGGTATTCATGACCAAAATATCAACGTGGTTAGAATGCTCTGAAAATCTTAATTTTTGTCAGTTTTGTTTTTTGTTGGTGTTAAAGATTTGTAACTGACACTCTAGGGGTCTCTAAGAGAACATCTCAAGATGTTCATGGACCCAGATGTAAAGACTAGAGTTTTCTGAGTTTCTGAAGAACAAAACTTGTAAATAGAGAGGGCTGGCTCTAGAATAACACTTGAAATTTAGAGTTAGCTTCTGGTCTGCCTTATTTCTTACATTTTAGGATTTCTTTGTGTTTTCTTCAGTCTCACCTTCTGCCCCCTCTCTCTTGTAGGGAGAATAAGACTCCAATAATCACAGATTCTTGAAATTCAATAGGACATATAAGGTCATCCTTACTAATGACCTAACTGATTCATAAATTCCTTTTTACAATTCCCATATTCCATCTTCCCATAACCTTGCCTGTGCTCAGTGCCTTATTCAAGTTACCAATTCTTTCTTCTGAAAGTTCTGACCAGTGGAAGTCTCTATTGAGTCAAATGCCTGTCTCTCCTGTAGCTTCAATCCAGAGGAACTGGATTTTTTTTAATCTTTTGGTGTTATTCAGACTAATGTTTTATTCTTAACTGCAAAGCAGATGTGTGGTACAATGGATTAAACCACTGCCTGGGACATCGGCATCCTATATCTGATGACCATTTGAGTCCCAGCTATTCCATTTTCACTCCAGCTCCCTGCTAATGCACCTCAGAAGGCAGCAGAAGATTGCTGTGTTTTAGCCTCTGCCACCAATGTGGGAGACCCAGATGGAGTTACTAGCTCCTAACTTTGGTTCATCCAGAACTGGCTGTTACAGCCATTTGGGGAGTGAACTAGCAGATTGAAAAATCTTTTGTGCTCTCTCTCCTTCTCTCTGCTGTTCTGTCTTTCAAATAAATAAATAAAAGATAAAAAAGTGAGGCTGGTGCCATGGCACAGTAGGTTAATCCTCCACCTGTGGCACCAGCATCCCAAATGGGCACTGGTTCAGGTCCCGGCTGCTCCTCTTCTGATCCTGCTCTCTGCTATGGCCTGGGAAAGCAGTAGAAGATGGCCCAAGTCCTTGGGCTCCTGCACTTGTACGGGAGACCAGGAAGAAGATCCTGGTTCCTGGCTTCAGATCAGCGCAGCTACGGCCCAACTAGGGAGTGAACCAGTAGATGAAAAACCTCTCTCTCTCTGCCTCTCCTTCTCTCTCTGTGTAACTCTTTCAAATAAATAAACAAATCTTCAAAAAAATTCAATGAAAATGCATATTATGGAAAACTTATGCATGGATTTCAAAATGCCTTTGCATCAAAATGAACTTGTCTTTTAATTCCAATTTTCCATGAACTTTCTGAAGTTTTCTCATATGGGAAAAAGTGCAAGACTTCCTTCTTGAAGCTTACAATATGATAGGTCAGAAAAGCACTGATTAAAACATTGTCAATCCTCTCACTGGGATTAAACATGACAATAGGTCTGATCTGATTTCATCATCATTTAAAAAAATCATCTATTATTTTTCACTTTATGTTTCTGTGTGGGAACAAACTGTTGAAATCCTTACTTAAGGTATACTAAGCTGATCTTCTGTATATTAAGATAATCGAAAATGAATCTTGATGTGAATGGAAGGGGAGAGGGAGTGGGAAAGGGGAGGGTTGTGGGTGGGAGGGACGGTATGGGGGGGAAAGCCATTGTAACCCATGAGTCGTACTTTGGAAATTTATATTCATTAAATAAAAGATAAAAAAAATAAAACATTGTCAATCAAGTGATTTTATAAATCTGTAAGCATTACCTAAGAATGTAAGAGCATATAGTAAGGGGCCCTGACATTAAATGTATTATTTCACATAATCCTAACAATGCCTCAAGTAACCATTTTCCATTTAAGATCAGAAAGCAAAAGCAAAGAGGTGTCCTTCACAAGGATGCAGGGTCCAGACTCAAGGAGAACCTCCAGCTCTCTCTCTCTCTAGAAGTAGGTATTATCGTCAAGGCTCATAGCAAGGCCTGCATAGTGCTAACAGGGTGCCTTACGATAGCATGCTTCCTATCACACACCAGACATGAGTCAGCCATGATGATGCAGAAATGAATGAAGATGAATCTAGTTATGCGGAAAAGGAGCAATGGCTCTTTAAATCAGCAATATCAAAGATAAAAGAAAGGATAAGCACATCTTTCAGAATTGTCAAAATAGATACAGGCCATAGAGGATATACACAGAAGCACAAATCACACCAGAATGCATTTCCATCCATGTGGAATTACCACAGCACTCAATTTGAGTAAATCCTACTTATATCTAAGAGATACCTACCTACTTCTGAACATATGAAATGTCCTCTACAGTGACTCTCCATTAAAAACATAAAAGGATTATGGTGATATATATAGCAGGTATTGCTATATTTCTCTTACTTTTGTTGTCAAGAGGCCTTTAGACTCTGGATATGTGTTAAATGGTATGAGTATCTCAGAACATTTACTAGTATATGTGGGCTATAATGGCTTTGATTATGGACACATTTTCTCTTTTCCTATTAATTAACTACCTTCCAAAACATATACTTCATGCTGTTCTGGGAATGGACTAAATTTTAGCCATTAATTTAAGTCCAAAAAAGTAAAATTGCTGTTACTGTTAATTCTTACTTAGCCTTCCTGATTAAACACACACACACACACTGAAATAAGCACCTAATTCACTAAATTCAAACCATAATTTTGAACACTGAAAAAACCGGCAAACATAATTTCATGAATGTCTTCTGTATATATTTTCCTAAATCATGTTTTTTCTAATACATTCCTTATATTTTGTGCATTCATTTAAAAATAAAATCTCTCTGGCTTGACCTCTGCCTGTGGTGGTGCTTTCAGTATTTCATCTTTGCTGTTCCTCTGTTAACAAGTCCTCAATATATCAATCCCAACTTCCAGAAGACAAATAACCATTCTACATATTTTTCTGTTTCAAAAAGAAAAGAAGAAAGGAGTGAGACCACAGGTTTTAGAGAGTGCCTACTGTGTGGTGCTCAAGTACAATAGGACCTTGGCTTTCATTTTGACATTCCATCATATCCTAGTCTATGATAGGGCTTATAATCCAAAATCTGTGGGTAGGATTTAGGGAGGTTTCTGGATCCCAGGAATTAAATTTTAAAATGCAAATACCTCTGCACTGTAAGCCAAATTTTATTTCCACTCTACAGTTGAAGATACTGCAATCCAGTCTCCATCCAGGAGGCAGCTGCACTTAACTCCATAAAAAGAAAGGGAAGAATGCTCTAGACCGGGGTGGAAAATGTCTGCCCACCGGCCATATAAGGCCCATAAAATCATTTGGTCTGGCCCTGCCAAGGCAACTGCAGGCAGGACTTGAATTTCGATAACTCTATAGCAGGCTAATTTTTAAGTTGATAATTTTGTATGGCCTATGAATTGCATTACAAATATCCCAACGGCCATAGGAAAAAAATATTCTCCACACCTTTGAATCAAGACCAAAGGCAAGGGCATGTGAAAAGACCACGCAGATGTTGCAGAAAGTGAATAAATTGTAGTATGACTCTAATATATAGATGGGGAAATTGTGGCTTCAGAAGAGAATGGCAAAGATAGAAATAAAGGGTATCCAGCACATAATGTAATTCAGTAAATTTTATGCCATGATAAAAAGTTTAGAGTTCATTCTAATTGCAAAAGAAGAAGTCCATGAGGGATTTAACCGGATTTAACCATGGAAATGCTTTCATTTGTCTAACATTTGAGAATACTGGTCTTCTTGCTTTTTAGGATTGAATAGGAAGAAACCAATAACAACACTAAGAGGTTGTGGTCTGATGCAAGAAGAGTGAAGAAGTAACCTGGTCTAAATTGGTGGTGATGTAGAGTAAGAAAAGGCAAATTCAAAATAGAGTTTGGACACACAAATTACACTGCATTGCTTGTCTATAGGTTAGATACAAGAGAGAAATGATAGAATCATGTGAACAATTATTGCTTAACAACCCAGTAGATGATAATAAGGTGCTGATGTAGAATATATGTGACTAGGCCAGAGGCAAAATTTTAAGTGAAATGTCAAAGCTGCATGTGTGTCATATGGCAATGATGTGTGCCATATACATAGGTAGACATACAGATCTGGAGTTGAAAGAAATCTGGGTTGGAGAGATATACTCATTATTTATCAAATTAAGGATGATGTTTAAGGCCATAAAAACCGAAGATGTCACCTAAGAGACAATATCTCCAGAATCCATAAGAATAGGTTTCAAATTGTAATATACACATCTTCAAGGCATGCAGCATAATTCATTAAGTTATGAAAGAACAATGTTAATATTTTTGTTTTCCTGTTTATTTTTGATTTATATTTTCCCATTTTTCTATACTTATGTAAATATATACATAAAAATTAATAAGAAAATGTTCATTTCTGAGACAAAATATGCTTACAAGTTTTGTTTTGATAGGAAAACTTGATTGATCAAGGGGAGGAAGAGGAGCTAGCACAAGCAACAAGAAGCAGCATCAGTAAGATAGAACAGGAGGAACTACTGTCTGAAAAAGAAAGGTTGTGAATGCTCCATTGTCCACTCTGCTTGTATAGTTGTGGAAAATGTGAACCCACAGTTAGTCTTGCATAGGTCCTGCTCCAAATGCCAGACTCGATGGACATGGATTGTGAAGCATCAGTAAGACTCCCCATAAGGCTATGTATCACTAACATTCCCAAAGGTGTCGTTCATTATTCTCTATTTCTCCATTTCTCCATTCAAGTTCTCTGCTAGCTTAAGATCAGGATATTTATTATGAATATTTGCCTATGTTCTTATATTTTCACATTTATGTTTGAAAGTATGCCATGAAATCATTAGGTTACTTGTCAGATCCAATCAGTAATTTGGGTGGAAATACAGAAGAAATGGCATTAATATATCTAACATAAAGAAAAACATCTTTAGTCATATTGATCAGAAACATTCAGATTGTGTGTGCTAAAACTAGGAACCTAGCATGTTCCAGAAGAAAGGAAATCCGAGGATACCTACTGCAGTTATCCATCTTGCTTGAGTATGGGTTGCACAGTGACTCCCACCCCACCAATCTGTCAAAGCAAAATCTCAGAATCTGACCTGATACGGATCAGGGTCTCTGCAGATCATATAAGTGCTAGAGGATTAGGGTGATCCCTAATTTAGTGACTTGTGTCCTTGTAAGAAGAGAAATCAGACACACAGCAATAAACACACCGGGAGAATCCATGTAAGGAGGGAGACAGAGACTAGAATGATGAGTCCATAAACCAATGAACTTAACGGGTTGTCAGCAATCATCAGAAGCTAGGAAGAGGCAAGGAAAACCTCTTCTAGAGCTTTCAGAGAGGGCAACACCTTTATCAAACTCTGCGCCTCTCAAATGAGAAACACTGAATTTCTGTTATCTTCTAGCTACTCAGTTTTTGATACAGCAGATTTAGGGGACTAACTCATAGAGATGTTTCCCCTGTGGTAATGTGACTTTTACAGGAGAGCAAACTTAGATGGGAAAAATATCACGTCTTTATTTTCACCAAACTTTACCTGAAAACAATGAACAAACCACAGTAATAGTAGCTGCAGCTGTGGCTTTTACTAATAGAAACAGATAATTTCATATCAGATAACAGCTGCAGATTTTCTGAAATATTATTTAGCTCATTACTAACTTCAATTTGTAGTACCTATTATTCCTGTGGCTGGAGCTCATTGTTTACTGTATTCACAAAGAATCATATGTACAAGGGCACTTCAACAAGTTCATGGAAAACTGAATTTAAAGATGTTTATTTTAACACAAAAATTTTTGAAATCCATGCATAGATTTTTCATAAGTTTTCCATGATCTTTTTGATGCCCTCTCATGTAGCTGGATGTTTTTAAAAATTTATTTTTAATTTTATCTTTTTATTAAAGGAATTTATGAATACATTAGTTTCTCAGGGTCACAGCAAGTGCATGATAATTACTACAATTCTCATGTTAATCTGATGTTAATACAAAGAAGTATAGCCATATTTTAAAGGTAAAATTTATTTTTACGATAGTATTTAATTAGTGTTCTTTGTAATCCTAAGTATCAGTATTCTGTGTTTATAATCATTATCCTGATGTGCTTATGCACTTTGCTACACAGCTAAAAGGATAGATTGCATACAAAGTAAAGAATCCCTACTCTAAATCCATTTCTCATAGACTTCTATTGGGATAATCCTAATCCATTTTCCTTTTTAAAATGTTTTATTAATATAAAGAGAACAGATTTCCTAAGTACAGTTCCAAGAAGACAACCACACTTCCCTCACCCCACTGCTCCCTCTCAATTCCCCTCTCTTCATCAGTTTTTGCAAAGACATAATTTTAATCTATTCTATATTCATAAGCTTAATTCACTACTAATCATAATATTCAACAAGTAGGAAGACCGCAGTTCCACAGTAGTATAAACAAGAGCTAAAAACGACAATCACACCACAAAACGTCAATTTCATTCTTTTACATCTTTTGTACTCTATATTAACTGCAATATGTCAGAGAAAATGTCTGATATTTGTCTATTTTTCTGGGGAAACTCTTCAGTACTTCTCATAACTCCACAGGGCAGACATGGCCTTTACAGGACTACCTGCTAGTGGTGAGGACCTAGTAAAAGCAGGTACGTATATTCCCAACACCGCATTTATTCCCAACTTTCATCTTGCTTCTGTCTTTGCATTCCAGGCTGTCACTAGTAACTTTCCAGTTGATCGTACCCACCACATTTTTACCCTCAAGTTAGCCCAAACAAGTTTCTTCCACAAGGGAAAAACAAAACAAAACAAAAAACTACCTAATCAGGCATGTATAAAGAACTTGCTTATACCCTGGCACTGACCTAGCACATATTAGCAGCTCTATAAATCTTTGATGAACTAAACTGATAGGAGGACTTAGATTCCTTGTAACTGTAGCATCACATAAATACATAGATATTCCTTCTGAGTATAAAATTGAATTTTAGATTATTGCTAAGGAAACTAACTGGCATTTATGATAACCATGCAGCCCATGTATCAAACAGAACCTTGAGCCCTGAATTTTGCATTGGAAAAGATGGAACACATAAACATTTATGTTTCTATCTGTTTATAGTCTTCCTGACCTAAACTTAAAATCCTATATACTTGTAAATGGTTGTTTTATATTTTTTTCATTGGGATTGTAATAAGCCAGTAGAATGTTTTGTGGGAACAAATACTACTTTTAAATGCATGCTTTCATATTACTTCCAGGATTATACATCTGTATAAATTATATATTAAAGTACTAAGCCTTATTCCTCCATTTCATGTAACCAAGCTAATAATATTCTTTTTATATCTACAAATCCAACATCCCCAAAGTGTTTTATAATGACATGGAGGGATTACAATTTATAAAGAGTTAAATTTCAGAGGCAACTTCCCATTTATCACCATAGTAGTAAGAAAATAATATAATCAACTGATATACTTTTTGAAGGGCAAAGATTTCTCTTCTTCTGACAGCCATGCCTTTTTTGTGTGTTTAGAATCACAAAAATCTTTTCATGTAAGCTTTTCATATAGTCTCTGGAAGTGTCCAATTGTCATAATTTTCATACAAATGAGATCCTATTTATATTTATTTTTTAGATTTATTTCTACTTATTTTAATAAGCAAAATGTGCATATTTGTCATAAACAGGTTTTGTTGAAATACGTGTACACTGTGAAATAGCTAAGTCCAGCAAATTAACATGTACATTATCTCACATACTTACCATTTTTTGTTTTTGTGGAAAGAATACTTATTTCAATAAGAGGAAACATTGTTATTAACTATAGTCACATATTATATAAAACATCTCTTTAACTTATTTCTCTTATCTAACTGACATTTTATATTTTTTGACCAATATAGTGACTTCACATTATCTGGGGAAAAAAGGCTTATTTGATTTTAACCGTATCAAGACTTTTAATGATACCATGTACTTAGAGAGTGCAACTATGTTTAAGGTTTTTTTTTAACAAAGAGTATTGAACATTTGAGATCTATAATTTGATTAACAACTTTGATCTTTTCCAGTGGAATAGAAAATGGGTGGTAAATATTCAGGACATTTCAACTATATTTCAAAGATCCATAAAGAAAACAACTTAGAAGGGGAAATAGTTAAAAAGTTAAGAATGATTTTCTTTATTATTCATTTTACGTGTAGCAAAGTAATGGTAGTGTTCTACAATTCAGAGAAAAACAAATCTATCTGACTTACTGTTTACTACTAATCAGAGTTCATTCATTTTACAACTTTAGAAAGTAAATGGCAACATGTAAAAAGCTTGGTATGATGCAAGTGACTTTTACCCAATGCAGAATATAACCCTCAAAGACTGAAGGGCATTAAACTTCTTTATGTATTATTTAACAATCCTATTCCAGAAAACAGTTTTTAAAAATTGATTTATTATGGGGTGGGCAGTTGGCCTCGTGGTTAGTGTGCCTGCACCCTCCACTGGAGTGTCTGGGTTTCACACCTGCCTCTGCCTCCTGACTCCAGCTTCCTACTAACGCAGACTTCAGGAGACAAACAATGACGGCCCAAGTGATGGAGTTCCTCTCCTGGGGACGTGGACTGAATTTCTGGCTCTGACTTTGGTCCCAGGCCTGAGGCCACTGGAGACATTTGGGGAGTTAACAGCCAGATGGAAGTTCTTTCTCTGTCTCTCTGTTTCTCAAAGAAAATCAACAAAATGTTTAAGCATTGATTAATTATGAAAGCTTTAATTCCTTGTATCCTCTTCTGAACCAGTTTTTTCTTCCTACTGGTTCTCTCATTACAGAATGAAATAAAATCTGCCAGGTATTCACTATGATTGATGTGAATATTAATTTCTTAGCAAAATTTCACCTTGACAACAGGTGGAAGGATTATGGATTTCCTTCTTTATACTTTTTTCTATTATCCAAAATTTTCCCAGTTTTGGCCTATAATACATTTATAAACTGAAAAAAAAATTAACTGAGAAAACACATAGCTTATGTTGCTTTATACATGTAATCTTAAATATACAAAAAGAGTAAATGACTAACGACAAAACAGTATTACAACAGTATTACAACCACTAGTATTTGCTTTTTCTATTCTGTCAGTAGTAATGTAATGTATAATAAAGACCAAAATAAACTTCAGAAATATGAAACACACACACACACACACACATATAATATACTTATTTTAGTGTGATAAGATAGGTAAGTCAGGACAGTGAGAGTTAGGCTCATTATACAGTATTCTTATCCCATAAATGTAAAAATCTTAAATATTGGCTAAAATTAAATAACTTCCATGGTCAAGATAGAGACTATAATTTGGACAATGATTCCTTTTGAGAACCTTTTTCTTCAGGTACCAGCAAGAAGGATATCGATAATTAGTAGTTCAGCTAGGGGTTAAACCACCAATTTCAACTTGGGTAAACTACAGGAAATCTTTCATATTCACTTAAGCCTTGACGGTGGTGAATAGAGCCTGTGGCCAACTCTAATTGTTTGCTTATTTTCCCCTTTGGAATGAATCATTTTCATTGAGTCTTGTAGGGTGCCACAAGCAAAAATGAGGACATGCAGTCCAACAACACACAGTTGCAAGCTACTAAATATTGCTTATCCTGCACATTTTATTCCTCTGCAAACTTTTTGGAAGGGAGAGAAGTGCTATTAGTGGCCGCTAGAGTTCCTACCTAAGACATATCTCTTTTCACTTAGTCCACAAATTATAATGTTACCCTCGATCTTGAATTTCTTCCTCTTTTTCGAATGCAAAGGCCTGGAGCAGAGATAAGGCTGTCTACACTGTTTCTAAGTCAGAACACTGACTGTGAACTCCGCAGTTTTAGAATGAGAGAAGGGAAAGATGCCTAGGGAAGAGGTGGTGCATTTTCCATGAGTCTTCATAATGCATATTATTTGCTTATTCCCCTACAAAATATTTCAAGTTTCCTGATTATAACAAACACTTGAGACCTTAGTAAACTGGACTCCCCACAGCAGCATTAATAGGATGCAATCTACACAATAAATACAACTTCAACTGTCAATTCTGAAAGTAAATAAATTAATTTGAATAACTATGCATAATACTTATGAGTCTTAAAATTTTAAAATCAAAAATTTTAAAACTAAACAAATTTTTAGAAAGTAATTTCAGATTTTCTAGTAGCTTTGAAAAGCATAAATAAACAGAGTCCAGTATTGTGGTTTCACAGTGTGGCGGGAAAACCTAAGGCCTGAGATGTGGGCATCCCAAATGGGTACAAGTTTGAATCCCAGCTGCTCCACTTTCTATCTAGCTCCCCACTAATATGCCTAGGAAAGCAGTGGAACATGGTCCAAGTGCTTGGGCTCCTGCCACCCATGTGAGAGACACAGAAGCAGCTCTTGGCTCCTAGCTTCGGCCGGGCCCATCCCTGGCTATTGTGGCCATTTGGGGAGTGAACCAGGATGGAAAATCTCTCTCTCCCTCTTTCTGTAATTCTGCCTTTCAAATAAAAAATATTTTTTTAAAAAAAGAACACATCAATTTAATTTTCAGAATATGTTTAAAGGCAGAGTTAACAGAGGAGAAGGAGAAACAGAGAGGGAGATCTTGCACTAGTTGGTTCACTCCCCAAATGGCCCCAAGGTTGTGGGCTGGGCCAGGCAGAAACCAAGCACTTGAAATTCCATTTGGGTTTCCCAAGTGGGTAGCAGGGGCCCAAGCACTTGGAACATCTTCTGCTGCCTTCCCAGGAACATTAGTAGGGAGGTGGATAGGAAGAGGAGCAAGCAGAATTCCAACAGTTGTTCTCATATGTAATGCCAGCATTGCAGGCAGTGGTTTAACCTGGTAAGCCACAGTGCTGACTCCCAGAGTAAGAATTTAAGTAAAGAACTTTATGAAAATCTCAGTATCTCCTGAGTAAATTATTCATTATACAAACACAAATATTATTTAGAGAAAGTGCTAGAGGAATCTTTTTAAGAGATTTCTTCATTTATTTATTTGAAAGGGAGGCAGTAGAGGGAAGAGAAAGAGATTGATCTTTCATCTGCTGTGTAACTCCTTAAATGGCTGCCAATCCAGGAGCCTGGAACCCCATCCAATTCTCCCCCTAGGTGGCAGGGCCCCAAATTTGGTCCATCATATGATGTTTTCCTAGGCACATAAGCAAGGAGCTGGATGGGAAGTGAAGCATCATGCTCTTGATGGTTTCTGATTGTTACTTGACAGTCAAGGATAGTATAGGGAAAGCCATTCACTTTTCTATCTCATTAGGAGTTGTGTTCAATAAAAGGTTTAGATTTCCAAGTTCCCATTAGCCAAAATATACAAATTCCAACAGACTGCTAAATTATCATTGAAGTTTTGGCAGTTTTAGCTTCCAATGTAACATCTTTCTCACAGAGGAATTTTTATTTCAAAAGAGGAAATGTAAGACAGGGCTCTCACTGTAAGTATCCCTTTATTTACTTTTGACAGATCTATGAAAACCCACACTTGTTTTACTTCACTGCTGCATCTCTACTGCCTAGAATATTACATGACACACAGTAGGCCTACAAATATGCATTGAATTTCTATACATTGAGAGAGCTGCTTGTTGAAATTCACCTCAATGAGAGTCCATGCTAATAGCCATGCTGCAGCATTCCCTCCTTTGGCAACAAGGGCTTACTATCTGATTTAGGACAGGTGCGGAAGGATATGCAAATCAGCATTAATTTTCTCAGTTTTTTTTAATTGGAAAGATTCTTGAGTACATGATGATCATGGTAAGTCCATCTTAATCATACGGGCTATTTTATATTTTCAATCAGAAAACATATACAATATTGTCAGATGGATGCCGAGGCAGAAGTAGACCATTTAAAATTTGTTGACATGTGGAATGTCTGGAAAGAAAACAGGTATAAGAGGATCATAAAATCTGTCAAATATATTCCTCTAATAATGACTTGAAACTGCACTTTTTCAAGTATGCTAAGTTGCAGTTTTTCTTAAAAGGTCTAAACAAAATTATAATGTAAAAACTTAGAAGGTATATAACCAACCATAAGTATCAGAAATAAGCTTATCTTCAAAAGTGCAAAGCTTGTCCCCACCCTCTTCTGCATAAACACATTCAGTGGCTCTGTTGTTAATAGACTACAACACAGGCAGATCTGTGTATCATGTAAAGTCCTTCACAAGGTGCTCCCCACCTACCTCTCTGGCCCACGCTATTGCTCTCTACCTGGCGATTTGATTTCTTAGCTACTGCTACTTAATGTTGTTTTCCATTCACCTAACAACCTACATTCATGAGGCCACCTAGAATTTGAACATGCTGTTTTTATGGTCAAGGGCATTCTTTCCCTCACTGTGAAACCACATGCCTATCGTAATGATTCCTTGGCTATCCAACACCAAGTTCATTGTCTCCCTCTTCATTCCTGTAGGACTTGGTAAATACAGTCACTACAGAATTTTAGAAGTATTATGGTCTACCATAATTTTGAGGTTCATATATCTATCTCTGTGTGCACTGGACTGAATTCTTTCAGTATTGAAAAGTAACTGATTCCTCAGCCTCTTACATGGAGGTAGATATCTGCCTCCTTGACGGCTACAGGGTCACTACACAGGACGCATTGTTCATGTTGAAACTCCTGATCTGCAGCACTGTCCTGAAACTCAATAAAAATACATTGCATAAGCCACAGAATGCTGATATTCACAGAAATGTCAAGTTAAGGGAAAACAGTTTTGCTTTGGGGGAAACCACAACTCATGGTGGGTTTGTCCTGAGGGTACTCTGCAACAGAGGTAACTACTGAATCCTTGTCTGTGACCTTCAACGGGTTCTTCTCTGTGTGAATCAAGGGGATTCTTAAACAGCATCAACACTTGCTACAGTCTGATGCCCATGCCCCTCACATGTAAGAGCTACTTGTTAAATTTTGCTCTCCTGCCAAAATCCTATCTTTATTTTAAATCAGGGAGAAGTAGATGAGGGGCCCTAAATCTTCTGTATCCTCAGCAACCTGCATCCTATAGCAATAAAGAATCCCCCAATGTATATATTAACAGGAGATTAATATGAGAATTATAATGCAATCAATTGTACTTTATAAATTATGAAGTACCTGTTGTGTTATAACTACTGTTAACATCATCATTAACAACCCTAACATCATCTATAATAAAAATAACCCCTTTTAATACCATAATTTTAATACACTATAGGTCAAATTATAACCATAGTAATAACTACATTATATCTCATCGTTACTGATAACATAATAAGATAGGTTTAATTAAGATTATGCCCATCACTAAATAACTTTTTAATGGAGGGTAGAAGTTTCATATTTATCACTTAATACACTTAATGCCTCTTACAAAGGCCTTATCTTATAGTGAGTGCACAGATTATTCATTTTGTTAATTTCCTAAATATTCATTAGGCAGAACTATGATTTAATTTTTTCCTTAACATTTCTAACTTCTTCCTGTTAGTCACTAAATCACATAGTGCATGGGTCCCAAGACTTTCATTTACTCACCTTATGATTTGGGGTAAGTCATTTAGCAATTCTGAGCTTTTGTAAGAGTTATAAGAATATCTGGTTTACCTGTGTTGCTGGGATTTTTTGAAAAATCACACGAAGTAATACTCAAGTAATTTTAAAATATCATTAAAAACAAGGCAATGTTATAAGACATATGAATAAAACAAATATTGTGTTGTATCTTTCTGTGCATGTAAAATTGATTTTAACCATCTTTCTAAACTATCCATTCCCTGAACTCATTTCTATTAAAACTAACTTCTTATACTCATAACTATTTTTGACACCTAATCAGAAAGACTCCATTGTGCTTACACATACACATACTCACACGACATACACAGACATGATTAAAAACAAAAATCTCTGAAACAATACTTTTCTATATGCAATGAAATCTGACAATTATTTTTCATTTTGTTTTAGTAAAAAAATTGATTTCAAAATCCATGATTTGGAAATTACAAGTTCATTAGATTAAAATAAAGTAAACTAAAGTGATAAATCTAAAAAAGGAGAAAAGTTGCCCTCAGCATTATTTCCCACTCTTTTGTCCCATGCATCCATAAACTGGACTAGAGTACTTTTCATCCTGTCTTTGTCATATCACAGTGTTCCTGGTATCATCAGTTTCCAAGCGTTTCTGGATTTACACTTCTCTCACGTATTTCCCTATCAGCTCCTCTGGGGAGCTGGTTTCAAATCTTCTAGCCAGGTAGTTACTACTGTTGTTGTCATTTCTCCAACTCATTCTATGTTGTCCCTACCTGTATTATAGCCTTACAACTTATTTTAGTTACTTAAATGTCCATCTACCGAGAATATCATATATGTATTTTGATTAGCGAAATGTCTTTCACCCTTAATAAACCTTACATTCTCTGTGAGTACATTCAGATTGTGCCAAGTTCTGTATCCGAAGCACCTAGCAGAATCTGACATAGGGCAGCTCCACAGTAAAAGTATGCTGAAGAAAGGTATCGACTTTAAAGGTCAAAAGAAATGTAGAGAAATGTCAGGGCTAAATGTTCAAGGTTACACTCAGTAGTGGTTCACAGGTTTTCTAAGATACAGGATATCTGGGGAGATCTATCCCCCTTGGGCTCAACCATTTGGTTAGCCTCCTAAACCCTGTGCCCTGTTGTAGTGGTGAGTATGAGTACTACGGTTTGAATGTTTAGCCTCTCCAAAACTCATATTGAAATTTGATTGCTAGAATAAAAGTACTAAAAGGCAGGGCCTTTAAGAAATGAGTGGACCATAAGTGTTTTACCCTCGTGAGTGAAACTAGTGCCATCACAAAAGCACATGTTGAGCTCCCTCTCATTCTCTCTTATATTCCACTAAGTGATTAAATGTTGACTCCAGGACTGTAAACCAACACATTTCTGTTTGTTATCGACTCTCCAGTTTCAGATTATTCTGTTATAGCAGCATAAAACAGGCTAAGACAGTCACCTACTCTTCTTTTCTGAACACTGTTGTAAGTTTATTTCAGAATTTCTGTTGTTAATGATATTCTGGGGAGACTAAAAAAGATTCGAACAGTTTAGTCTCCTTTTGTGGGTTATTCTGTAATGGCTGAATTGCTCTGAGTATTCTTCCAGGGACTGGCCTAGCTAGGAGGTTAGATTTGCAAACTCCTGTGAAATATGGATTGGATGAATTTGTTCTTCATAGCATCCTTCTTAACCCTCCATTAAACCATGCTGCACAGTTTATTGGTTTGTTTCTTAACAACTGTGTTGTTTTAAAGTTGTTTCAACAATCCATCCTTGGTATTTAAAGTACATATATTGTTCTGTAAGCACATAACAGCCATACATCATACAAAATAGCAAATCAGGACAAAATGTTTGAAAAATGTGTTATTTAAAATTAGCAGTAAAATGGGATTTTCAAATAAATTTATGTTAACTAGGATTTACAATACAATATAAGCCTGTACTATTAGTTGTAAAGACAGGATTTGGAGAACTATGCTGGCACATTAAATTTATTCATTTTCACAGCCTGCAGACATTTTAATGTCTGAGTAGCAATAAGAACAAATTACCTAAAAACTTTTAATAGGGTATAATAAATTAAGACTGAATGGTAATGCAAAAGTGGGTACAACAGGACAAAATTATGAATCCCATATAATGATCCAACAACACTTAAAGTGTGGAAACAACATTGGTATTCTGCGATATACAACCACAGTTGATCCTAATTGTTTCTCTCTTGTCAAATAGAAATTGCCCATCAATCTTAAAGTATTATAAACTGTTCATTACATGCAAATGGTTATGTTTTGCAGTTTTCCAAGGAGACTCAACTTTCTTTACAAAATGAGACAGGCTAGAAGAGTTTCTATGAAGTACTAGGTATCCTTTAGAATCCTTCATTTATAATTCACAGAAACTTCTGCTGCCAATAAGGAGATAATAGTAAGGAAATGGAAGGGCTCAGAGATTGAAGAAAAACACAAAGAATTGGGTAGGATACTGGTGGGGACGCATAGCAGTAGGAAACTGTTGGTAATGACAAGGCACTCCTATTAGAGTGGATGAACTCAATACTATCATTTATATCAAGACAATTAAAAGTGTCAAGAAAGAATATGATTGGCTAGGTTGAGGACCTGTGCTTAGGACCACTGGGATGGTGAAAGAAAGGCTTTTGCAGAACAACCTATTGTAACTCTTGGACAGAATATTCAATATTATTGACCTCCTAAGACTGCTCAGGTATCAAAGAGGAACTGGCAGTACTATCAGTTAACAAACAGTTGCTCTATATTCTTCTATATTCTTCAAAATGAATAAGTCTACCAAACACTAATTTAAATGATCTTCAAAGAATAAATTGTAATCAATCCCTTTGTATTAATGCATGGAATGGAAAGTTGACATAAAAAGCTATTTTAATTTCTTCTTTTTGTTGTTACCGTGACTTTCTATTTATTTTATGAACATGGACTAAGCCCATTTTCTGTTGCATCAGGTGAAAAAAAAGTTTATAAAGAGAGGGTTAAAAGGGTCCCTGTATTTTTTTGAAACTTTTTATTACTCTATCTCCTAAGGCAGGATTTAGCAAACTGTTTCTTTAAAGGGCTACCTAGTTAATATTTTGGAGTATATAGGCCAAGTGGGCTCTCTGGCAACTACTTAACTCTGCATTTGTGACAAAAAATGCAACCAGGGACAATATATAAATAGATACATGGTTTAGTTAGACTAAAATTATATTTATAAAAACAGTTGGCAAGATTTGGCTTTGTAAGCAAATTTCTTTAAAGAATTTTTATTCATAGTGTCAATCATATTAAGTGTAGTATAAAATGTATTAGAATTCATTTAATTGTAAGTACTCTGGGAGATGTCATAGGTGAGATATTTACTTATAATAATAACCAGCTCAATAGACTACATGAAGATCTAAATTCTAGGGCAGCATGTAAATCTGTTATTTAAGTTTCTTTGAAATATTCCTCAAAACGAGCTTACTAAAACAAAAGGCCCATCCCAGGACAAGGAAGGGATTGAAAGTGAAGGATGATAAAGTTATAAATTAACAGAAAGAAATAACAAACTCATAAAACTTCAGGAGAAAATGCCATCTTACAGATATGTATTCATATCAGATATATCTACTATTTTTCAGTTAGCTAAGTCCTTGAATCTTTTTACTCCTTTTGATCAGAAGGTCTTAATAAAAAAATCATTGCTAATTAAGGTCTGTCAATTATAGACTCTCTAAGGAAAGAGTTTTAGAAATGTTTACTATGACAGCAAAAAATGGTGGTCTCTGGATTGTACCTATAATTTGGTCGTATTGTAGAAAGATTTATCATTATTATGACTAGATACTTATATTCAACTTGATGAATATTTCATACTGAACCAACTCATTTGTGATTAGGCCTCCTATACTATAATTTGTCAGTTTTATCATTGTTCAAAATTTATAATTTATGTTGAAAGATTTTCTCACTTTCATTATATGACTTGTCCATAGCTAGCTTTTCTTCATGCCGTCTTTCAGAATGTTTCTCTGTCCTGGTTCCCAAAGTCATGTTTTCCTGAGTGCCACAGCATTTCAGAAGCGTAATGGAAGAGCGTCAAGAAGGACTAGGGGACACAAATAAAAACACCGTATTCTATAGGCTAGGTCCAGGACTTTCTAGAATGTTCACAGGCTACTCAGTGCTGCTTTTTTTGTGTGTCCACAGGTTGAATTCAGGAGCCTATGAATTCATTAAGGAAAGGGTTCTTAATCAACTCTGTACACTAGTAACAAGCATTGTCTTCTTTGCACCCAGTAGACTCACATTGAATGCTCTGATATTTGAGATGGGCTCTTGTATTCAAGAAACACTGCAGTTGGTGAGAGAATGGAGCCATCATATTATTAAGCTGTCTGTACATGTGATAATTTCAAGTATCCTCTACATAGTAATAGAAGAGAGAAATTTTTCAATATGACATGGGATAAAAATGGCAAGAAGGATAAGATTACAGATAATTTGGCTAACGGACTAACATAAGAAAATCATAATTCATTTATGTACTAATTTACTCATCTAATGAATAGTATATGTTAAATTTGTAGAGACATTTTTCTATGTATGTTGGTAAGCAAGAAAAACATAGTCCTCAAAAATATGTATATAAACATTAAGCTTATATTTTATTAGATAACAATTCCTGTTTGTCATTGATTCTATATTGTTATGAGTAGTTTATGATTTTTCAATTTTGGATTTGCAATTAACATGCCTCACTTTTTTGTACACTTTTACTCTCTTGATAATTTCATTCCATAAAAACAGGAATCCCTGAGGGATGACACGTTTTTCATGCATTTTAAACAGTTCTTTACTGCTGTGGTTATTACAGTCAGTTATAGTTTTATTCTCTCTTCTTCCAATAACGTGTAACAATCTGTCATCTTCTTAAACATGTCATGCTGGACAACAGAACTCGAAGAGCAAGCCATTGCAATTATCCAATTATTTTAATATACTTATTTATGAAGGAGACATTTGATAGGCAATGATTTAGAGCTCCTCTCTGAGGTTCTGCACTGTGCCAAACTCCCAATAAATCTGTTATTTACTACTTCTGAAAAGATGCATAGGAGCCAAGAAGTTGTAGAGGAGTTTCCAAGCAGCAATAAAAGGGTAACAATATTTATGTAAGAATAAAGAGCCCAACTGTTTACTGTATTAAGAGACTGAATTCTTGTTCTTCTATCAGTCAATAACATTGAAAAACTCATATTAAAATATATTCCCATACTTATATATTGTTGTAACCCTAAAGTAAATGACTAGAGACAAATTCTCTTAGTAAATTTTCCCACTGATTCCTTTATGTTAATACATGTTCTCTAGTTATTGATAACCAGGATGATTTTGTGACCAGAAAATGAGATCTTATGAAATTTTATTACTGCTGGGGGAAATACAAAGGGCAGGCAATGATATGAATTATTCTCTACGTTAGGGGCCTAATGAAGGGCAACAGATGGCAGAAATATTTACTCAAGTGATTTTTCCATCAAAGTTTCTATCAGCATTTGAGTCTCAGCAGTACAACTGTTAAGAAGCTGTCAAACTCACCAAGCAGCTGGTAAAATCAGCACTGAAAACCTAACTATATAGAAAACATACTGTATCCAATTTGGTCTTTAACACCATATGCCTTTTTCCACATAGCCTTTGATTCAATCTGTATTAATATAAAGTTACTTATCTCCTACAGTCATTTGAGGGAGTAGATTACCAATTACATATTAAAGTGCATCCTAGTAAATACACAAATCTCACTCTCTCTACTAGATACTGTGAGTGACCTATGCACATCCATTCTGTTCTCCTCATTTCTACACAAGCCATTGGCTTTTCAATGACAGCAACTGCCACATGAGGATTTTCTGGGCTGTAAATTCAGAAAGCAGGATGAGAAGTATGAGAAATCCTGGGCATTTCCATTAAGAGGAAGAGAGCCTTTTTCCTGCATTCACTTGTCTCAAAGTGTTGAACAGGAGTCATCCCAACTCCATTGTGCTCTTTGAATCTAAACTCATCAGAGTTTGGTCCTTTACAAAGTACTTTAGAATTTTCTTCAATCACTAATAGCCAAGGTAATGCAGAGCTGAAGAAAAGCTAAACTTGTATTTGACTTCTGTCAAACACAATACATTTGTATTCTCCTTTCTTTGCCTTTTCTAACTCCAAAGCACCAGTTCTCCCTTTTTTCTCCCTTTTGTTGCCAATTGAAAGATCACAGTAAGATTCTCATGCTGTAACTTCACTGTTTATATGTAATTTTCCATTCTTCATGCACATTTCAACTGGAGAAAAGAAACAGTACATTTAGTACATTTTTCTTGACTACAGAAAATGATTTTAACCTCAAAGGGTTGGTTTTTTTTTTTTTGCATTTTATAGTAGGACCCTATTAGAATTCAAACATGACATTTAATTCATGTTGACTTAAGTATTCTCAATCACAATGAATTTAGATTTATTCCTAAGTCACAAAGCAAGCAGATTTTTATTTAATTTATTTAGAGCAACATATTTAAATATATTACACACCTACTCTATAATAACTCTATAATACAAGTTATGGAGTAGTAAAACACAGTAACATTGCAAGATAAAGCAGAGAATCAGTTAACATTTTTTTTTTGCCTAAAAACAGCAGTTAATTCATGTCAAAATAATACATTGCTGTTTTACTCTGTTTGCTTAACATTTATACCTTGGCTATATTTTATCTGAACAATTACACTACTGTTTACTTCTTAAGGCTGATTTCAAATGGAATTTCTTAAGATGACAAGGTCTCATGCTTGTTCATGGCAACATTCTTGAGGAATGTTAATTTAATTTTTACTATAGTTTGCAAAGCAGCAAAATATTCCATAAAACAAACAGGCTTATTTCCATTAATAGGAAGAGTATTCAGCTCTTTTAAAAACATAATCTAATGGTGATTTTTAATGGTTTCTACTGGCAACAGCAGGGATTCTCAAATCTGTTCCATAACAGCCTATATTTTAAAATACTTCCTTTTGATCTAAAAGAACATGATAGACTTAAATGTTAGGGCACTTTATGATCTCTACTACTTTCATTCAGTATACTTGATGGTGCACAGATTTACTGTGTCACTATATGAGCTAATATTTTCATAGCTTTTGTCATGGTATTTAGTGTTCCCTTTAAAAACTCCCATTAACATTTCTTCTTGTTAGTTAGAAGATGAAGAGGCAGAAATGTCAGCTATCTGAGGTGTATTTGCTTGGCTGAATTGGAATTTTCCTCAATACTTAATCCACAGGCTATACCTTGTGAAGATACAATGCTACATAAAAATAAAGTTTAATGAAACATCCAAATTGGTCATTTCTACGTTTCAAATATTTGGAGACTATAATTCAATAAATAAACGTTAGGGTTTTTTATGAATATAAGCTAATTATTGATGAATAATGATTAATCATAATAAGAGCTTACATTTAATGAATAATTATCTTGTGGAAAATGCCATTCTAAGTACCTAATCCACATCTCATTTTTATTTTCATTTAAGAGAAGAGAAGCAGAGACATGACGAGAAGGCCTTTTCATAAGATTCTGTAGCTATTAAGCTAAAGCAGGTGGGATTTAAAACCAACTTTCTAAGTCTAGCATCCAACTTCTTAACCATTCTTCTAAACTTTTAATAGAGCCTAGTGTGGCATGTCAATATTTTAGTGGGTGATAAAGCTTTGCATATGTGCTCAATTACTGATTGTTAAGTTAATGCATAAATAGATGAAGAGATAACTAAATGAATTTATTAACAAATTAATTCTTATTATCATATGATTCATGTTTTCAAAGGCAAAAATGTGCTATGTTTAAAAGAGGTTTCTCATAGTGATATGTCATATTATGTTGAAATATCTTGAAAATACTAATTCATGTATTTATGTTATAATTTACTTGTGACAGAAAAATAATTAAGTTGTATGGAGTTAGGTCCTCTTTCTAGTATTGGCAGTCATTTTATTTTGAATGACAACACTAAATATCAGGATACTGATTTCCCTTTTTCAAAATGAACTAGCAAATAGAATAAGTTTTATCAAACTATGTATGGGCAATCTGATACACATTTTTCATTTTATATTTAAAAATGATTTCTTTACTGAAATTTATACACATGACGCTTAAAACTCTGTTGTACTTCTGGCTCTATTTGTTTATTATATGGGCTACTTGCTTGGGTTTCCTTAAAGTAACTATTACTGGTCCATGCCAACAAAACTATCTGTTGCTGACAGGCACCACTTACATTCTGTTTTCCAAACTAATCTCATAGCAAATATTTAAACTCTCTTTCCTATTAGTCAATAAACAATGATGATAACCATGATAGCTGAAATTTCCAAAGCTCCTATTTGCTTATCAAAGCAAGACAATTTCTACTGTCTGAGAGAGAGAGAGAGAGAGAGAGAGAATATGAATGTGAGACATAGAAAAAGAGAGACAATGTGAGTATGAATGTGGATGCTTCAATGTGGAACTATAATCACCAGGAAAGAAGCGTCTTAATTGCTTAGAGCATTTCTTATAGAATTCACTCCTCCTTAGCTAGAAGAATTTTCCCCTGGACATCTAGATTCCCTTTCTTTTTTTTATCTATACATTGAGAAAGGAAAAGACAAAATGAAATGAGTCTTTTAAAAAAATGCTCCAATTAAGGGAAAATATTTTGATAAAATGATCATTTATTTCAACCAAACCACATTGTCAAGAAAAGAGGACCATCAGACGTGTCTTAGACATTTACAATTATTATGTAATCTCAAGATTGTATAATAGCAATGTACTAAAATATCAAATGACATCAACATCATTTCTTCTGAACTTCTGTTGCTTGCCAATTTGGAGTAAAGGGACCAGAATTAACATCCTGCCTTTTAAAAAAGTCTTTAAAAATGGACAAAAATATATGAAACAATGATTTTCAAGACACTGAACATCAGACATTGAAGGACAGAATCCCTGAGAGATTGGGAACAAATGAGGGGAGCCCTACAATTGCCAAAGCTTCATGTCTAGGGAGAATTTTAGGCAAAAAACAAAGAAAAAGGGAAGGCTCACAAACCCAGGAGATCTCTTTGAGTGAGGATATGGAGCAGAGAGCTTACGGAGGGCAAGGTGGCTGTAGATCACAGTGTAGAGTAGAAGAGAGATCAATTGTACAGAGAAGAATTCAGAGATCTTTAGAGGGCTCCCTTCCAGTTTTCAGCTGAGTCTCGATCATTTTATATATGTAAGGAAACTCCTCAAGAAGAGGAAGAGAACTATGCATGAAGAATTAAAGGAAACAATCTCTAGAGCCCATGTATGCTGGGAATAATGCCTATTTCCACTAGTCACAGTAGACAATCTCATCATTCACAGGGTACTTCAGAAGTGTTTTGCCTCAGCTGCTGTGGTCCCAACTAAAAAGGTTTGAAAAAGATGCTCCAAAAGTCAAGTTGTGCTTAAATAAATTAGTTGTGTCCCAGAACAAAAGAAAATCTGAATACAAAAGTATCAATAACTCAATGAATTAAATTTTACAATGTCTGTATTACAATCAATAATTACTGGTTCTCCAAAGAACAGTAAAACAACACCCATAATGATGAAAAAATATTTTAAATTGGCCCAGAATAGATACAAATAATAAAAATAGTAGAGAAAGTCATTTTAAATGAATTCATATCTTCAAGATGGTAGTGGAGTTACTGAATGTATTGAAGAGATAACACAGATGCATGTAAAATCCCAGTCACTCTTCCAAGATAGGGAAACAACAATGTCTACTGTTAGATTATATATATATATATATATATATATATATATACACACTAGATGCTATTAACACAGAAGAGGAATTGAGTAATATTACATTAGTTGATTTGACAATAGAAATCACACAAAAAGACTTACAAAGAAAACGTACCGACAAGAAAATGAACAGAACATCAGTATGTAGTGGGGCACCTTCAAATAGTCTACTATATGTGTAATTGGAGGCTCATTATTTTAAAAATAATGGCAGAAATGTTTTAATATTTGATGCAAAGAAAAAATTCACAGATCCAAGAAGTCTAACATAACTCAGGAATGAGAAATACACAGTAAACTATACGAAGGCACATCATTAATGAATTGCTTGATTTCCAAAGTACTCTCTTACAATCTTTCCACATGCTAATCTCCACCTTAGCGTGGCTTCCCAAGGAATTCAACTTGAAGTGTGTCCCCAAATTCATACCAAAATAACTGCCTGCCGATAGTAGAACAGACAGATATATCGCTATGTTGCTTGATTTTTTTATTCAAAATTATATGTTGATTTTATAATAAAATATAGATTAAATTAGGTAACTACTTTGCATCAGATAGCTTTATAAATGGCAAAATGCTTATACATCTCCCCAGGAACACTTTATCTGATTCTAATATTTTTATGCCTTTCAGGCAGAGACCTCGTTATGCTACATTGGCTCAAAATTCACTTAAGTGCTATTAAAAAGCATTGTCTTTTTTCTGATAGCAGATTGGAAATTCTTGAATTTCCTCTACCACCAAATGCCAATGCTGGTTTATATAAAAGAGATATAAATATTTATATATTTAAATATACATATATTATAAATGATTTTAATAGTGTTCATTTTTTGTGCTACTTAGCTTGTCATATAAATATTTATATGCTTATTTCCCTAATATCAAAAGATATTTTTGCTATGCAAAAATATTTGAGAATAGAGAATTATGAAATTTAATAGCATATTGCTTTTATGAATATAGGATTTTGAAATGTCTGTTATGAATATAGCATTTTGAAAATAAACTACCTTTCTTTAATGCTTTCATCTATCTTAATCAGTATTTTCTGGCAATGAAAATTGGCCACAATTCAAATCCACTTGATTGAAAATTGTAATAGGAACAACTTGAGCTAAAAAAGCTGCAAAAACACCTAAACTTTGGTGCAACACACACAGAATTTCTAATACCTAAACTACATTTTATCAACTAAATTATATTCTCCACAATTCAATTTATCTTTATGTACATATTCAAAATACATAACAAGTTGAACTTCAATTACACACTGGCTATAACCCTTATGTTGCAACTCTATTAACATAAACCAACAAAAAGTCAATAAGTACCACCAATTAACTCTGCATTGTTTTGGCCTCTAGAGTATCTCGGAGGACATTCTGTCAATAGGCTATATAGAAATATTGCAACATCACCACAAAGTGTCTTTAGGGAATAGAACTGTAACTTTATCATGATTGATATTTCTAGCAACTACTTATTGCTAAGTATATCACAAGTTCTCCTTCTGGACTGATTACTGTTTAAGGTAAAAACACACATGGCCCCAAACCCACAGAACAACCTGCTGTGAAAGGATTCCCAATATCACGAGTACAATTGCTCTTTGTAGTTCACCAAACAAAACAGTTTCGTCTGTGCCAACCCTCTCTTCCTTATACAGAAAGTTCATAGCACAGGCTCCAAACATGATCATTATGATGAAAATAAAGACAGTTTGGAAACAGAAATCCATAAAAACCTACCTTAAGATACCATTTGTATTTAGCATGCTCCCAATTCTCAGGAATTTGTGTCTTTTTGAGAAACTGTTCAGCTTCTGTTAGCCATTGATTAAATATCTTCATATCATAATGAAAACGCCGCCATTTTTCAACAGATCTGTCAAATCGCCTAGAGGTGAAAAATATGGATCAAGAAAAATAAGTGGATTCTATAAAACAAATTATGTGGATACAAATATTTTTATTCACATTGACAAAGATATTATTCTGACAGTTTCTTGAACTTGTAGATTTCCATTACAACTAACAGAAATAATAATACTGAATAAAAAGGATGATTTAAAATTAAAGGCTGGGTTTTTTCCCTTTAAAAATGAACACATTGCTGGATTGAAACAAAGATAAAGACAACTATTTTAGAGTATTTTCATTTCCTTCACTATGATCATATTTAATTTTTTCTTAAACCCAAGAATTTAAAAAGATTTCAAATTAGGTGATGTTTATCTTGCTTCATCATCCCTGTTTTATTGTATCCAAGACATTTTAAATTGGAATGCTGGAGGAACTTAGTATAAGCCAATGTGTTAATATCTCATATGAAAATAATACTAAGAAGCAGATATTTAGTCATTTTCTGGTTATAGCAGAGACTAAGGAAGAAATTATATGAGCCAGGACTTCACGTTTACCACATGACAGCTGCACATAAGAATCCCCTGGGGTGTTAAAAGACAGCAGGAAAGGGGTCAGTGCTGTGGGACAGTAAGTTAAGCCTGTGGCACCAGCATCTCATATGGCACCAGTTCAAGTCCCAGCTGCTCCATTTCTGATCCAGCTTCCTGCTAGCAGCCTGGGAAAGCAGTAGAAGATGGCCCAAGTGTTTGGGCCTCTGCACTGAAGTGGGAGACCTAGAAGAAGCTCCTGGCTCCAGACCAGCCCAGCTCTGATCATTGCGGCCATTTGGGGTGTGAACCAGAGGATGGAACACCTCTTACTCTCTGTAACTCTTACTCTCAAATAAATAAATTAATTAAAAAAAAAAAAAACAGAAAAAGAAAAATGCTTTAAAAAAGATACCAGGAGAAACACAACAAGAAGAAAACACTAATCTTGGGGCTCCACTCCAATTAATTCAATATCCTTGGAGATGAACTCTGACATTGGTATTTTGAAAAGCACCTAGTGATTGTAATGTACAGTCCAGGTAAAAGATACACTGCTATAAAGTAAGAGTTGAAGTCTGATAGAGTTTATGATCTACCAGGTCTCCCACAGTTTGTTCAAACAACAAGCTAGTAGCACTAAACCAAAAGCTATCCTTAAGATTCCTGGATCTGGAACTGCCTCAGAGTAGAATCAGGAGTCTGTCAGGGTCCTCTATATTCTACAGGTAGTTTGGATTTAAAAAAATACTGGAAGTTGGGTGTGGTTTACATCTTGTACAAATATACTAATAATAGGTGCTAATAATAGGGAGAGCTGGGCTTGGGGCACACAGGAACTCTGTGCAACCCCACAGGTTTTGTTTGTAAATTTAAAACTATTCTGAAATAAAAAGTTTTAAAATGGTTTCCAGTCTTACCATGCAATAGATTATATTTCAAATAATATCATATACTCAAAGCTCTATCTCTATTTAGGAATTTTAAATGACTTTAGAGATTAAATAATGCTACATCTACCTACTGGTTCCTGGGAAGAGAATGGAATTCACAGTTAGTGACCAGTTACTATAAGCCAGGCACTGGGCTCTGTGCTATTATAGCACCATCATATACATTACCCTGATACCTACTACACCCTTTGTGGCATATCAATCATTGTGTCTATCTTTCACAAATAGTACTGAGAAGCCAAGTAGCTTTCCAAAAGGAAAAAAAAGAGTATTAGATATCAGAGAGGGGACTGAAAGTATTTATCTCTCGTTTCAATAGCGCCCTTCCACTGCCTTGAATGCCTCTTAGAGGTGATTTCCTTTTTACACAATGAAGGCCCTTCTCACATATTAAACAATTCAAAATGATAGTTGTAGACTACTTTTCCTTATTTACCTTTACTATCTATCTATGACTTCATTATGTATCTACACCTACATTATATGCAGCCACTGAATTTACTGAATACTTACATTATCTAACCTTAAAAAATAGCCAAAACAGAGAGTATTTTGGTAACATAAAAATGTAGCCAATGGTAGCCAAAAGAAGTTTCCTGCAACTATAGCTAATTTAAAGATAAGAAAGCTGTCTTTGATAGTTACTGATACCCGAGAGTCAAACAACTTTTTCAGCAACATAAAGAACTGGGGAACATATTTTTGGTCGTATATCATACATATTGAATGCACTAAGAATACATCTTAAAGTTTTATTCACTTTATTTTTTAAGAATTTATTTATTTATTTGAAAGAGTCGTGGGGTGGAGGAGAGAGAGAATGGATGAGAATATCTTTTATCCAGTGGTACACTCCCCAGATGGCTGCAACAACCAGTGTTGGGCTAGACTGAAGCCAGGAGCCACGAGCTTCATCTGAGACTCCCACACAGGTGACAGGGGCTCAAGCATTTAGGCCATCTTCCGCTGCTTTTCCCAGGCCATTTTCAGAGAGCTGCATCCAAAGTGGAGCAGCCAGGACGTGAACTGGTGCCCCTACTGCACCTGCTGTGCCACAGTGCCGGCCCCAGACTTTATTCACTGTGAAGAAGTGCACATTACATGTCTTACAGGACCTTGTATCATAGAAGGCAAAGAGCTGCTGATGAAGGAGAAACATGAAAAGCTAAGAAATATATTAGCACTACTCCATCTTGGTGAAACTAAAGTTGATTTTAATTTTCATTATGTGTTGTTTTTCTCTGTTCTCTACTAGATTTTTATACAATGTGAATTTCATACTTTGAGAGTCCATAAAAATGTTTGAAAAATAATTTAAAACTGCAGTCCTGGGTACTAGGGACTGCTACCTTCAACTCTCCTGCCACTTGTTTCAGCAGTGTGGGAAACAGGCAGCCGCTAACCAGAGCACAGGAGTTAGCAGTCAGTTGCATTGTACCACTCGACCTTTGTAGCAGGCATCAACCCTCCTCCTGCTCTGCTACTTTTCTACCCAGTCATCTGGAGTATCCTCTGCCAACACTTTCAGCTACTAGGAGGTGATTATTTCTTAAAAAGTGTGCTCTATGTGCAGACTTCAAAGAGCTTGTTCAAAAATGGAATTAAAGGATACTTTATTTTGATGCAAAAATTTCTGAAATCCATATGTGATCTTTTTTCACATTCCAATCTTCAATGCAGGCTGCTGCACATCCCAGAACATCCTCATCCTTCTTACACAGACTCATTCCCTTCCACTCACCACTCCAGCAATTTGCCAACCTACACCAGACTCCACAAGCCCCCAGCCCTGTCCCCATGCCTCCCTGACATTTAAGGGTCCACACACTGGCTCATAGTATCCTTTGCCCTACAAAACAGAGCTAGAAGTGGGAAGAGAAAGGGAATGGGCAGAGGACCTGCATTCTAGGCATCCAAACGTGGAGCGGGATGGACAATGCCACGCAGAACTGTCTGCAGTGCCCCCATGCCCTGCTACTGCTTCAGGACTTAGGGATTTTCACAGTGTTGCACACCCAGTGTCCTCCTTTGCTTTTACCTCTCTTCTACCCAACTCCTGCAACCCAAATCTTGGCATCCTTAAAGATTTGATATAAATGACCTACAGCATCACCACATAAATATAGAAAGTATTCAAAATAACCTGCAACAACTTAAACTTTGAAAACTGTAAAGTTGATTTTATTATCACACTTACTATTAAAATGAGTAACTTTATTCAAACAAAAAACTAAATAAAAGCATGTGTTTTATACATGATGATATTTAATGTAAGTAATAACACTTAAAACTCCATTTCAAGCATCACATAAAATTTTAAAATATATTTTTCAGTGTTTAATATGCGTTGTTAACAGCAGAGTCTAAATATATTCTTGAATTTACTATGTAAAATTACATTTTTTATTATGACTACTTATAAACTTAAAGTCTTTCCCACCAAGGAAGATTCCAAATGAATTTTATGGAAATATATATATATATATATATGGCTGGTTTTACAATATTACATTTATAAATTTAATCCCTAATCAGTCACTGTGCTCTCTAAATTCCTCTCACTCTATTAATTGGGCTTTCCATGAGTGAAGAAAAAGGCAGAAGAACTAGAAACACATAGAAGCATTAAAAATATATAAAACGTAAAAATACTTTTTGCCTTCTATGTAACTCCTAGGAAAAAATGCTGCTTTTTGTTCCTGGCAGTAAGAGAAAATGTAGACTAATCTAAATAAAGGACAAAAAATTGTCAGCATAAACATACGGATAATAAATCAACTGATTCTAAAATTTTGCAAATATTAAAATTCTCATTCACTATGCAAGCAGTATTTAAAATTACACTGCTACTTCATTTATGTGCAGCATAACTTATTTCCTGATGTTCTAAATCAAGTTAGTCAGATTATTCTCAAGCATAAATTACACTTAGAGAGTAATTTAGGTACTTTGGGACATAGTTTAACACTTTCAGGCTATTAAGGTGGTGCTCAATTCCATGAAATAAATTTAAATAAAAAACACACTAGTAGCCTTCTGACATATCCATTGTGGTTTTATACTTAGGTCCACAAATTCAGCATTGGACTACTGATTATTTCCTCCTGTACAATTCATCTTTGGTTATGTGAGTGGAGAGGATTTGCCTAAATTCTTATGGTTCAAACCATAGGTGCTGGTAAATAAATGGTGAATTAGTTATCTACCCCAAATCATAGTGTCTCGAAGCTTCCTTCCCCATCCCACCTTCCAAGTAATAAAAGTATTTAGTAAAACTTAAATACACTTTAGTTTGAGGATTTATCTACAGGACTGACTCAATCTGAAGAACTCTCCCATTACTCCATTTCCACTGACCCTTCCTACATCCTCTCTTATTTTTCAATCCTAAACCACAGTTCCTAGATTTTTAGGCTAACCTAGACAGCTCATGCTCACCTTACACATCAAGCCCAGACTCACACATTTCTAATTAGACTCCACCTCAGCTATGTGATAGTCTCACTGCCATAGGCTTACAGCAGAATCCATTGCTGTGTCTCTGTAGGCAAAGTACAATAGTGGTCAGAGTGCCTAGGTTGGAGTCTTGGCACCAACATTTATTGTACAGTGTTGGGCAAAGAAGTGATATTTCTAAAAAGTAATTATAGAAGTAGTACCTACCTCCTAAGTTTAATTGTGAAGATTAAATCGATGAATATACATAAATTTCTTAGAAAAATGTCTAGAAGTGTTCACTAAACCTGAAGAATAACAGTAGTTGTAGTTGCTGTTAGTCTGCCTTTATTTAACTTAGGTTTCTTTTAAAAAATTATTTTGGGGCCAGAGTTGTGGGATTGTGGGTAAAGCTGCAGCCTGCAATGCCATCATCCCACATGGGTTCTGGTTTGTTTTCTGGCTGCTCCATTTCCAATCTGGCTCCCTGCTGGTGGCCTAGGAAAGGCAATGGAAGATGACCCAAGTGCTTGGGCTCCTGTGGGGAGCAACTTGGACTAAGCTAAGTTACTGGAATTAAGACTTATTCTATGCATCTGCTCTCCCACAATATGGCGCTGGGAGAGGAGTAAAAACAGCTTCTACACAGCTGCCTCCAGTTCAACCAATAAACTGTAGGACCTGCTCCTGATTGGAGGAGAGCAGCGTACTCGGCGTGTGGGTAGCAGAGTTGGGATTGGTGGAAGAGGACTATAAAGGAGGAGAGAGACAACATGCACTGGGAACATCTATCTGAAGGAACACCTGTGCAGCCCCTGAGAGAGCCGGCCGGCGGTGTGCCGCTCCCCCGCGGAAGTGGGGAAAGTGGCAGGGGGAACCGCCCTTCCACGGAGGTGGAAGGGACGGTAGCCAACCCGGGAAGAACCAGCAGCAAACCCGGGGAGGGCCGAGCAGACAAAAGAACAACGCAGGGTCCTGTGTCGTTCCTCCACGAAGACGGGGAGCGACAGGCTCCTGCTACCCACATGGAAGACCTGGAAAAACCTCCTGGCTTCAGCCTTGCCCAGCCCTGGCAGTTGTGGTTATCGGGGGAATGAATCAGCAGATGGAAGATCTCTCTTTCTCTGTCTCTCCATCTCTCTGTAACTCTTTCAGATAAATAAATAAATCTTAAAAAGTATCTAAATTAACTTATGTTTACTTAAAAGGTGGAGATACAGATGCAAAAAGATAGAGACACAGCTCCCATCCATAGGCTCACTCCTCCAAATTCCCACAACATCTGGGGCTAGGCCAGGTTGAATCTGGGAACCCAGAACTCCATCTGGGTCTCCTATGTGGGTGGCAGGACCCAAGTACTAGAGCCACCACCTGCTGCCTTTCAGGGTGTGCATTAGTAGGAAGCTGGATGAGGAGTGGAGCTAGGATTCAAATCCAGGCACTCAAATATAGGACGCATGTGTCCCACGTGACACCTTAACTCCTATATCAAATGCCTGCTCCTGACCCAGGCTTTTAAATGCAAATTAGATTCCCAAGAGAAAATCAGAAGCATGTCATGTGGATGATTCATATAAGAAATGACTATTTCCTAATTTTAAGCAGATATTTTGAAATTTTAGGAATTCTACACCCAGAGAATCCTTCACCTAGGAAGACATCCAAGACAGAGGAGGGAGAGGGCCCATACCCCAAACCATGGAAACTCCAGTCTGAATACAGTGTAGGTTCTCCATTCTTTTCTGAGACACCTGCCTGGTCTATCAGGTTTATTTCTTTTCATTAAGCTTTACTTCAATAATCAAAAAAATTATGGATGCACACACTTCATCCACGATGTGCATATTCCAAATATCTTCTGTGTAGCTTTCATTTTTACCCTATCAGTGCTACCTTTTGATTTACAGAAATCAGTAATACACAATTAGTCCAGTTTATTATTTTTACTTATGATGAATGCTTCGTTCTTTGTTTAAGCAATCTTTATCCAGCATTAATTAATATATTCTTTTCTATTTTATTATAAAAGCTTTAATATTTTGCCTTTCCCCAGTTAGGTCTATAATCCTCCAGGACTTTATTTTTCTGTATCATTTGAATTATGACATGTATATATTTGTTAAGCAGGAGATTCCATTTTAATTGTTTGGGGGAAGGCGTGCACACAAAATAATGAGTATACAGTGGGAAAAAAAAAGTGTGTACAGTGAAAATTTCTGCACCACTTTTGACCCTCCACTCTGCTACTTCTGGTCTCACTGTTAATAAAAAGAGTATAAATTTAAAATGTTTATAGAGCAAGGCAAAGAAATAAACAAACATTGGTATAAAATTATGGTTTTCTCATTCAGTTTTACTGTTTTCAATATTTCCAATGCTGGTATTTTTACAGCTCTGGATTGACATTTCATTTTATAACACCCTATTTATTTTATTGATCTCTAATCCTCTCTAGGTTGTGAGCTTGGTTCTCGGGCTTCAAACAACTTTGGAATGGTACTCTGACTTGAAGCTTCTTGCAGTTGTTATAATACCTGAGTTTAGGAACACTTTCCCATGCTTTCATTTCCTTCTTCACTGTTGAAATTCTATGTATTTTGTTTCCCTTGTTTCTCCTAACTTTGCATTTAACTGCCATAAGAAAAAACATAAAAGATTGACTTTATTTGAGTTGTATTACCAGATCAACACTTAATGTGACCTCCTCCCAATCACAGGGGATTCTTTCTTCATACTTAAACAAGAAAGGAGTATTTGCATTTGAAAGGGAAGCTCAGTAATATAGATGAACCTCTTAGATCCCCCTGTCTGGATATTTTTCCATAGAATTTCATTTACTATCCAAGGTTCAACTAGCATCTATAACAGGGGTGGGCAGTCTTTACCTATAAAGGTCTCAAGAATAAATATTTTAGGCTTCTTGAGCCATGTAGTGTCTGTTGTAACTATTCAACTCTGGTATTATACTGCAAACACAGCCATGTACAATAAAAACAAATGGGCATGGCTAGGTTTCAATAAAACTTCAGTTTCAAAAATGCATACTATGCCAGATGGGGACCATGGATAGCAGTTTATTGATCCTTCATCTAAAGGATGACTATGATATAGCTCCAGGTTCTGATCCTAACCTGAGCTCATATGCAGATACCTTTTAGGCCATCACCCCCAGAATATTATATGTCAATCTCAAATATGAGATATTGAAAATTATTTATTTTCTAAGTCTTTATTTTTAAATTTAATGATATCTCAGAAACCTTGATCTTCCTATAGTCCTCACTTTCTTACTATACTTGTCTCTGTCCCATCAGTTCTAAACAAGAATTGACACTTTAATTTGGCTTCTTTCCTCTAGCCCCACTGTGCTGGTCTTTCTTAAAAATCCCTGACACCTATGCTTCAGCATATTCCAACTCATCTCTCCCTATTGTCAGTTTCTCACCACTCTCCAACTAATTTCTACACAGCCATCCCTTCGTGTTTTTCAGCCTCAATACATTTACACAGCCTATCATGTATGCTGCTGGGCTCAAAACATCAAGTATCTCGCAACTTCCATAACAGCCCAAATCCTGCTTTTACTATGAGCCTTTCATGGTATACTAGAGTGCAATTTTCTCTAAAATGTCATTTCAATCTGTGAAGCTAGTCTCCCTGGAATTACTTACTCCCTAAAACAAGCTTCCCTTACTTTGAGAAAGCCTCTGTAAACATGCAACTTGATGTCCTAATAATGTATTTACAGAGTTGTTTTTCCCAACAGAGTATGTAATGCTTACAGAAAGGAATATGCTTTCTGTACTTTTGAATTACCAGTAACTACCACTGCTTCTGGCACATGATAAACATTTAATATATTTCATAAAGGAATGAATGAATGAGAGAGAGAGAGAGAGTCCATGAGTAATTTTCCCAAATTCCCTATGTCTTCTGTTTAGGAGCCATGAATGTTGAGGCACATCATTTTACTTCTTTGAGTCTCAGTTGTCTCACTGATAAAGTAAGAATAATATTGTTGGGGCCGGTGCTGTGGAGTAGCAGGTAAAGCCACCACCTGCAGTGCTGGCATCGCACATGGGCATTGGTTCGAGTCCTGGCTGCTCCACTTCCAATCCAGCTCTCTGCTGTGGCCTGGGAAAGCAGTAGAAGATGGCCCAAGTCCTTGGGCCCCTGCACCCACATGAGAGATTCAGAAGAAGCTTCTGGATCATGGCTATGGATCGGCCCAACTCCTGCCATTGTGGCCATTTGGGGAGGTCACCAGCAAATGGAAGTTATCTCTCTCTCTCTCTCTCTCTCCCTCTCTCTTTGCCTCTCTATAACTTTGCCTTTCAAATAAGCAAAATAAATCTTAAAAATGAATAATATTGTCTATCTTTCACAGGATTTTGAGGAGGTTGACAATATGTTCTAAGTTATAAATAACAGTAATATTTTGGTATTATTGATATTTATAACAATCTCTAGTGATATGCAAATTTTATAACATTGATACAGAATTTAGAATTACTTTTTACATTTCTTCTGTCCATATAAGAACTAATTTTTCAAATTGGTCAGCATAGTCTCAGAGAATTGCTGCTCTAATAAAAATAGAAAATGAAGTTCAATGCCATCCTAAAAATAATAATACACTTGTAACAAATTTTCAGAAGTCTAATTTAAGTATGGGAATTCACAGTTGCTTAAGAACTATGAATCTTTAAAAGTAAGTGTTATGGACTAACCCAATATGGATAAAATTCACCTTATACCAAAGACCTCAATAGTGTTGCTGTAAGAACACTTAATGATAGGGTGATTGTTTAGTCTAGCAGTTAGGAAGCCTGTTTGCCACATCATAGTACCTGGATAGCACCGTATAGCACCTTGATACAATTATGGCTGTGATCCTGACTCCAGCTTCTGGCTAATAGAAACTCTCCAAGGCAGAAGTGATGTCTTAATTTTCTATGGGATGCCTGTCAACTCTCTGTCTTAGCCCCACCCCAGTGCTAGGTATTGTAGGTACTTGGGTAATGAAGACCCTCCCTCCCCTCCATTCCTCTCCTACTCTCTCAAATAAATAAATAAATAAATAAAACTTTGACAAATGTTTTAAATCTTTGTCAAATTGTTAAGAGAGTTATATAGGGGCCGGCATTGAGATGTGGTAGGTTGAGCCTCCACGTGTGGTGCCGGCCTCCCATATGGGCACCAGTTCAAGTGCCAGCTGCTCCTATTCTGATCCAGATCCCCACTGGTGGCCTGGGAAGGCAGAAAAGGATGGCTCAGGTGCTTGAGCCCCTGCTTCTGTGTGGGGGACTCGGAGGAGGCTCCTGGCTCCTGACTTCGGTTTGGCCCAGCTCCTGCTATTGTGGCCATCTGGGGAGTGGACCAGTGGATGGAAGATCTCTCTCTGCTTCTGCCTCTCTTTGTACTCTACCTCTCAAATAAATAAATAAATATTTTAAAAAGAGAGAGAATGAGATACCACGGGGCCAATGCTATGATGTAGTTGACAGAGGCACCGGCATCCCCATGTGGGTGCTAGTTTGAGTCCTGGCTGCTCAGCTTCCGATCCAGCTCCCTGCTCATGCTCCTGAAGAAGCCGTGGAAGATGGCTCAAGTGGGAGACCTAAGGAGGCTCCTGGCTCCTGGTTTCTGATTGGCCCAGATTCAGCCACTGCAGCCATTTGGAGAATGAAGCAACAGATGGAAGATCTTTCTTTCTCTTTCTCTCTTTCTCTCTCTCTCTCTCTCTCTTTCTCTCTCTCTCTCCCTCCCTCCCTCTGTAACTCTGCCTTTCAAATAAATAAATCAATCTTAAAAAAAATAACTTGTGGGGCTGGCACCATGGCTCATTTGGTTAATCCTCTGCCTGTGGTGCCAGCTTCCCATATGAGCACAGGGTTCCAGTCCCAGTCGCTCCTCTTCAAGCCCACCTCTCTGCTGTGACCCGGGAAGGCAGTGGAGGATGGCCCAAGTGCTTGGGCCCTGCACTCGCATGGGAGACCAGGAAGAAGCACCTGGTTCCTGGCTTCTGTCTGTCTCTGTCTCTCTCTTTCTCTCTCTCTCTCTCACTGTCTATAACTCTACCTGTCAAATAAATAAAAAAAACATAAAAAAATAATATATGACTATAGTTTAAATGATTTGTGACTATTTTGAACTTTATTGTATATGAATGAAATAGAAATTTTCCATTTGATTATTGTTTATAGCTCTTGCCTATATTCCAACTGAAACATAGTCTTTTTACTTCTTATTTGTTGAACTCAATTTCTTTAAAGATTTGTTTCATTCGAAAGGTGTCACTCCCCCTCTTCGTGGAGGAACGACACAGGACCCTGAGCTGTTCTTTCGTCTGCTCGGCCCTCCCCGGGTTTGCTGCTGGTTCTTCCCGGGTTGGCTACCGTCCCTTCCACCTCTGTGGAAGGGCGGTTCCCCCTGCCACTTTCCCCACTTCCGCGGGGGAGCGGCACAGCACCGGCCGGCTCTCTCGGGGGCTGCTCAGGTGTTCCTTCAGATAGATGTTCCTGGTGCATGTTGTCTCTCTCCTCCTTTATAGTCCTCTTCCACCAATCCCAACTCTGCTACCCACACGCCGAGCACGCTGCTCTCCTCCAATCAGGAGCAGGATCAGCTCCTGCAGCTCATCACTCAAGTTGGCGAGAGACAGCTGCATAGAAGCCGTTTACTCCTCTCCCAGCGCCATATTGTGGGAGAACAGATGCGTAGAATAAGTCTTAATTCCAGTAACTTAATCTAGTCCAAGTTGCTCCCCACAGAAAGGCAGAGTTAACAGAGAGGGTGGGGGAGGGAAAGAGAAATAGATTCCATTTGCTGGTTCACTTTCCAAATGGCTGCAATGGCCAGGGCTGGGCCAGGAGCCAGAAACTCCATTTGGGTCTCCCACATGAGTGGCAAGAACCCAAGCACATGGGCCACCTTGCACCTTCCCAGGCATACCAGTGGGGAGCTATATCGGAAACAGAACAGCTGGGGCTGGAACTGGAGTTCATAAGGGATGCCAGCATTGCAGGCTGTGGCCTAACCCAGTGTACCACAATACAGACCCTGAACTATTTATTTAGTGGAGCATTAAGCCATTCATTATAATGTAAATTACAAAATATGTTTTCTTAAAAATTTTTAAATGGAAAAAAGGCAGAAATCTAATTAGAATTTTATGATAAAGTTTCATATGCTTATAACATTATTCATAATGATAGAAAATACTTTATATTCTGATTAATAATATAAAAAGAATTCTTAAAATTCTTTAAATTTCTAGTTTTTTTTTAACTTTGCTCATCTCTCATTGGGCATCCATCTGAGGCTTGGTTCTAAAATGCATATTGTGGTAGTCCCTTTTACTTACATGTAGACACATCTGTGGGGGAGTAGGGTAAGACAAAAATCTCATCAATTAGGTGCAATTACCTTAGACAAATTAGGACTTTCTGAACTGAAAGTACACACACACAATGTATATATGTGATTATATCTGTCAGGAATGTGACCTAAGTGGGTGCTAGGCATTTAGGACAACATCATTAATCATATTATTTTGCTTAGGGAGACACACTATAAATATCCCTGAGACAAATTTGTAAGTATCAATATATTTAGGCACGGATCCATATTTTCATCTACCCTTGACATGTTATTACTTAATTAGTAATTATAAAAAGGAAAGCAAAAGTATGTGATAGTAGTGGTATTTCATAAATTTCTTTGGCCATTCTATTTTATCATCTTTGCCAAATTCCAGCAGACCAATGACAGTGGAAAGGGTGCAATATTTGGAAAATTTGTCATGTTGGAAAAATACTCAGAATATATAATTCTTATACAGCTTCTGAAAAAATGCAAAATTATGCTATTATTAACCTGAAGATTGCAATTTCAGTATCTTAATCTGGCATAATTAACACCTTGTAAAAGTACTCTAAGTAGCAAAAATAGATTGTCATTAGTGAGTCGTAATGTTACACTTAACATTAGGACCTCTTTGACAAATCAATTATAGAAACAAAACCAGAAGTCAAAATTATATTATTTAATTTTCTTAAAAAGTTTAAGCTAACATACATTCTGAGTACTTCACCTATTTCTGGGTCTCCTCTATAAAACTGAGCATTTAATTTAGTCTTAATTCGCATATCTTCTGGTACACAGTCAAAATGAAGATGTTACATTGTTTAACACTCTGGCTTAGAAATCTTATCTGTAATGTGCTTGGTAGAGTGGCCATTCAAAATAATAATGCCTTTTTCTTAATTCATACACAAAATATACTGGCTCTCCAAATGTATGCAAATCTTGAACCTGGAAAGTCATATGTTAATGTTTAAATGCATTAATGGTTGATGGATTAAGGTGGAAGCTTGATCCAATGATAATACGTGAAAACGGGGCCTTTTGGAATTGGTTAGAATTCATTAAGTTGTTAGGGCAGTATCTCATGATCAGATCATGATGATGTATAAGGAAAGACCACAAAGAGGGCAGATGAAGATTGTGCTTCATGTATATACATGCTTTCTGGTTCATTATGTTATCATTCCTCCATGTCTGTTCAACCACTACTAGAATCCATCAGGTTTAAGATCAATGGGACCATGTGATCTTCAACTGTGAACCCTCAAACTGTAAGCAGAATAAATCATCTCTCTTCTTAAGTTGCTCTTTCAGGTATTTTAGTTAAATTAATGAGAAGCTGACTAATAACAGAAGCAGATATATGAACATTTACCTAAAAACATCAGTAGCAGTAGTTATATACATATGCTAAGCAACTTATTGAGGACACGAGAATCAGTACAGTATTTAATATTTTCAACGACCCTTCAACATAGCAGCTATTATGTTCATTTGGCAGACGAGAAAACTGAGACTTTGGGAGGTTAATTTGTACATTTCTAATCTACACAAGGCAATACCATATTTTAATAGGGATAGTGTCTATTTTTGTTTCATTTTCATTTTTTAATGTCATTTGAATTACTAGATGCTATATCATCTCATGGAAGACAAAAACTCCCAATTCTGTGTACAGAAGATAGTAAATCCTAATTCTGTATATAATGTCCTCCTGGACATACAGTAAATAGTTACTGCTTGGTTTTACTTTTATATTTCTGATCATTTTAAAGTTATATTTCAAAGGAAAGGATTCATAAATGACATAACTGTGGGGAGCAACTGAGACTAGACTGTTACTGGAATTAAGACTTATTCTATGCATCTACTCTCCCACAATATGGTGCTGAGAGAGAGACCAAACAACTTCTACGCAGCTGCCTCCAGTTCGACCAAAAACCTGCAGGGTCTGATCCTGCTCCTGATTGGAGGAGAGCAGCGTACTTGGCGTGTGGGTAGCAGAGCATGGATTGGTGGAAGAGGACTATAAAGGAGGAGAGAGACAACATGCACCAGGAACATCTGAAGGAACACCTGAGGAACATCTGAGCAGCCCCCGAGAGAGCCAGCCGGCGGTGTGCCGCTCCTCTGTGGAAGCAGGGAAAGCAGTGGGGGGGTGCCGCCCCTCCACAGAGGTGGAGGGGTCATTCCTCCGTGAGTGAGGGACCGGCAGCTAACCCGGGAAAGAGTCGGGCAAAAGGAACAGCGCAGGGTCTGGTGTCGTTCCTCCGCGAATGGGGGAGCGACACATAACCACCTTTGTAAGAAATATTTTCTTTAATATTCCATCTTCTTAGCTACTTTTTATAATGCATGATGAGTATTACACATTTTCAAATCCAAATGGAATTTTTAATTTTTTTATGAGCAGACTAGAGGGTTTCTCATCTTTTAGTTTGTTGTTTTGTGCAATCTATTTCCTATATTAAAATAGTGTTTTCCTGGATTTTCTCTGCAGGTATACTTTCTTCCATGAGAATCTTTCTGATACTTACAATTATAAATAATCCATAGTCTTTTTGAATTACCCTCAAACTTTTTTAAGGGTTATTTTTTCTTTATTCTTTCTTAAACAACTGTATTGAAGCATAATGGACATATGGAAATCTGTATATGAGTGTGTGTGTATATGTGTCTGTGTGTGTATATATATATATATATATATACAGAGAGAGAGAGAGAGAGAGAGAGAGAGAGACAGACAGGGATATGGATGGATTTGGGGATAAATATAAATCCACAAAATCCCACCATGATCTAGGCCTTAAAATATCCATCACCTCCCAAAGTTTCTACTCATTGTTTTAATTCTTGCTGCTGCTATTGTTGTTGGGAAAAACATATAAGATCTGTCCTCTTAGAAATTTCAAGTGTACAATATTGTTAGTTGTATGTACTATGTTATTTAGTACCTTTCCAGAATTTGTTTATCTTGCATAACCACAACTTTGTTCCCATTAACCTAATACTATACCTATTCTGCTTTGACAAATTTATGTCTTATATTGCTCTCATCACCCTCAAACTCCAGTAAATGCTTCCTAATGGTAAAAATCATCTTAAATCTCTATTGTTACCTTATATAATGGTTCCCAACACATATTATTTACCTTAATTTTTATAGATTCAAATTCAATACAAAATAATTTTGATAATACAATTGATACACATTCTAAAATAGTGTACCTTTTAATAGGAATATATCAAAGTATGCATTTAGCCTATCAATTAATACACCTGCATCCCACATCATAGTACCAGGATTGATGCCTGGTTCTAGCTCCTGACTCTAGCTTTTTGCCAAAACAGATTCTGTGAAAAAGTGCTAATGCCTCAAGCACTTGGGTTCTTGCCACCTGCATCGGAGATATTGCTTGAATTTCTTCCTTTTGGCTTCTGGGTGGCCCAGCCCTGGCTGTTGTGGTCATTCGGGAATTGAACCAGCGGATAGAAGTTCGATATTCTCTCTCTTTCTCTCTCTCTCTCTCTTGCTCTCGCTCTCTCACTCTTGATATCATTCTCTCTCAAAAATAAATACATAAAAACAGTTTTTAAAGAAGAGAACATGATATGTAGATTATAATTTCCAAACTGTCTTCTTTCAAAATGAAGATAAGCTTTTTGATGAAAAGGAGGCAGGAAAACAATGAGATTGTGCAGCATATAAAATTTTTTTAACTTTTATTTAATGAATATAAATTTCCAAAGTACAGCTTATGGATTACAATGGCTTCCCCCCATATAAAATTTGAAGACAGGCAAACATGAGTTTAAAACTCTATTGCTTAAATGTGCTTTGTACACTCAGAAAATGGTTTTTAATTTAAAGCCTAATTTATCTGTATTTGAAAAGCAGAGTGACAGCCAGACATCTAGGCAGACAGTGATCTCCCATTTAGTGATTCACTCTCCAAATGCCTGCAACAGGTAGGGACTCAAATACTTAAGCTATCACCTGCTGCCTCCCAGGGTGTGCATTAGCACAAAGTTGGAATAGAAAGCAGAAGCGGAACTGAAACACAACCATTCCAATATGAGATGCAGTTGTCGAAGCAGTGGTTTAACTGCTATATTAAGTGCCTGCCCCTCAGCAGACATTTGATTCATTTCAGAATTCTTATTTATGAAATAGGGATAATGCTTATTTTACAGAGTTCTTACAAGCATTAGGAAAAACATTTGTTAAGCACACAGTGAGTGTTCAATCGATGAGGCTAATAACAATAATCATAATTTCTGGAACTATGTATATATATATCTGCCATTTTATAAAATATTAAAACTACCAAGCATATGCACACATGTATCCATTTTCTTTTCAATACATAACTATGAATGAGGAAATATGTTGAACTGCTGTACGTTTTTTCATTCATGCATGAATGCTGTATGATATTTTCAGGTAGATCTATTCCTATCTTTTAAGGTTCAAGCATTGTACTACGTGTAAACTAACTTTACCGTCATAATTTTCTAAAACTAAAATATTAAAGAAACTGGAATCTTGTCTTTCCCCTTTTTTGCATAATAAAGGAAGGGCAGTACACATGACCCAGCTACAAGAAATGTAACTGAAGTTTTTCTGCTCAATGAAAATGAAAAGCCATTTTATTATAAAGGCAGTTAAGACATGTTGGTGTTGTCATCATCTCAAAAGTATTACTAAAACATAAATTGTAAATATTCAGAGTGGGAATAAAAATATGAAAAGGTCTGACATTTTGCTTCTTAGGTTTCCAAACTGTTTACTTCATCCATAGACTACTACAGCAAATCGAAATACACCACATGAGATAAGCTTGTGATTGTGTCTTTATTTCACACAGAGATCCATGTCTCTTGGCCACGAGTAAAACTAAAGATTAAGATCACTGTGGGTGCTGGTGCTGTGGCATAGTGGGTAAAGTCACCCCACCTGCAGTGCCGGCATCCCATATGGATGCCGACTCAAGTCCTGGCTGCTCCACTTCCAATCCAGCTCTCTGCTATGGCCTGGGAACAGTAGAAGATGGCCCAAGGCCTTGGGCCCCTGCACTCACATGGGAGACCCGGAAGAAGCTCCTGGCTCCTGGCTTCAGATTGGCGCAGCTTGGGCCACTGTGGCCAATTGGGGAGTGAACCAGTGGATGGAAGACCCACCTCTCTTTCTCCCTCTCCCTCTCTCTCTCCCTCTCTCTCTCTCTTTCTCTGTAACACTGTATTTCAAATAAATAAATAAATAAATAAATCTTTAAAACAAAAGATCACTGTGTATCTTAGACCATATTTGGCATGAGAGTACAGTAGTATAACAAATAAAAAAATAGAATGAAAACAATCACTTTTTAGTTTTATTTGAAATGGGCAATTATATTTTCTCTCTTACACAATTTCACTGGGACCATTGCCTTCTACCAGACTGCTTTTCTCTTCAAGGTGGTTATAATTAACAAGAGCCTACACACATAACAACTTTCATCTATGGTATTAATGAACATATTAAGCTATTATTTTTCTTAATGTTTACTAAGCTCTAGGTTGTTAGAATTAATCTCAAAGTTTGCAGAATAAAAAAATAGTGACTGCTGAAATTGTCAATTTAAATTAAAAATAATTTTCCAAAGGGCTAAATTCTAATTTAGTTATTCTAAACTGATCTTGGAACATGTAAATATAGTATTATTGAAAAACAATGAATTTAGAAGCACCGAGTGGCATTAACAGAGAATTGGTGCTGATATCACACCAGAGTAGTATATGATTAGAAATAGCAAGGATAAAGGTCTAGGCTATCAGAGGTCATAAGCAGTAAGGAAAATAAGAACCTTTTTCAGTAGATGGGACGTATTTTGCTGGGAGTTGCACCCCTAAATCAGAGGTGAAAGGTTTAAAGTATTTTAAGATTAGCAAAGTGAAAATAAATTTCAAGGCAGATTTCAGTTTACATATATTCAACAATTTTTTAAAATGATTAAATACATCAGAGGTCCCTTATTAGGAGTATGGCTGGAATGCTCATTTTACATAGAATCTGCTGCTCTAGTGAGTATACAGATAATTCCTCCACCCTCACTCCCCAGGCTAGAGGCAGCTGTAGAGTAGGCCAGATCCAGCATGATACCATAGAGGAAAGAAAATCTCGCTTCAAATCCACTGAACTAAAACCTCACCCAACTTTACCAACTCTAAGCTGCATTTTCATCATATCTGACTTATTACCTTATGAATAAAAATCATCATAAAAACCAATCCCCCTTCTGCTATTTTACATTCCTTCTTATTAAAACACATGTACACGAGGGAGATGTTCCTGGCACAGTACTACCATATTGATTAAATTTTTCTTTGCTACACCTGAAGGCATGTGTCTAAACCTGTACGGTATGGGTTACTTTATTATTTAATTAGAACAGATTCTTTCCTATCATTTTAGGTGTTTCATTTAAAGTTTGATTAACATCAGTACATGCTGTGCTTACAGACAAGTAAATATAGTTTGTGCAGAAAGAGGAATAAGAAACAAAATTTTTAAAAATAAGGATAATTATGAATATGGAAAGCAGAATCCCTAAAAAATAAAAATATCAACATTCAAAACTCACTAGAAATTTTTCATATAGTTGTATGAAATGTAATATTTTCACATTTTATCATTTAATCCTTAATTTAATAAACAATATTAAGTACTTAGTCCCAGGACAAACATTAAATTCAGCGAGAGTATGAAGGTGAAAAAACACTACGCTGCCACTGAGAAACCTATAGTGTGCACATTAAATATTATTGTGAGGGTATTCCTGAAGTTGCTACAGAGGCTACATTTTTCCCGTGCATTTCCCTTTGTGTTTCCATTTCAAAGTACACCAGCTCATCTTCCAAATGCTATCATTATGATTTTGTTGTTCGAAGACTCCCTCTGGCTGCAGAGGTCTGTTTTGCTTAACTCTACAGACAGCCCAAACTGCTCAGGAATGAACACCCCGGGAGCATCTCTCAACAATGATTGATGAAAGCTGATGCATAAATGCCACGGTTTCCCGGCACGCTCAAGTGGGATAACTTTTTCACTGTCCTCCAGTTTCCTCACTGAGACTGTTTCCGAAGCCCAAAGGGTTAAATGGGTTGAAAACCTATGTTTCATTGGCTTCCTTCTGCTGTCTCACTTCTCCACTTCCATAAGGTGTTGCCTGCACCTCCAAAATAACCTACTTGGATTGGAGTATATTCCAATGGTCTGCTTTTGGGGGAATCCAAACAAAGACAAAAGGGAATGTGAGCATATAGAAGAATGAATTAAACTCTGTCCTAAAGGGTTGTGAGAGTGAGGGGAGGAAGCTGCTAGGGAAAAGTTCACAGACTATTAGGGTCTGGAAAGCTAACAGGCAAAGAAAGGAGGAAGGGCACGTGTGAAGGCTCAGACTACTGGTCCTCAACTGTATTATCAGTTATGCGGGGGGGCTTGTTAAAATTCTTGTGGGGACCCATGGCTGGCCATGGGCCCACATGCTAAGGCTTGGCTTGCTGATCATTGGCATTAGTTACTGCTTTGTGGATGTTTATGGTTTCTGTTGAGCTGTGATATTGGGACCATTTCATAATCCCAGGCTAGAGTCAAAACAACTATGGCCTTGGGGCTTCCCGTACTTCTTTTCCCACTGACCAAGGCTGAGAAAACACCAGGTGGAAGCTTGTTGTTAGCACCCGAGTCGCCTGCTACGTGACCAGGAGCTTGATTGGATGAAGGCATGTGATCACCTTTATGGTTGGACAAGGAGTGCATGGACTGTGCGTGATCAAGCACCCGATTGGAGCGCTGCCGCATGGACTGTAGCATGGACTAAGCTTGCATTACATGCTTCTGCAATGATATACTATATAAGCCATTCGTGAAATAGTAACGGGAGCTTCCCCTTTCTTTCGGAGCTCCCCTTGCTCAAGGGTTTCTTTTTCTATCCTGTTTAAATAAAAGTCTACTGAAGACCGATCAGCTGGGAGCAGTGTCGTTCCTTTGCGGGCAAGGGAGCGACAATTCTGATTGCTGGGGCCCCCTCTTCAGACCTTCTAGTTTGGCAGGCCTGAGAATGTGCATTTCTACCAAGTTCCCAAGTGATGCCAAGGCTACCGGAGTGGGGACCACACTGGCATTGAGGGAATCACCCAGTGATAGGTAGGTAAGATCGGTTCAATATTATGAAGACTTAGGAATACCCTGTGATCGAAGGTTTTTGTGTTACATGATTTTGAGTTCATTATTCCTAAAATATATATTATATGAGGAGTCCCCAGCAGGGGCTGGAGCTGTGGCACAGCAAGCTGAGCCACAGCCTGCAAGCACTGGCATCCCATATGGGCTGAGTCTGGGTTTGAGTCCAGGTTGCTCCACTTCTGAGCCAGCTCTCTGCTATGGCCTGGGAAAGAAGTGGAAGATGGCCCAAGTACTTAGGCCTCTACATGGGAGACTTGGAAGAAGCTCCTGGTTCCTGGCTTCCATCTGGCCCAGCCCTGGTCATTGAGGTTCTTTGGGGAGTGAACCAGTGGATGGGAGATTCTCTCTCTTTCGGTTGCTCCTCTCTGTAACTCTGCTTTCAAATAAATAAATCTTTTTTTTTTTTAAAGGATGGAGATATACACAATACAAGAAATGACAAAATTCTTGAAGGGAGACCATATAGAATGTTCCTTATATACTACCTGGAAAAATTTCTCAGACTCTATTTTCTACAAAATTTCACATAATATGTAACCTCCAATTTTCCATGGTTCCCACTTATTCCACAGCTATCAAAGTTCCACAAGAATGAGAGTTTGTGACTTTTCTCAGTCTTCATTTTCTTTTTAAATATTTATTTATATGAAAGCCAGAGTTACATAGAGAGAGAAGGAGAGGCAGAGAGAGCGACAGAGAGAGGGAGGTCCTCCACTCGCTGGTTTACTCCCCAGTTGACCTCAATGGCCGGCGCTGTACCAATCTGAAGCCAGGAGCCAGGAGCTTCTTCCAAGTCTCCCACACACTAGTCTTCATTTTTACTTTTGCCAGTCTGATGATATTAAATGCTGTCCTATTCTGTATTTTACCAATAATTACTTTGATTCAGTATTTATTCATATGTGTAGTTGACATTCAGATTTTTTTTTGAATTAACTGTTATTTTTTAACCTTTGAAGTTTTTCTATAAGGTTATTTTTACTATTAATAGGTAAGACTTTTTCATAAATTCTGATGTGAATTCCTTCTTTATACCATTTCAATCACATCCTCTAACTGTTTTTTTATTTAAAATGTATTTGTATTGTAGAGAAGTTTTTAATTAAAATAGTCAAATATATCAATTTTTTATGGTTCTTTTGTGTGTTTCTGTTTAAGAACCCCTCCTTTTCTTTAGATCATCAAAAACAACCTCTTATATGGGAACTTCAAAAAGTTTGGAGAAAAGGGAAAATAAAGGATAAATTAATTTTGGTGCAAAATTTTTAAATTCATGTATAGCTTTTTCATAACAAGCATTTTTAAAAATGCTTCAAAGACCCCTAATATGCATTGATTTCAAGAATTTTGTACTAAAATAAGTTTATCTTTTGATCCTATTTCCATGTACTTTCTGAAATTCCCTTCTGTTTTCATACATACTCTAGTGCTTTGCTTTTCGTGTTTTAGACAATCAATCAATGTGTCATTTGTAATTTATTTTCATGTGTTAGATTTCAAAAATGCTACTTTTGTTATAAATTTCATATATTATTATCTGACACAATGGAAAATCACCTTTTAACACATTCTAACACATCACTGATTTTTATTATTTTTTGTAACAAATATCCTAGAGTGCTATTTTCTACCATAATCTGTACTGGTTTTTCTGTAGAAAGCTAGTTTTTGTTACAAGATCTTTTTCACAATCATTATAATACTAGTTTTCATCTCCCTCTTTTTTTTTTTTTTTTTTAATTTTTGACAGGCAGAGTGGACAGTGAGAGAGAGAGACAGAGGGAGAAAGGTCTTCCTTTGCCGTTGGTTCACCCTCCAATGGCCGCCGCTGCAGCCGGCGCACTGTGCTGATCCGATGGCAGGATCCAGGATCCAGGTGCTTTTCCTGGTCTCCCATGGGGTGCAGGGCCCAAGCACTTGGGCCATCCTCCACTGCACCCCCTGGCCATAGCAGAGAGCTGGCCTGGAAGAGGGGCAACCGGGACAGAATCCGGCGCCCCAACCGGGACTAGAACCCGGTGTGCCGGCGCCGCAAGGTGGAGGATTAGCCTATTGAGCCACGGCGCCGGCCCTCATCTCCCTCTTATGCTTGATTCCTTGTTTGGGGGCTGCATGGTTTGTAGATAGTACTAGAGTTTAGCTATATTGCCAATTCTTCCACCTCTCTTGGATACGTTGGCATTTTAAATCCTTGTTCCCTTAAAGTTAAGCATGACCTTGTGACTTACTTTGGACAATGAAAACTATATGTATAATTTCTAGGTGGAACTACTTAATTCAGGGTGAGATATTCCTTGCATTTTTTCTTTATATGGTGAACCCTAAAATTTTGACCTGATCCCCATTTGACTCTAATGATCAGAACCCTTGACTAACTCATGTTGGATATGAGCAAGGATGAGAAAGGAACTTCTGTGTTTCTAGCCACTGACATTTTAGGAGTATTTGTTACAGCAGTGTGACATAGCCATTCATGACCAATATATCGTCTCCCTGTTTACTGGCTTCTTCCCTAACTTAGTAGAGTGCTTTCTTTGTAGATTTCTGAAAAATGAATTTAAGATAAGTCAATTTGCAGACTATCTGACAATAATCTTATTTTCTCCTTATACTTAATTTATAGTTTTCAGGGCCTATGATTTATATATTGTTGAGTAACTAATTACCCCCAAAACTGAGGAAATATATTTATTATCTTATTAACTTAAAACCAAAAATATTTATGATCTAATGGAGTTTTTTTTTAAAGGGTTTATTTATTTGAAAAGAAGAGTCACAGAGACATAGGGGATGACAGATCTTTCATCTGCTGGTTCACTCCCCATATGATCACAACAATTGGGGTTGGACCAGGTGGAAGCCAGGAGTGTAGAACCCCATCTTGGTGTCCTGTGTGGCTGGAAGGGGCCCAAACATTTAGGCCATCTTCTGCTGTTTTCCCTGGCCATTAGCAGAGAGCTGGGTTAGAATAGGAGCATCTGGGACTCCAGTCAGTACCCATATGGGATGCTGGTGCTGCAGGCAGTGGCTTAACCTGCTGTACCACAGCCTTAACCCCTTTAGTCTCTTATTCCTTCTTATAGAGTAACTAGTCTAATTTTTGGATAGTAATCACAGTTATTTTAAATAAGTTTTATTTAGACCCACATCTTGTCTTTCTTCAGTTTCTTGTTCTTTTTTTCATTTTAAGGTGTTTTTCCCAACACATACCCTTGTTTGTTTCTATGTTGGTTTCAGTCATTTGTGTTAGAAGATTTTTTCAAATATTTTAAAATCCTTGATTTTCTCTTAAAATTAGGCCATTTAAATTTTTTTTTGGAAGCTCTCTAAGCATGCATGGTACTTGCCAGCTGGTAGGCTTCAATACAGGGTTATCAGTCATGAATCTGATTATTTTCATTGGTGGAATATCACATATTATAAATTATATGCTGCTGGGGTCTGAATGTTTGTGTCCCTTCCACATTCATAGGTAGAAATTCTCACCTTGAAAGTAACAGTATTAAGAGATGGGAACTTTGAGTGGTAGTTAGGCTAGCCCTCATAACAGGATTGCTGCCCTTATAACACAGGCCCAAAAGAGACCCCTCACACCCTCTGCCATGCTAGGTTACAAGAAGATGCTTATATAAACGAACCAGAAAGCAGGCTCTTATCAGGCACCAAATCTACCAGGGCCATAATCTTGATCTTGACTTCCCAGCCTCTAGTCTGTGAGAAGTAAATTTCCTGTTTTGATAAAGAATCCAGTCTATGGTATTTTGCTAGAGAAGCCTGAGTGAATGGACTGGCATTACAACACAGCAAGCTGTGCCACTTCGTGTAATACAGGCATCTCATATCAAAGTGTCTGAGTCCTGGGTACTCTGCTTCCTTCCAGCTTCCTGCTAACGTACATAGGGAGGCCGTGCAGATGGCCCAAGTTCTTGGGCTCCTGTCACCCATGCTGGAGGCCAGGATGAAGTTCCAGGCTCTTGGCTCTGTACTGGCCCAGCCCAGACCATTGATTGCAGCCATTTGGGTAGTGAACCAGTGGATGGAAGATTCATTCATCCTCTGTGTCTGTTTCTGTGTTTGTCTCTGACTCTCTCTCCCCACTCCCCGTCACTCTGCCTTTCAACCACACAAACATATAAATGTCTTTATAAAAAGCAGTCTGAATGGATTAATAGTTTTTTTTTCTCTTCTGCCAGTTAAACTAGACAAAAAAATTATAATCTCCCATGCAGAGGATAGAAAGCTAAGAGCCAAAAAGGTAAAAAGAAACTGTTGGTCTCACTATGAAATAAACTGACCTTAACTTAAACGCCTATTTTCAATATAGTGGCTCACTTCTAATCCTGTTGTCCATATGTCAAGAATGGTTTGCTTTCAGTATCATCAAAAACAAATTTATTCTTTCAAGTCTGCTACAGTGGGGAAGAGTAGGGCCTAACTACTCTGCAATGCATACTTGACATGCAATTTTGCCTTTCAAAGGCTTCAAAGCCCACACTTGGGACTATATGACTTTCTGAAATTCAGGAGTCTTTCTGGAGCCTAGAGAATAAATTTGCTTCTTTGTCCTAATTTCCTTCTTTATAGACTTGACGTGCTTTTGTAGATACCTCTTCTCTCATTGTCTTTGTCATTTTGTCACTGTGTCTTTTTTATCCCTTTAATGTAATCTTAGAACAGTTTGGGATATAAAGGAGATAAATACATTTCCAGTTGTCATTTTTAACTAGAGGTCTAGGATGAAGTTTGTTTCCTGCTTGCCAACCTCATATTTCCCCATCTAGTCTTTCATAATGGTGTCTGCATTGCCCCTAAGGACTCTGTCCAGCCCTTTGAAGTTTAAGTTATTGGGGAAAGTCCAATCTATTAATCAAGCAGGAGAATCCCCTTAACTCAATTCCTAGTTGCAAGGCTGTGTCACTGTTCTTAGGCCTCTGAAGGACCTTGGCTTTATGTAAGCTATAGCCCCAGGCTATAGCCTGAAGCAGGACTTTTTTTCCCTAGCACTTTTTCATGAATGGAGCAGCCACAGCCCAGCCTCTGGTTTTGAACACTGAGTTTGTCTCCAGTTCCACTCCTTGCTTGAAGCAATTTTAGTCTCAATTATCCCGTAGCACCCAAATTCCCGGCAGTCACCATTTCTTTGTGGTTCAAAGCCAAGCCTGGCAGCAACTTTTGCCCCATTCTATGAGTTACATTTCTGTTCCTGTGAGAGTATATATGCATGCATAGAAACACATCCTTTTGTAGAATTTATGTTTTCACTACTATATTCTGGGAGCAGATGAGAATGTCATTTAGCGCAGAAATCTCTAATTATGGTTTGCAGTGCTTCTCACAACGGACACCAGCACAGCATGTAATTTCCCCCGGCCTTAAGTGGAAGCTCTGCTCTAAGACACATGTGTCTCACCTCGCCTGTTCTTTACCATCCACTACACCAGGTATCTCATCATGCCCCTTCCAGAGAGAATCAAAATAAGATTATTAGTGTGACTTTCCGACAAAAGAACAGGGACTTTTCTTGGCACAGAGACCTGAATCATAACCAAACAACGTTGGTGACTGCACAAGAACAGGCTACATGTCACTCCAATTCCACCTCAAATCCAGTTCTTCAGGGAACAGCATCTACTGTGAAGCCTGCATGACAATACCCAGAACTCACGGGTCTCCACAATTTTGCAGACCCAATAAACCAAGTCAAAATACAACTAACTGATCAACTAACAGAAGCACTCTAAGCTCTCTTAAATCTGTTTCAAAAGATAGGGAAGGGCCAGATGCATGAATTACTTCCTCAAACCTCAATGATTTGTCATTAGTAACACTCATGATGGACATGAAACCAGTAGAATAATCCTGCACAAGCTTTATTACTCAAAACATCAGCTCTGACATTATCCTCTTATGAGCTTTGAAAACTTAACTTCAATGTACAGCAAATTCCTGCATGTCTATTCTTTTTTCCAAAATGGAAACACCAGAAGGGAAACAGTATCATTATTCTAATAAAGCAATTTCATAGAAAGAGCTTGTTACACACTTTTTTTGGTAATATTTTTGGTTTTATTTTAAATAAGGTAAATCATACATTTATACTCCCTTTAAAATCTCAGGAAATATTTTGGTTAAATCTGCTTCTCAGTGTGCCAAATTCTTATTTATTTAATTTCTTGGTAGTTGGATTGTCTTGTGATCAATAATTACTAACATTTAGTTAGAATGCATTGTCATATACACAATCATTTGTCTGGGTTCGTGAAATGAGAATAGATTTAGGACAGCACAATTTTTATAACTATGTTGGGTTTTGGCTCCATTTTGCTAGCAAAGAGGCAAAAACATAAGTATGCTAGAAAATAAAGTGCTATATCACAGATGACATTAGGAAAAAGATCATAAGAGCTTGGTGATCATCTTGGCTTTGCTACCCATCATCAACAGAATCTTGGAGACAACCCTTACCATTTCAGTTTTGGGCTCCATTTCCTTCATTTTAAAATCATGAAATGAACACAGATCAATATTCTAATTTTGAGATGGCTATAACAGCATTATATAAAATTTTATTTCTTTTCAAAATTTGTTTATGGTAATGTGAAAGAAATGATTTGGTCTCTAAAACTACCTTCCAGCTGGTAACAAGCAGTTTTGTAACTACTGCTAGACAATAATATGGATTTTAAATTGTGGAGTTTGAATTAATCTAAGTGAAGTCTTTAATAATAATTTTGCATTTAATAAATGACAGTAAAAGATATGCTTATTACAATGGCTAGCTAAGTAAGACCTCAGTTAAACAAGAAAACAGACATGAGATGTAATTATATGGTTTAGGAGCTGGGTGAAATTAAAGAATTAAAAAAATTGTTCTTTTCATAGTATAATTATGAAAGCAATTCTAAAAGTGCTTAGGTAGATTATAATTGGGCAAATGCCAATTAGAGATAACTAACCCAGAATCTGGTTTCATGTAATACTACTATCAACTGGTAAATAAGGCAAGTATTTGAACCTAAGGGACATATGCTGTAATAATTATTGATTAATTAAGCTTTTGTGTATAAGGGAAAATTCTATAATGGTAAGATAGTGGTGTGCTTATAAATGCCTATCCAAAAGCTCTTTAAGGAAGAGGGCACTTGTTTGAATATTGCAGGTAGGGGTAGGTGTTTGGTGCCATGGAAAAGATGCTGCTTGGGACACCTGCATCCCATATTCCAGCATCTGGCTTCAAGTTTTGGTACCACTCTCAATTCTAGCTTCCTGATAATGTGTACCCTGGAAGGCAGCAGGTGATGGCTCAAGTAGTTGGGTACCTGCCAATCACAAGAGAGATGCAGATTGAGTATTTGGCCTGGTGTAGCACCAGCTGTTGCAGGCATTTGAGGAGTGAATAAGCAGATGGGAGATCTTCTCTGTCTTTGTCTTCATCTGTCATCTGTCTTTCAGATAAATAAAAGTTTAAAAAATACTGCCATACGTGCTAGTGTTTTGGCATAACAGGCTAAGCTGACACCTGTTAAGCTGGCACCAGTTCAAGCCCTGACTGTTCCATTTCCAATTCAACTCCCTGCTAATATGCCTGGGAAAGCAGCAAAATATTGCCTGGTCACCACGTGGGAAACCTGGAAGAAGCTCCTGGCTCCTGACTTCAGTCCACCTTAGCCCTGGGAGTTGTAGTCATTTGTGGAGTGAAGACCTCTCTCTCTTTCTCTCTCTCTCCCTCCTTTCCTCCCTCTCTCCCTTTGTAACTCTGCCTTTCAAATAAAATAAAGTCTCTTAAAAATACTTCTATTATGTTTAATTTCAAGATATTAACATCATTAAATGTGGAGTTGACAGTATATCATTATATAGCCATCTCACTAAACAGATATCAAGAGTAAAATAATAGTGAGATAAAGTTAAAATATTTATGTAGTTTTGAGAATCCACAAACTTTAATTACAATTTAGTTAGTCTAAGTTAATACAATTAAATTTTTATTAATTTTTGTGTTCAAAAAATTGTTCTGAAAACTCTTGAAAATTCAACTAGTGTCTCCATCACAGTCACAGCACAGAATCAAGTTAAGCATCACTGTGTACCACAGTGTATCGAAAAGAAAAGGCTCTTCTAAGTATATATGTCTTAATTTTTACACTTTGGTTAGTATTTGGAGGCATTAGTTTACAAAGTTTTTTTTTTTTTTTTAATAAACAGTCCTATGTTTGTATAAAAATATGACCAAAGGAATAAAATTCTCTCACAAGTCAAATCTGAAATAATGGCTCACAACTAGCACCACCTAATGGCAGGTGTTGGAATTGTGGATTCAGAGCCTATAACATTTTTTCCAGGCACTTTAAAAAAAAGGGGGCAACAATTTTGAACATAATTTCTCTATCTCTGCAGATATGACAAGAATATATCCCCTATAACTATGCTAATCTTCTCTGTATCGTTCCAATTTTAGTATATGATCTGCCAAAGCGAGCCCTATAACTAAATCAGAGTATTTTAATTTTTAGAGTATCTCAGGTAATATATTTTACTTTTCACAAGTTTTTTTGTAAATTCTAAAACTATTTACTTATTTTTATTTGAGAGACAGAGATACACATACATATACGCACAGAGAGAAAAAAAGAGGGAGAGACAGAGACAGAGACAGAGAGAGAGAGGTATCATCTGCTGGCCAGGCCAAAGCCAGGAGCCAGAATTCAATCTGGGTCTCTCATGTGGGTGGCAGAGATTCAGTCACTTGAGAGATCACCACCAGTTACACAAGAGTCTTTGTTAGCTGGAAGCTGTAGTCAGTAGCAGAGACTTAAACCAAGGAACTCACTATGGGATGTGATATCCTAACTGGTGTCTTAACTGTGAAGTCAAACTTCCACCCTAGATAACTTCAACTCAATTGTTAAACTAAACATTGAGAAGGAAAAGATTGTTATATCCTATAGTTCTGCTTCATTTAAAAATTTTACATTATATCATGAATGTTTTCAAATATATATAAATAAATAAAGGGAACAATGTGATGAACACCCATGTACCTATCATAAACTTGAACATTTTGTTCTACTTAATACCATTGGTTGAACTCTTTAATTAACACACAATTATTCTTATGTGTTTAAATTTAACTGAAAAGTGATCCCTGTTAAATATAAGAATGGCAATAAGAGAGGGAGGAGATGTACAATTTGGAAATGCTCAATCTGACTTGCCCCAATTGATAGAGTTAGAAACGTGCCAGGGGACTCCAATTCAATCCCATCAAGGTGGCATGTACCAATGCCATCTCACTAGTCAAAGTGATCAATTTCAGTTCACAATTGATCATAATGACAGGTCTAAGAGTCAAAGAGATCACATAAATAAGACTAGTGTCTGCTAATACTATCTGATAGAATTAAGAAGGAGAGAACAATCCAACATGGGACGTGGGATACACAGCAGACTCAGAATGGCAGATGCCCTAAACAGCACTCTGGCCTCAGAATCAGCCCTTAAGGCATTCGGATCTGGCTGAAGAGCCCATGAGAGTATTTCAGGCATGGAAAGCCAAGACACTCTAGCAAAACAAAACAAAACAAAACAAAACAAAACAAAAAAACAAAACAAACAAACAAACAAAAAAAACAAAACAACACACCTATGTGAAAGATCTCTGCAAGTGAGATCCCAATGGAAAGAACGGGTCATCAAAGAAGGAGGTACCTTTCTTTGAAGGGAGGAGAGAATTTCCACTTTGACTATGACCTTGTCTAATAAGATTGGGGTTGGCGAACTCAAGCGATTTCCATAGCCTTGGCAGCTCATGACAAGAGCCTAAGGGGATTACTGATGCCATAAACAAGAGTGTCAATTTGTTAAGTCAACAACAGGAGTCACTGTGAACTTACTCCTTATGTGGTATCTCTGTCCTTAATGTGTTGTACAATGTGGATTAATGCTATAACAAGTACTCAAACACTTTGTGTTTCGGTGTGGGTGCAAACTGTTGAAATCTTTACTTAATTTATACTAAATTGATCTTCTGTATATAAAGCTAATTGAAAATGAATCTTGATGCGAATGGAGTGGGAGAGGGTCGGGAGATAGGAGGGTTGGAGGTAGGAGGGAAGTTATGGGGGGGAAGCCATTGTAATCCATAAACTGTACTTTGGAAATCTATATTTACTAAATAAAAGTTAAAAAAATAAATAAGTAACTTTAAACAAATATACATGCTGCATGTTAAGAACTTTTTAAAAACTGTTAACACTGGCTAAAATTATGTATTCAGCCTTTGTTAAATCAATCTTTTGAAATCGAACAGTGATTTAAATCATATAATCTTATAAACTACATTATTATATTCTTTCATTGAATTGTTTATACATCTTTTAATTTCTGGACTAAGAGATTAAACATTTATTTCACCACAATTAGCTATTAAAATTATAATTAAAATATCACTTGCTACATAGTTAGACAAACGAGCACTCAGATACCCACTTTATAGTGTGCTTCTAACAAGATATCAATTAATTACGGGTCCATTCCAATGAAAAAAGGTAGAAAGTAAGTAAAGAATTCATTTACAATATTAATAATTCTACCTTCTTGAATTCCCTTTAAAATTTGAACAACACCATAATTAATTATTCATTAAATTAGTCAATGCAATCCAGCACGCCAAATGAATTATCAAGAATAAACTAGTATGATTTTATTACGAATGGAGAGTTATAACTTTGCTATCCTGGAGTTGTCAGAAATTTTTTAAAGATTTATTTATTTGAAGGGCAGAGTCACAGAGATAGAGAGAAATGTCTGCCAGCCACTGGTTTACTCCTTGCATGTTCTCAACAGCTAGGGATGGGCCAGGCTGAAGCCAGAAGCCAAGGGCCGGGAGCTTCATCTGGGTCTCCCACATGAGTGCAGGAACCCAAGGACTGGGCCATCTTTTGCTGCTTTCCCAGACACATTAGCAGGGAGCGTGGCCTGAAGTAGAGCAGCCAGAATGCAAATTGGGGCTCATATGTGATGCTGGCACTGCAGGTAATGGTTTAACCTGTAACGCCACGCCAGTCTCAGAAGGGATTTTGAACATGCAAATAGTAAAAGGTACTGTTTTCAAGTATAATAACATGTTAACCATTATGATATAGTAAGATATTAATTTTCAGGGCTGGTATTGTGGCAGAGCTGGTTAAACCACTGGTAACAATGCTGACATCCCATATTGGATTGCTGATTCAAGCCTCAGCTACCACTTTTCTGATCCAGTTCTCTGCTAATGTGCCTGGGAAGGCAGCAAAAGGTGGCCCAAGCACATGGACCCCTGCCACCCACTTGAGATATCCAGATGGAGTTCCTGGCTCCTGTCTGCAGCCCGGCCTGGCCCTGGCTGTTGTGGCCATTTGGGGAGTGAATCACTGGATGGAAGATCTCTCTCTTTCTCCCTCTCCCTCTCTCTCTTTCTTTCAAATAAATAAATAAATAAAATATTTTAAAAAATTAAAAAGATATGAATCTCCATAATGGTAAAATTCATCTATCTATCTATCTATCTATCTATCTCCTGGTAGTAGGTTAGGAAAATGTCCTTATAGTATGCTAAGCTAGATAAATAGTAAAAACATTTCAAAGGAAGTTAGAAAAGTGATCAACAAGCATAATAATGAAAATGCTCAGAATTATTAATCACTATGGAAGTGCAAATTAAAGCAGTAATGAGACATCACCTCAACAAAGTCAGAATAGTGACTGTCAGAAAAACAATAAATGCTATTGAGGATGCAGAAAAATGAGAACTCTTATAGAGGAAATCAGTATGACAAAGAGATAGCTGCACTCCCATTGTTATTGCAACACTATTGGTGACAGCCTAAATATGGAATTAACCTAGGTATCAGTTGATGAATGACTTGATACAGAAAATGTGGTATATAGACCCAATGGAATATCATTCATTCATTAAAACAAATGAAATCTTATAGTTTACAGTAACATTGATGAGCCTAGAGAACATTAGCTGAAAAGAACTAAGATGGGTGCATAGAAAGACAAATACTGTCTGCTCTCACTCATATGTGAAAGCTAAAAATAATGACTTCACTGAAGTAGAGCATATGAAAGAGGTCACCCGAGTCTAGGACAGGTAGATTGCACAGTTGATGGTGGGATGATGGAAAATGGCTACCACAATATACTTAGAAAGGCAAAATAACATCTAGTATTCTATATCACAGTAGGGGGACGACAGCTAACAACAATTACTGCCATATTTCAAGATCGCTAGAAGAGGGTTTTGAACATTTGCAACAGAAAAAATGATAAATGTTTAAAGTAATGGAAGCAATAACTACTCTGATTCGATCATTACGTACTGTATACATGTAAAGGGCCGATTCTTATTTGGAAATAGATTTTATTTTATTTTTTTGACAGGCCGAGTGGACAGTGAGAGAGAGAGACAGAGAGAAAGGTCTTCCTTTACCGTTAGTTCACCCTCCAATGGCTGCTGTGGCCAGTGCGCTGCGCTGATCCGAAGCCAGGAGCCAGGTGCTTCTCCTGGTCTCCCATGGGGTACAGGGCCCAAGGACCTGGCCCATCCTCCACTGCACTCCCGGGTCACAGCAGAGAGCTGGACTGGAAGAGGAGCAACCAGGACAGAATCTGGCACCCCAACCCGGACTAGAACCTGGGGTGCCGGCACCGCAGGTGGAGGATTAGCCAAACAAGCCACGGCACCGGCCTTGGAAATAGTTTTTATTTCAATTTAGAGAAATTTCCATTTATTTTAATGCCCGAGTATCACAAAAATTCAAAATATCCTAGTGTGTAAGTAAAAAATTATAAAACCTATTTTCACCATGCATTGATTTTAAAATTGAACACAAGAATAAAACATGTTTTGCTTTCATTAATTTTATTTCTGTAGCTAACAATGACCCTAAATTTAATAAGATAGAGCTTTATAAACCTAGTTTTAGAATGACTAAAATAAAAATCTAGTCTTACTTTTTAAAGAATACAAATAATACCAAAAGATGACCAAATATGTTACTAGAAATTTCCTTTGTATCTATGCATCTCTATTTCTTTGGTGAATATAAACTACTGCTCTTAATCTCAAAGATGCTTGGCATAACAAGAATGGAAATATGCTTGAGAAAGAGACCAGGATTCACTGCCAAGTATCTCAGAGCTGTATTATTCACACTTCAGTAATGAGAGAACTGAGGCTGAGATAAAACTCACTACGAATTCATAGTCAGGGATCAATAGAACCTTGATTCAAACTCAGGTCAATCTAATTCCAAAGCAAAACTCCTAGCACTATTCCAGAGGCACGGATTCCTGGAAAAGCTAAAATTTGTCTTTCTTTTGTCATTATTGCTTACAAAATGAGGAATACTATTGCACAATTTGCTTTTGATCTTTTGCCTTACCTCTGTCCTTGGATCAAACACTTAAAAAGACCTAAATATTTCAGAATGGGATATTGCGTACTCAGAAATGTTGACGTGGCTACTATCACTTAGCCATGAGTACTCTCCTTACAGAAAAGTTTGCGATCCTACAGCAATATAAAGCTTCTTTAGTTTTCTGATTAAAATTACTCTATATAGTGCCTCACTTATTTGCATCCAATGTGCTTTTCAGTACACAAGCATTTTCCTAGAAAGATACATTATGTTCTTCATCTTGTTCTTAGAAAATATGTGTTTATTTTTCTGATAACAGCAATAATAATTACAGTACTTTACAGTTTGATAGAACACTTATCTGGAGGATTTACAGAAGCTTCACATGTCTATTACTCAGTTCAGAGTGTTTTATTACAAATATCACAGTGGGAGTATTGGAAGTGATGTTTTCAACATTTAAATATATATCATTTTAAAAATTACATTTTCTCTTCTGCTTATAATCTATTATTCCTCTTCAAAATGATAATACTTATTTTATGTCTATCTTAGGAACACATAATAAAAATAGTAAATGTGGCTTTGCCACACTCTCATTTGAGCTAATATTGCAAATTTCTTCTTACTTCCCTTCATATTTTTTCTCTTTCTTATTAGGCTTTATTTTCTTAGTTTAACAAGTTTTATTTTCCCTTTGCTTATTATATTTCTATCCATATAAGTCAAAAAGAAATTGTTAAACTTTTTCCCTCTTATTTCCTCCTACTACATGGTTTTACCTCCTCTGTATTTTTACTTTGAACATGATTTTAACATTAGAAAGCATTGTACTCATCATGAACACACGGTCACCCACTTTCAATGGGGTCTCAATACTGATGAACAAGATCACCACTGGGGCCGGTGTTGTCATGTAGAGGAGAAAGGCAATGCTAGTGTCCCACATGAGACACAGTTTGAGACTTCACTGCTTCGATTCTCATTCAGCTTCCTGTTAATGTGCCTGGGAAAGCAGCGAAAGATGGCCCAAGTGTTGGGACCCCTGCACTCATGTGGGAGACCCAGAAGAAGCTCCTGACTCCTGGATTCAGCCTGGTCCAGCCCCAGCCAAGGCAGTCATCTAGGGAGTGAAGCAGCTTATGGAAGTTCTCTTGCTGCATCTCTCCCTCTCTCTCTGTAACTCAAATACATAAACAAATCTTAAGGAGAAGATCACTACTGTATTAAGCTTACACAGGACACCATTTTGCCCATGGGGTCCTATATGGAACTTTATCTTCTGGTTTTCTTCCAATATGAATGCTTTCTGGATTCTCTTGCAGGCTTACTCCTTACTCTTTATTAAATGTTGAAACATGTCAAGTCTGTGTATGGTCAATATTCTCTTCTGTCTACACATTCTGCTTAAGTTATTGTTTCCATTTACATATCTTTACATGTAATTTATATGTCACATTTACATTGTGGTTACAGATATGTCTCTCATTTTCTATGTGGATACCCCATAAATGTCTTAAATTTATTATTTTTAAATGTGAAATATCCCCACTTCCAAATTTGCTCCTCATTTTCTGATCACCATTTCAGTGTCATCTACTATATAGAGGAATCATCTTAGACACTTCCTTCTTTGTCAACTCCACTTTCAAACTTGGCACATATTGCTAAGAACACCACTTTCACCAACACATATTTCTGAAACATATGTTTATCTCTTTTTGAGTTGTCCTCATAAACCATGTGTCTCAATAAATCTATTCTTTGGAGTCCTAAGTGCTCTCTTTGTTTTCAGGGAGTTTCCCACCAATCCATTATCTTCAATAAACAGAATTATTATATCATGGTCTTGCTTAAAACCTTTACTGGTTTTTCACTGTACTTACACAAAATCTACAATCCCTCTTGTGACCTACAAGGATATGCAAAGCCTAATTTTTTCACACTCCACCTCTCTCATCATACACCAGACACAGGCGTTTTCTTTTAGATCCTCAAACATTCCAGGGTCTCTCCAAACATCTCAAGACATTGTTCATGTGAATCTCTAATCCTTTTTACTCAGTCCCAAGTCTCTACTTCCATCTCTCCTCACAGAGAATTCTTCTCAGCTCTGAGACTAGCGTGTCTTTGTGTTAAACTATCATAAAGATCCTTCTCATTTTCACTTAGAATATAAATATAAAATATGTGTGTGATTATTGCCTTGAATTATGCCTCTCCCATAAATTAAAATCCCTCCAAAGGCAGACACAGTGTGTGTTTTGTTATTTTCTATACAGTTCTTCGGACAGAATCAGAAGTTATTTTTATTTGCTGGCTAAACACATGAGATGAATAAAAAGGAAGAAAATGATGACACCTTAACTCATTGATGGGTGTTACGGTGTTCATCATATATACAATAAGCAGTTAATTCTTTGTAAAAGTTATTTGTTGATTAAATACTGCTGTAGATTTAGGGAAATGAGGAAAAAATGTGTTTACCTTCTTCCAGATGCCATGGTGGGTTTTTAGGATATAGAAAGAAAATATATTGTAGAGGTCTTTAAAGACCTCATGGACACATTAAAGAGATTTTTGAGTGACTCCCCAAAATTGGTAAAGAAATGAAAATAATCAGTCACTAGCAATGAACTTCATTTAAATAAAACATTGTGGAGGCTAAGGGTTTAGGTAGCCTATGATTCTTTTCTGTGCTCCACCAAGCCCAATAAAAAGAAGTTGTTTACTAAATGGTCACTTAGTTGACGAAAGTGATTTATCTCTTAGTAGAAGGCTTAAGTCACTAAATTTCAAATTTAGTGACGCATCACTAAAATTCAAATTTCTGGAGAAGAGAAAGATATATAAGTTAGGCAGAAGTACTAGGTCAAGTGCAGAATATACTGAGCCAAATAGAGTCTTAGAGTCTTTGGGAAAGATAAACTCGGTGAGAATCACTTTATATTGTCAGCCTTTTCTTTTATCATCTTTAGTTCCTAGATCTACTCTTTTATTAATTGTACTTGGAAAAATTATTCATCTTTATACCAATCTAAAATTTATTTTGTCATAGAATTTTCTCTCCTGGTTGTCACTCTCATTTATCCTCAACTCCTTTCTCATCTGCAATTAAAACTGAAATTTTTTCTGCAAAGGATTTTTGAAAGCGTCTTTATTCAGTCTAGATTTACATAGAAGTATGGGCTGTAAGACTGTGTAATGGTATGGCAGAGATTAGAAGTGGTTTTTGGAAGGGAAAATGATCACATATATGTAAACTCGCTAATTTCATTTTACTGAGCATCTACTTTCTGTTGAACAATGAGCCAAGTCATTCTATCATTCTTGAGATCACCACATGTGTGTCTGTGGATGTGTGTATAGAGTCTGGAGGAGGAAGGAAAGGGAGAAAAGGGGAGTTGAATAAGTAAGTGCAAGATAATGTGATTTGTAATATGAAGGGTATGTATTACCACAATGAAAAATAAATCATAAGTATTAATTTCCATGGTTGCTATTGCATTCTATGCAATATCATCATCTTAACTCTACAAATGGCACTATTAAGCAGAGCTCATTACTACTCATTAATATAAATACAGATTAGGGTCAGCAATTGAAATCCATGGACTTATCTTTTTTATTGTGGAAAATATACAAAATTTACTGCTTTTGCCACATGAAGTTTACAGTTCAATGGCGCCGAATGTATTCAGTGTTGTGAAACCATCACCATTTGACCTACATAGGCTAAATACTCTCTGGATCTTTATAGAGTAAGTTTGCTAATTCTTTTTATAGAAAATTGGGATACAAATTCCTTGCTTTCATAGACACATAGGTTATCCAAGAGTTAAAAGATCTTTCACATGAAGAAAAATAAAAGAGGATAACTTTGTATGAATGTCACAGAAGTTACAACCTCAAATGAAGTTAATCCAATACAATACACAGACTCAATTATAGCAGCTAAATCGTGCTTCATTATCATGAATCAGAGTTATATCGCAACATTAGATATCAGATGTAAAAGTCACATAAAAATTTTCCATATCATTGCAAGGTTGTATGCTTAGTTTTCTTAGAGAAGACAGAGAAGTCTGAGTCTAGGAACCTTGAGTCTAGGAACCTAAGACTGAACTATGTAACTGCCAAATAATTTAGCCTCCAAATACTTAACTATAAAATAAACCAGAGCCATGTGTTTGTAAGACTGAAAACATACTTTCTTGGAATGCTAAACATCAGGGTAAATATTCCTTTTCACTGGTTTGACCAGACATAGGTAGGATCATAAAAGAGTACAACTTACATAAACAGAAAAATAAATGATTCAGAAACAGGTCTCCGGTACCAAATAGCTAAAATAATTCAATGGAATTATTAAACTGCACTGCAAATTGTATACTCAAAGAGCATCACATTAGATATAAATTATAATTTATTTTAAGTGATTACAGACAGAAATAGCTGGAAACTAAAAGCATATGTACATTAATGATATTAAAGATAATTTAGGATACACCTGGAATAACATAATAAACCTGTTTGTTTTGCTAATATAGCTTCTCTTAGTGTTTAAATGGCTGATACTTAACAGAAACATTCAATCTTGGGACTCTAAAACATCATATGATTAAAGTTGTGACCAGGATTATAGCATAATGGGTTAAGTCACTAGACTCTAGAATCCCATATGAGTGCTAGTTTGTGTCCTGGCTGGTTCTGCTTCCCATCCAGCTCTCTTCCAATGTGCCTAGAAAAGCAGTGGAAGATGGTCCAAGTACTTGAGCCCCTGCAACCATGACGGAGACCTTGATGAAGCTCCTGGCTGCTGGCTTTGGCCTAGCCCAGCTCTGGTCATTGCAGCCATTTGGGGCATGAATCAGTGGATGGAAAATATTTCTAACTCTGCTTGTCAAATAAATAAATAAATCTTAAAACAATAAAATAAAATTGTACTGACTCAGATTTTACCTAGACATATCATTAATGACTGATCTTATCAGATCTCACCTCAGTATCAAATGTGTTTATTTTGAGGAGATTTTACATTCAGTATGTTTACATGCTAATTTTAAATCTAAATAATCATATGTATAATGTATTCTAATGCAAATATTTCATACTGTGCAATTTATTTTAATATTAAAAGTTTTCTGACTATATGCATTATTCATAAGTGAAATGTATTTTCTTTAAATATATGAAATAATACTTATATTTCATTTTCTTTATACTCACTTTAATAGGATTTTGTTATTGTGTTAATTTACATTCATGATGAATACAGTGTAAATGAAACACAGAGTAACATGGAATATTGTAATACTATGAACTTGAACAACTAATCAGCAGGTTTCTATTGAACATCCATCATGTTCTTTGTGACAGAGTTTTAAAGAAAATACTAGTACTCTGGCCTCATATATTATTATAAATTAAAACTCTACTATGCTTTGGATGCTAAGAATATTCTTTATCATTGACACATAAAAGCTTATGATGTAATTTATATGTTGAGAAATGGCCACAAGTATTACAATAGGAAATACTGTAAGTAAGTAGAAGGTAATGCTCCAAGTATTCAAAGGAAGTAGAGATTCACTCCTGATAAATTGATCAAGGAAAACCTGACGGACAAGGTAGCATCTGAACAGGACACTGAGGGGTCATTTATATAATTATATATATATACACACACATAATTTTTCTTCTTTAATATCTATTATTCTATTATATGGTGGAGGAAATTCATGCTTACTGAATATCCCAATATTTCATTCTGTTTACCATAACTTCTTGAAGTTGCATTAGGACCAATGTGGCTGAATCCTGGGAAATAGGAATATGTGGAAAGTTATACATCACTTTTGGTTTGAGGCACTTAACAGTCAGTGTCCATTTCTCAGTATGCCTTTGTCAGTGATTCTGAAATTCCCATGTTGATAGACTCTTGAGATGGAGGCAGGCTAGGACTCAGAGTAACTGGAAAATGGCCACTTTTATATCAGACTTTATATGAGCAAGAAATATAGAAATTTAAAAGATCACTTGTGGGGACACTTAGAATTCTTCTGAATACCTCCCTCTACATTTTGATTAATGGTACTGAACTTTTCCTTTTGTAGAATTACTCTTCCCTAATATCAGATCTGAGGGGAACTTTAATACCACTGCAAACATTGTAAAGGAGTAGGACAATGACATAATTTAAGACAATTAGATTAAGGGGTTTGAGCTAGAGTTGATAATTCAAAACATAATTATGTATAGATATATATAGACATAAAATTGTACATTTCCATGGTAGAATGTGAAATATCAATGCACGTGTACAATGTGCAATGATCAGATCAGGATAATTAACATACCCATCACTTCAAATGTTTATCACTTCTTTGTTTTGGGAACATTAAAAAATCTACTCGACTAGCTATTTTGAGATATACAATCAATTTTTCCCATTAGTATCCTACTAGCTATAGAACACTATAATTCTTCTTATTCAACTGTACTCCTGCACCCACATTAATGATTCTGCCTCCATTACTTCCTTCCTCCTACCCTTTGCAGACTCTAGTAATCAATTTTCTACCCTCTACTTCCACGAAATATACTTTTCAAGTGTTCATATGTGAGAACATATTATAATTGTTTCCACCCTTGACTTATTTCACTTAACATAACATCCTCCTGGATAATCCCATGTCACTGTAATGACAGGATTTTATTATTCTTATAGCTGAATATTATACACTGTATATGTAACCATATTTTCTTTATCCATTTATTTATCAATTGTCATCTAGGTTAATTCCATATCATGGCTATTGTGAATAGTGCTTCAATATAAATGAGTGTACATGTATCTCTTTGACATACTTATTTCCTTCCATTTGGATGTATAGCCATAGTGGGATTAATGGATCATATGGTAGTTCTATTTCTAGGTTTTGTGGAATGCACTAATTTACATTGCAATCAAGAGAAACAAGGACAGTGGGCTCAAAGTTAAGAAATTTTGATGGCAGTACTGACAACAATGACTTTCTTTGAGCTCTTGAGTTCTCAGTACTGTCATTCCTGGACCACAAGGACCTTCTTTTCCTTCATTTATGTAAACCATCTAATATATTGCTCTCTAATAGAAAATACCATTTCATTTAAACTAAATGAAGATTGTTTCTGTTTCTTATAATCAAAACCTCCATGGAGATATGTGGGGAGAATTTTATTGACTGATTAAGAGTTGTGGGGCTTGTCCTTTTTGAATTATTTATTTAAGAGACACGCAGAGAGAACAAGACACACACGCAGAGAGAGAGAGAGAGAGAGAGAGAGAGAATATGCACTCCCATCCACTTGTGCTGCCATCCACTGGTTCACTCCCCATATGCCAACAATGCCTCCAGTTGGTGAATTCAGGAGCAGGGAACTCAATCCAGGTCTCCCATGGCAGCAGCAGGAACTCAACTACTTGTGCCATTGCTGCTACCTACCAGGGTAGGTAGGTGCAGGGTGCACATGAGCAGGAAGCCTTGGTCAGGAGCCAGAGTCAAGAATTGAACCTAGGCCCTCTGATGTGGAATGTCCTAAAAAGCAGCTTAACCACTAGGCCAAACACCTGCCATTTGGGAGTATTTTTACATGTGAAATGACAGTCTGAAACAGGATACAACAAGGAGATTTTAGATAACATAAATCCAGTTTTCTGTAGAGTTGCTTGAAGATGCAAGTTGGAGAAGCTAAGATAGGGTCGCAAATAACAGACTATGAATTTTGAATGTTAGCCTCTAGGCTAGGGGTTATAAAATCAAATGCCTTCAGGGGACATGTGGGACACATAAAATTGTAAAGCTTTACAAGGTATAAGGCAATAAGTGCTAAACTTATTGTGTTGACCAGTCCAATTCTTGCCCTGTTTCATTGCTTTTAAAGCTCCCTGCAGGCCAAAGAAAACAACCCAGCAAAATATATCCTCCAGCTCTCTTGTCTCCAGGGGCTAACAGTTTGAAAGTGAAGCTATCAATAGAGAACCACAGAAGATTCCTGTGCTAGTGAATATGAAGCTGGAAACACTGCTTTAGAAATATTAACTTGTTAAAAAAAAAAAGACAAGGATTTGGGTGGATAAAGATCTGTTACAAGGAATCAATTAACTTGACATTCATGTCAAAAAGAATGAAAAGAAAGCGAGGGTATGAAAATAGTTGTAAAGGAAGAATATACAGAACCTGGTCAATTCTGAAACTGGAATAAAAATCCAGGAAAGTATAAACAGAGAACAAACATGCTTTTGTCTGAGGGCCATAAAGGAATAATAGTGGTATGCTTATTGAATTGGGAAATCTAATTAAGGCCTGGTTTTGGGGGATGAAATTGGTGGTGCTATTGACTTGGTAAATTTAAGTGGACTCTAAAGAACTGTGAGGTTTTAAAATTGTTTATATTATAAATAACAGCACTAACATCCCAAAACAATAAATTATAAAAATGTTACCCATAGGAATTATGCACTTTTCTTAATGGCTGGCTGCCCCAGGAACATGAGAACATGAGTGAGCTCAAGAGATTAAGTTTGTGATCTTTTGGGGGAGGTTCTTAAGTGATGCAGGGAACAGAGCAGAAAAACACTGGAGTTGTATACAGTTTCAGGAGAAATTATTTTAAATAATTATAAATTATAACAAATTATAAAATTTGAATATAATATTTTGAAGAAAATTTTCCTATACCCAGAAAGTAAATCATATTTTTTTAGGTAATCATGAAAGTATGCACATACAACTGATTACAAGTAAAGCAAGAATTGCTTAAACTCCAGAGTTATTTGAAATCTAAGGACGGGTCCTAACATAATACCATCTTTCACCATATAATATAAAGCTGAGAACTAGCATCAGAATCAAATTGGGATGTTTAATTGCTTTATTTAATGTATGTACTTACACAGCAATCATATTCTCCACAAAATGAAAGTTGGTAGCTTGTTAGTGAAAGAAGACAGAGTGAATAGCTGCATACTTGTGATTCTACTTTAACAGAATTCTAGAAAATGCAAACTAATCTATAGTGTCAGATAGCAGATTAGTGGTTGCCCGGGGATGAGGGGAGGGGGAAGGGGTTTTATTACCAAGAGATGATTTCTGCAGATGATAGATATGCTCATTATCTTGCTTGTGGCAATGGTTTCACTGTGTATACATATATCAAAACTTGTCAAATTTTATTCTTTAACCATGCACAGCTTATTGTACATCACCTATACCTCAGTAAATCTATTAAATAGGGGCTGGCATTGTGGTGCAGTGGCTTAAGTTCCTGCATGCAATGCCGGCACCCCATTTGAGCACCAGTTCAAGTCCCAGCTGCCCTACTTCCCGTCTGGCTCCTTGCTAATGCACCTAGGAAAGCAGTGGAGGATGGCCCAAGTACTTGGGCCCCTGCACCCACGTAGGAGACTCAGAAGTAGTTGCAGACTCCTAGATTTGGCTTTACCCAGCCTTGGCTTTTGGGACCATTTGGAAAGTAAACCAGCAGATGGAAGATCCTTTTCTCTCTCTCTCTCTTACCTTTTAAAATTCATAAAATAAATATTTAAAATAAATCTTTTATAGAAAGTGGCTAGCTTGGCTATAACATTGCCTCAATGTACTACTAGCTACAAAAATATTACTTAAAAACAATATAGAGCCTCCATCAAAAGTAAATTACCACTGTGGTAGATACTGTGGTATGTAAGCCAGATTCACCAATTACAAAGGAAGCATTCATTCTCCCAGTTGCTTGGAGTATTATCTAATAACAACTCACAGCTAAGTCCTTCCTAGAAACTGCCCTTAGCAGACAAGGATTTCTTTGCCCAAGGTCACGTGGCCAGGATGAGGATAGTTGGTAGGCTCAAATCTAATGACTGGTGGATTTGATTTATAACGGCCCATTCTACCTTGTCTCACCTAGGGATGCTATAAATGATCATTCCACTACCACACTGGACCAGCAAATGTCCCTCTACTAACTGTATCTTCATACAGATCCCCTATTTGTCTAATTGTTATACCTTTATTCTCTCTCAGCTATTCTTTTATTATTATTATTAATTTGACAGAGTTAGTGAGAGAGAGAGAGAGAGAGAGAGAGAGAGAAAGGTCTTCCTTCTGTTGGTTCTCCCCCCAAATGGCCGCTATGGCCAGCACTGCACCGATCCGAAACCAGGAGCCAGGTGCTTCTTCCTGGTCTCCCATGTGGGTGCAGGGGCCCAAGCGCTTGGGCCATCCTCCACTGCCCTCCAGGGCCACAGCAGAGAGCTGGACTGGAAGAGGAGCAACCAGGACTAGAACCCGGAGCCCATATGGGATGGGGCGCCACAGGCGGAGGATTAACCAAGTGAGCCATGGCGCCGGCCCCTCAGCTATTTTTCTTGGTTTTTTTTTTTTTTTTTTTTTTTTTTTTTTTTTTTTTTTTAATTTTTGACAGGAGAATGGACAGAGAGAGAGACAGAGAGAAAGGTCTTCCTTTGCCATTGGTTTACCCTCCAATGGCCACTGCAGCCGGCGCACCACGCTGATCCAAAGCCAGGAACCAAGTGCTTCTCCTGGTCTCCCATGCGGGTGCAGGGTCCAAGCACTTGGGCCATCCTCCACCGCACTCCCTGGCCACAGCAGAGAGCTGGCCTGCAAGAGGGGCAACTTGGACAGAATCCGGCGCCCCGACAGGGACTAGAACCCGGTGTACCGGCACCGCAAAGCAGAGGATTAGCCTGCTGAGCCACGGCGAGCTATTTTTAAGAGCAGTCACCAATAAACCATCTGTAATCAAATCTCTTTCTCAGAGTATGTTTCTTGGGGAATTCTAAGACAAAAATTGAATATAATATGCTAAAGCTGTTTGAATGAAGAAAATAGAAGTATATATCTTAAATAATTATCCAAACAACATTATGACAATTTATATCAATATTTGTAGAGATTCATTGTATAAAATCACAGTTTTTTTTTGCTGCTGTTGATTTTTTAAATTTTTTAATTTTTTTTTTGACAGGCAGAGTGGACAGTGAGAGAGAGAGACAGAAAGAAAGGTCTTCCTTTTCCCGTTGGTTCACCCTCCAATGGCCGCCACGTCTGGCTCACTGTGGTCGGTGCACAGTGCTGATCCGAAGGCAGGAGCCAGGTGCTTCTCCTGGTCTCCCATGCAGGTGCAGGGCCCAAGGACTTGGGCCATCCTCCACTGCCTTCCCGGGCACAGCAGAGAGCTGCACTGGAAGAGGAGCAACCGGGACAGAATCCGGCGCCCCGACCGGGACTAGAACCCAGTGTGCCAGCAACGCAGGCGGAGGATTAGCCTAGTGAGCCATGGCGCCGGCCACTGCTGTTGAATACTGAAGCTTCAGCTTGTTCTGGATTTTTGGTGAGAATATATAGGACACATTCTTTAAAGAAAACTCAACAAGGATACGGTGAACATCAGCATATGGTAACAGAATCTTTGTAGAATATCAACTATTGGGGATGCCGTCATGTCTTGGAAGAACAACTGTCATTCAACTTTTTGTACATTAAGGCGCAGTACTTTGTTATCAGTCCTACTAGATTCATCCACTGTGTCAAATAATATGAAGACATGCCAATAACAATTATATTTTACTACTATTTCCTTCAATAACTTAGGAAACTTTGGTCTCTTAATTTGAAAACGAATTAAACGGCATCATTAACATTATGGGATTAATGACACTGACTTCTTTGAGGGAGTCATTTTTTACTTTCCTTTGGATGAGAGAAGTATTTTCCATGAAATCTTCAATCATTTTTCACTACCTAGAGACATGTAACACACGTTTTAGCTCTGGAAGACCAAAGAAAGAAGAGAAAAATGTCCTCTACTGGAAGTTCATTCAAGACACTGGAACAGACATCTTCCATCTAATGATACACACTTGAAAACAAGGTCCTTTAACTACAATAATTATTTTCTCCTTCTACTAACTCTCATCTATCCCTCAGGTGCTGATTTAAAAAAATGTTTCATATATTTGGTATTCAAAGGAAGAAATGTAAATGCAGCTCATTTCCAACATCTTCATATGATCCAAGAGACTACTGCTTTCAGCACCATGAACAGAGATTGAAAACCAAATGTGTTTAGGATTTTTAAATGTAGAATGACAATCTATGTATGTTAAAAGGAGTATAACCACTTTGTTTTACTTTTTAAGTTAATTTATCAAGCTTAAATCCATTTGCTTTCACTTTTTTACCCTTATATATTATCTTATTAATAAACATTATTAATGTGAAATAAGTATTTTAAGTTCTTTACACTGAGCTTCTTATTTTATTTTTGTCATTCTATTTCATTTTATTTGAGAGGAAGTTTCTATCTGCTAGCTCTCTTCTCAAATGTCCAAAGCTGGACTCAATGTAGGTTTCTCAAAAGAGTGGTAGGGACTCAAGTATTTGAGACATCACCTGCAGCCTCCCAGGTTGCACATTAGTAGAAATCTGGAATCAAGAAAGGATCCAGGACTTGAAGCCACACACTCCAATATGGTATGCTGGTGTCCCAAGTGGCAGCCCAACAAATGCCCACCCCCATTTGTAGTTTCTGATCTAAAGACTTAGACATCATGGGATGAAATGTCATCATGAACATCGTTTAAAGCTACTTTATGGAAAACAGTTTATGTTTAATATATTTTCAATCTTAACTTATACCCTATGAGAATTTTTAGCAAATATCATTGGTAGAAGCATCCTTCATACATAAAATTCCTTCATGCAGAAAAAAAAAAGTCGTACATAAAATATCTGATTTTATAGCCATAGATAAGATTAATAAAGTCAGTCTTCATAGTAGCTATGTTTCCTGTGCATTTTCCTTACCTACAATTACAATTTCAAGAAGACACTGTCCAGACAATGGTTGTATGATGAAATAATTACAACTATAACTTTATTATAATAATGATTGGTTATCCCTTTCATGATTGGTATTAGTCACCAAAACCAAAGTAACTATGAAGCTGTACATAGAACAATGAAAACCTAAATGTTCCCCCACGTTGTGATCTATTTCTTGCTATAATCGGAACTCTGAAAACAAATGGGACTTAAAGTAAATCCTGTGCTTTTCAAGTTGTCATGGCGGGGTACTGGGAAAAGTTTTCAATTAGCAATAATCACGCCTCAGATAAACCTCATTGGCTACTATACTGCCACTGCGCAAAGCTAATCCTGTGCTTTTAAACTCAATCTACAACTTCCTTTGTGACCCTTGAAACATTACCATTAGAAAAGTTCTAGCTTTCCAAATGCCTCAGAATTTTAAAAATGTTTATTTATTTATAAGGTGCAGAGAGAGAGAGAGAGAGAGAGAGAAATTTTCCATCTGCTACTTTACTCCCCAAATGCCCACAACAGCGAAAGCTAGGACATGCCAAAGCCAGGAGCCTGGAATTCCACCAGGGTGCCCATGTGGGTGGCAGGATCTCAACTACTTGAGCCATCATCTACTGCCTCCCATGACATATATTAGCAGGAAGCTCTACTGGAAATGAAGTAGCTGGGACTTGAACAATGCACTCCAATGTGGAATGAAGATATCCCAAGTGGTGGCTTAACCCACAAAGCTACAATGTCTGCCCCTTAAAGCATTAGAATAGCAACTAATTTTTCTTAAGAAAAAGAGCAAAGCAAAATAAAAACCTTCACACAATCTTCAGTTCTATTTCTTCTGAGTAAAGGAAGGATTTTCACCGAGCTTAATTTATGTCATGATTCTGTGTTCGTCAACCTTAAAATAATTCAAGCTTTGCTCATGTCTCCATAAAATTTCCTTTTTCATATATTTCAAAAGCTTTGGTATCTGTTGTTCTGTCACCTAGGTAAGTCCTCTAGATCACTAATCATTGTTAAGACTCTTCATGTCATCATTCACAAAGCAAAAGATTTTCATGTGGCAAAGAATTCTGATTCTGAGGTAACATTAACTAATGAGTAAAATTTGTTTTCATTCATCTTCAATGAGAATTAATTCATTTTTGCCTCTTGTAGAAATTTCCCTAGAATCTTTTTTTTTTTGATCTGCTACTACTTTAACTTTGAAAATGTTAGAACCGAGTAATAAAGGTCTAACCAATACCATGCATGGAGTCTGCTAATCAAAGCAATTTATTGAAGCCTTCAGGAAGTTTATGGTCATAGGAAGGTAATCACACTCCTAATTTTTCCTTTGAAATTAAAAAGCAATAATGTGGCAAATTTGCAAAAGATACAGAATAAACTAGGCACATAAGTACTCTTAAAATTAATATTTTAAAGACATTTTCAAATAGCTTCTTTATTGGTGGTAGAAAAACATAAATTCAAGTTTTATGTTCTATTCAATAATTTGACTTAAGTAGGATGTATCCATGACCTTTAATTTCTAGTTCTACTTGTATCACTCATTGTAGTGAACTTCAATAGCAAACAATATCTAAGCCCCTTTAAAACTGTAAAGTAAAACTCCATCTTTCAAACAGTGGAGTACATGAAAACAACAAAGGTAAACCCCAGTAAACAACTGAACAACTGAGTCAATAAGGAACAAAAGACAGAACCACATAAAGTATCACAATAAACAAATAGGATAAGGCAAGATCAAGAAGTCAGGAGTTACAACAAAAGCACAAACAGCCTGGAGTGTGAACAATGCAATAGCAAAGTGCAGTGGTCCTAGGTAGGGGAATAAGGTATCTCTGCCGCTCTGTATCAGATCCCCTTGGAGCTTCACCCGTTCTCTTGGGTCTTTGACAGACCAGTGTGCTCTGGCTTATGTCCAAAAACCATTTACTCCTTGTTTTAATCTGAAGGTTAATTTTGGAACATATAAAGCAGATATTCCATATGCAAGACAAGCTGGAAGTACTTGCAGAAAGAAATTGATACCTTGATACCATGAGCAGCCCTTTAAAAAAGTAATAATAGCCATTGGAGTACACACACCACAGCCCTTGGCCCTTGTTGAGAGGCATATATTGCATGTTTTTCTTGAAGCTTTCCATGGATTCCCCCTTCAGTGGCAGCCAACTTCATTAAGTACGCTTTGCAGACCACTTTCTCTTCCCTCTTTCACAACTCCACTACCCTTCTTGAGACCACTGCCCAAGTCAACTATCTGAATTCCTTGTCTCAGGATATGCTTACAGAAAAATCAAAACCAAGACACTACTGCTCCAAGAATGTTCAATTTTATATCCAAAATCTAGCTTTAAGCATAAGTAATTTAATCTATTGATAGAGTTAAGGAAAAAAAACATTTAACTGGCCTGGAAAATCCATTCATACTTTCAAAGAATCAAGCATGTACTCCTATTTCAATAGAGAGTGTTTATAATAGAATACACAAAAACCCAGTAGAAGGAGAGAGTACTCAGTGACATTTTCTATAATAATTAATGATATGGATTACAGAACATGAGTTTAAGATACCCATAAATATTAATATGAATAATTAAATGAAATAATCTCAGAATAAAAATAGTTATTACCAGAAGGTTGTATCTACTCAGAAACAGTTTTCATTTTGTTTTGTTTTTTTTTTTTTCATTATCTTAAGTAACTGAGACATAAATTTGCTGGAGTCATTTCATTGTCATTGAATCCTGTGGATTTTTCTGTTAGTTGTGAGAAAAGAATGTTTCCCTTTTGGAGACATTGGCTTAGATTAGAAAAACGCTTTATTATGTGTATTGCAAAGCTATTTATTTACCACAGCTAGACAGAGACTCCCTCTTTGTCATACAGCTGCTTGTTTTTAAACAAATTTTGCTAAGAGACATAAACCAGATGGCCTTCTTCAAGGGTATACCATGAGCCATGATAGTCAGCTTATGGTAGTTTTAAGTAGCAGACAGCTGGGTACGGAAAGTCATGATGCATTGCAGAAACACAAGAGTGTGCTGAGCACAAAGAGACTCTCGAGTCAGTATATGCAGTTGCGATTTAAGGTTTGTTTCAATATTCGATTTTTTTCAGAGAGCTTTAAATTTCTACATGATAAAATTACAGGTAGTTTGATAAAATAAGGATATTCTGACACTAAATTAAAGAGAAAACTTGTGGAGAAATGGATTCCAAATACATTTCCAAGTGGAACAACAAGCAGCAGATTGGGCTTTCTCACACACTTGTGTTCCAACAAAAATGTTCAGCTAGGAATAGGCATTGGGCCTACTGGTTAGGATACCAGTTAGGAAGCCCAGATCCCATACCACAAAACCTGGGTTCACTATGAGATCTCGTTCCTGACTCTAGTTTCCTGCTATTGCAGATCTTGGGAGGCAGTGGTGATGGCTCAAGTAAATGGTTTCTTGTCAGTCACAGGGGAGACTTGGATTACTTTTCCAGCTGCTGGCTTTTGCCAAGCCTGCTCCCAATCACTGGGCATTTGGAAAGTGAACTGGAAGATGGGAGCTCTCTGTCTCTCAGGCTCTATATCTCTGTCTCTATAACTCTTCTACGAACGCATTTTTAAAAATTGTAATGGTCAATTCTATTGTGCATTAGTATTATACCTCCACACCCTTGCTATGACTTCACAGTGAGCAGAGCATACTGCTTTGCCCCTTGACTTTGACGACTAATGCAATGAGATATACTTGCATTGACTACCAAATGTGAATCATCATGTATTGCTGCTTGCCTGTCTGAGAGCCTGGGAACTCTACCATGGGAGAATATGCCCTTACAACCTGGTATCCAGAGACGCACCAATCAGACGTATTCAGCTAACCTACCATTCCAGAGGCTGAAGAAGAGTTGATTCTGAGTAGTCTTGTGCACATGGAGATAATTATCTATTGTTATTTTGGGGTGTATTTGCTATACGGAATTATGATCAACACTGGCAGACTTTGGTAAAGTACTACAGACACCCACCCTGGAACATTTTCACATTACTGGGAAATAGTGGAAAAGGGATAAGAAAAAAAATGACAGTTGGCATCTACATCCTAGTCAGGGTGCTACTATTTTAGGGAAAGTACCCATAAGGATTATAGAATTATATCTGTTTCTCCTCAAAGTCCTTTAAAACAAAAGGCACAGAGTGAGTATCTTTAGTTTTCAAGTGGTAGGGTAAATTTTCGAATGTTAGAGAAAGACAAATGAAGGAAAGGAAAAAATAAACCATTTCCAGATAAACTAAGAGGAAAAAACACACCTTTGATGAAAAAAAAATATTAGTTTAATTTTATTCAAATATTCAAATTATTCAAAGGCTGAGAATTTTTTAAATTTCCATTTAAACTGTCATTTTTATAAGGATCTAACTATCCTAGGAAACCACAAAGTATATTTAAGAACTTGTTGTTTCAAGCAGAAAGCTCTCAAAAATCACATCTTTGGCTTGCAACGGGCCATTTTCCCTTGAGGTAACTGACGTTTTCAAGAGAAATTTGAGACTGTCCATGGATAAACTAAAACTAATAAGAAAATAATTCTTGTGAAAATTGCCTCAGAGGCAAGAATTTGCAAGTCTCAGTGTAAACCGATTTTTTTCAAGTGTTAGAACTTTGTAATCACAACAAATTTCCCCCCAGAATAGAAGTTAAAACAAGCAAGCAAGCAAAAACCTTCCACCAGAAATGTGCGTCGACTTTAGGGGCTAACAGGTATATTTTTCTGAGACACTATTTATATCTGACAAGTGATATAATTTGAAGAACATAACAAGGTCCCAGATATTGCTAGTTTCATATCTAAAAGTCATAATTTGTCCTTATTAAAGCAAAATGACAGTAAGTATGTGGAGATTTACTTTACAGTAATATTTTTTGGATTTGATGGAAATGTAGTTCCTGTTAACTGAGGAGTTTCTTAACATGTTTTTGGTTTAATATTTATCTGTTTCTTTGAAAGGCAGAGTTACAGAGAGAAGGAGAGACAGAGAGATAGATACAGAGAGATGGGAGGGAGGGTGAGAGGGAGGGGGAAGATAGAGAAAGATATTTCTTCCATCCTCTGGTTCATTCACCAAATGGCTGCAATTGTCAGTGCTGCGCCAAGCTGAAGACAGGAGCCAGAATTTTCATCATGGTCTCCTGTGTGGGTGGCAGGATCCCAAGCTCTTGGACCATCTTCTGCTGCTTTTCCAGGTGCATTAGTAGGGAACTGGATTGAAAGTGAGTGGCTGGACTTGAACTGGTGCCCATACGGGATGTTATGGAAGCTTAACCTGCTGCGCCACAGCATCAACCCTTGAAGAAGTTTCTTAAGAAATTTATTCATTCCAATCTATTACAACTTTTGAGTGTGGTTTATCATGTACATTTAATGGCTCATCAATAAAAAAAATAACATGTATTGAGAAGCTACCATGGAATCACATTGTATTTGGTTCAGTGGTGACAAAAGGTGCATGGTATAGTCTATTTAGTAAACACAAAACTTCTATTGAATTAGAGAGATTTGTACATATCTGCATAGATAAGATTATAACAGAGAAATATATGAACAGAGTTATAAGAATCTAGTAAATGGAATCATTAAAACCATGAAGGATTCCAAGTGGTGATATTTGCATTGGGTCTTGAACAAGGAGTAGAATTTTGCTAAGGAACAAGTCAGAGATCCTCAAGTACTTCAAAAGATCCTTTACCACTTGGCTTGCCAGGCATCTTATTTTATCACAATCCATTTCTTCTGATATTGAACGTGAAAACACCACCGTCTGAATTTTAAACATCTTTTTAGGCACTGTGGTTTAAGATACAAGAGCTCTTAAAAAGTTTTTATGTGTATCCGCATTGCTGCTACTAAAAAATAACATGTGGAAAGAAGAACCTAATCCTTAAGCTTAAGAAATCCTATGCAAAATGCCTTGGAAGAAAGGGGTGAAGCAGATGAGAGTTCATAACTCAAGTAAAATTTAGGCTCTGGCATACATTTCTTGTTTAAATTATTTATTCTCTCTAAACCTCAATTTTTTCATCTGTAAAATAAGACTTCCCTGAAAATGCAATGATAGGTGTAAGTGACTCCATGCCTGGCAAAGAGGTGCTGCTAAAAAGGAAGCCCTTTTATCTTATGCAAAGGCCATCTTCCATGGCCGGGAAAGGTAAGGAATGCTCTGAAGTTTCAGTGCATTTTCATAATTTTACCTTTAGGCTTAGATCATTGTTTTAAAGTATTTATTTGAGGGGTTAGGAAGCCAAAGTTACTGATCAAATTTCAATAATTTACAATTCAACTTCTGAAAAAAAAAAAAAAAGAAGCAGCATTAGCTCCTGTAAGCAAGCAAGGAACTTGCAAGTACTTTAAGAAGTTCACGGAAAGGTGCAAGTGAAACAAAAGTGTAGGGGCAAGTGTTTGGTCTAGCAGTTAAGACATTACTTAAGATGCTTACTTTCCATGTCAGAATGCCTGGGTTAGATTCCCAACTCGCTTCCAATTCCAAGTGTCAAGCCAGTGCAGACACTGGCAGGTAGGCAGTGATGGCTCAAAGGAGATCTGGGTTGCATTTCTGGCTTCTGGCTTTAGCCACGGCCCTGCCCTTGTCATTGCAGTCATTTGGGGAGTGAATTCATAAATGTTAGCTGTGGATGTCATTTTCTCTTTTTTTTTCTCTCTCTTAAAAAGAGGTAAGTTTAATTTGGTGCAAAATATTTGGAAATTAATGTTTTTTTTCATAATACACATTTATCAGGAACATTTTGAAGATCCCTTGTATAATGTGGCAGTACCTAGGAAACTTCTTAACTTTAAAAGACAATTGGTATGTAAAATCTGTCCCTTCTCATCTTCTGCCATCTCCTTCTTGGAATGTAGAGGGGCAAGAGCTGCATCTTGCAACATGTGGATGAGGGTCCACCATATAATGATAGCTGGGTTGAAAGCAAGAATGAACAGAGCCACTGTAATCACGCCTTTGCTACTCCCAAGCTATTTCAGGAAAAAGAAATACACTTCTGTCTTAGTGAAGGCATTGCTATCTTACTCTCAGCTAAAAAAGCACATTAAAACTGGCAAAGTAGAGTTTTTGGGAAAATTACACTTAGCACAGTTTTGTTTTACAGTAATTTTTCTTTAAAAACTCAGCTACTCTAGGTAGAAGAGAAAAATTTAGATTTAGAGAAGGGTTATGTGTGACCTGACAAAGCTAAGAATCAGACTAAGTAGTCAAATGGAGGTTTTATCTCCAAAATCAGGCCAGTCCTATAGATACAAAATCTGTTTCTATGTTAGAGTCCTTCTCCTTTGACAATAATAAACAAACAAGCTTATTTAGGATAACAAGTAAATATAGTCCCCTTGTACAGTGAAGAACTAAAATGGTCTGGCGAAGCATGGAAATGCATGTTTATAACCACCCTGGGAAACAAAAAGGTTCAATTACTTTGAGAAAAACATTCAGGATATTGATCTACGGTTAACTCTGAGATTATGTGATTTTTATATCCAGTCAATTTCATATCTGAAGCAAGTTTTAAACTAAACTCTATCTGAACTTAAAGACTTATAAGAATCTGAGAATGTTGAAGATATAAGGCAGACGATCCTGTACGAAGTGGTGATCATAAAAAGCAAATCACTCTGCAACTCTTGAGTGTTTTGAACTACCAATAGGAACATGAGAAGATAAGCTGATGGGCAGAAACAAACTTCTATTTCATGCACTTTTAATTTGAAATTTCACCAAGTAAGTATAACAGATCTCCATAACTTAATTCTTTCATCACCCACTTGCAACAAGAAATCAGAAGAAATTATAAGTAAACAAGGAAACAAATTCAGGGCTAGTATTCACTTCAAATGGCTTAATGTCCTGAAAGACTCATGTTTTAAATAGAGTTTCAGAAAATCACAATTATGGGATAAGGATACTGTTGTTGATAACTGGCTTGTTTTACTGAGACTGTTTGGTACTGTATACTCAATATGCTAAAATTAAACGGCTCCTAACAACAACTTTATGAGGTTAGTCTTTTGTAGTTTAAAGCATTGCCTCTGGTGTTAAAACATTCATGTAATTGCCCTCAACAGTCAAATCATACAGTTCACTTTGGGCTGTTGGGTGGAAACAAAGGCTCCTCTATTTGGATCATAACTGCTCTCTCAGTGGTGTGCAAAGTGCAACGACTGGCCAGTGAGAGGTATTTACAATAGCTAGGGATTAGGTTATATTATAAAGGGTTTGGGCAAAAATGAAAATGTTTTAACAGAGCAGCATGAAACGGAAGGCAGGATTCCAAAGGAAGGAGCCTTAAACTGAAATATGAGTCAATTTAGAAATGGCAGAAAAAACAATATAGGGGATAAGCTTTGATGAAAACACTGTGGAAAATGAGAATCTAGTAAAAGATTTGCCTTTCTCAAATTTTATGATTATTTATTTCTGGCATATGTGGCATGTTGACCCTGTGAAATTACGGTTTTCATTACTGTCTTTATCATTAAGTAATATTGATTATCCACGTGCATTATACCAGACATTATACAAGCAAACAAAATTGAGGTGTTTTGTGTCATCTAGGACCATAAAATACTACCTGTCAATTAGACCAATATAAGGCAGCAGATAGCAAAGAAGATATTTATTGGGGGGGGGGGGAACCATGAAGGTTAAAAATAGATTTTTAAATAATTTCAGTGGTTAGGTGAATTTGTCTATGTCTCTGTTTATAAGAATATATCCTCCCATATCTGTGGTGATAAGTTCTCTTTAATTAGTTGTTTAATAAAAATTATTTTCAAAAAGGGAACTTTTGCTAAAAACAAATAAAGAGAAGCCTTTTCCTACATGGTGGTCTCAACAGTCAAAAGAGTAGGACATAAACAGAAAACATCACATCTTTCCCTACGTATTACATCTCTCTACATAGTCCCCATTATTGAATACATAGTATTTCTTTCATCCAGACAGTAAAATAATGATTTTGGAATGAAATGTAAACTTTTCCATATTCAGAACATGATTTTTTCCTAGCCCTTTCTTCTTAATTCTACCAAGGTTCAGAAACTAATGGAACTAATTACTACTTACACTTCTACTTCAGAAAAGGATGAAAACTCAATCTTGCATTTAAATCTCCAAATTTGGTAGAGACTAATTCTAATAGTGCAATGTTAATCTTTCCTGAGTTGACAGCATTCTGTATGTACGTATCCTGCATATTCCCAACTACATATGGCATTGTGACAAATAGAAGAGGCTGCTGATGCTGCTATAGCTGAATGTCTCATTTAGGAACAAACAATTCTGGAAAAGCTCCCAGATTATGCATCTGTGCCTCTACAGCTCATACGTTAAAGGGTACAACTGTATGGTGATGACATGAGGTTTAGTGTATTACTCTTTCCCTCTGTGGACACTGTGGGGTTATTCCACTCACCTTGACAGGAAATAAAAAGAATTAGTGAATGACCAATAGAAAAAATTACACTGAAATAGCAAATGCTTATGGAATGTTTGCATTAGGAGGAGCCTTTCAGGATTATTTGCTAGTTCCCTAGAGTTTGAACATAGAGATAACTGAGGGAGGCACTTTCTCCTTAAAACAGAATTATTTTGTTTCTTCTCCTGCTTTCCCTCTTTTTCTTTCTTTTGTTGTCTTTCTTTCACTCGGTAAAAATATTAGATAGAGTCCATAAATGCTTTAACACTGTGGGCGTGGCACTGAGGAAACCAAATAATGGAGAGATGTCTTGGGAAGCAGCTTTCAGCTTTCCCACCTTCAGCTTCTCATTGACATGGCATTGTGATCCCAGAATGATGATGATCCTGTAAAGCAGTGGTGCTCTCAGACTTACTGAGATTCTGTATTGGGCACTGATAAAGTGCTCAGGGGTCCATGGTGGAATGCCCAAAATAGAACATGCAGTATGCTTTTCCTACAAATAAATTCATTATTTTTCTCAAAATATTCTTATTTATGTTCTTCCTATACTTAAAAGTAGTTATTACATATAAAATTTCACTGTAAATTTAATTTTAGAGCAGCATTTAAACAAAGTACATATATCACAAGCACACAGTTCCATGAACCTTCTTAAAGGTAAAACATCAATGCATCTAACAGCCAGAACAAAAACCAAGATATTATTCATACTGTAGAAACACGTTCCCGCCCCTGTTAATCAAAACTCATCACAAAGTTAACCACCTGACCTGGACCTCCCAATATGCCTTTCTGAGTTGTATAAAAATGGAATCATAAAATATATATCTTCTTATGTCTGACTTATTTTATATAACACAGAGCTCATAATTTTTGTCAATATTTCATTTATGTTGTCAAGTATCATTGGTAGAACTGATTTGTAAAGATTCATTTATTTTATTGGAAAGACAGAGTCACGGGGCCATGGGGAAGGAGGGAGAGAGAAAGACTGAGAGGTTTTTCATCTGCTGGTTCACTCCCCAAAGGGCTCCAAAAGCCGGAACTGGGCCAGGCCAAACCCAGGAGCCAGGAGTTTCATCCTTTTCTCCCATGTGGGTGCAGGGTCTCTGTGACTTGAGCCATCTTCCTCTGCTTTCCCAGGCACACCATTAGGGATCTAGATCAGAAGTTGAGCAGCCAGGACTCAAACTGGCACCCATATGGGATGCCAGAATTGCAGGTGGTGGCTTAACCCACTACACCACCCCAATAGAAATAGATTTTTAAAAAGGCCATTACACTATTCTCCTTATCATTTTTTTAAATTTTTTTCAACTCTAAACATTCATTACTATAGGATTCAATACACTTGATCTCATCTTTCGATCTTATCTGAAGCTCAGAATTATCTTGAATTTAATAGCTGATATAAAGGAGAGAGCCACAAAAGTATCTGAATAAATGAAATAAATCGAATTCCAATGAGAACTACTGATTTTAAAACACCCCTTTTGTGATGTTAGACAAGAAATTTGTATTACAAAATAATGTCATCTTATGGCTGTGTAGTAATTTGCAGTGCTTGCTGTCACATCTATTATCTAATTTGAACTCTACTATCCTTTTAGGCTCTGGGGAGTAATTCTCTTAAAATGGGACACATTCATTATGGCTTTAAGGATAGTAAACTCACTATCAGAAAGAAAGTAAAGACAGCAGAGCACAGCTGACATGTAACAGGCCTTTCTTAAATTTTTGTTGAAAGAAGGAAAGTGCTTTTTCTCTTGAATACTAGATAGATTTTCTTTGAATTCTTTACTTTTACATGTTTGCTGCAGTGGTATGTTATAAGCAGTGAGCAGTTTACCAAGAAATAGATGAAAATGTGAGAATAATTTAGTAATGATGTTAATTTTCCATGAAGGTAAATATTTCTCTTACATATATGTATATCTATTCACAAGTTCCTGCTGTTTGTGCCTTAAATGTTGATTACATGTGAAAATAAGAATATCCATGAAATGGAGTTGCCTTTAATATTTTGTAGATCTGTGACTGTGCCGAGAGACATATTGAAATTATATATGCTGGGAAGACAGATATGGACACAGTCTCCTAGATAGTGAGTGAACAGTCAGAAGGCAGAATGGATTTTAATTTCCCTTTTGCCCTCACCTAAAGAGTAATACTTGTTTTACTTCATGACATTTAATAAAAGTGAGTTTTGCCATTATAATATTCATAAATTTAGTGATTGATGATGGTCTCAGAATTTATACTTTGGGAATGTTGAGAATATAATGTATTTTTTTCTAATTTTGTAACTTACTATGATTAAAATATGGAAATCTGTTAGAGCTAAATATGATAAAATATATTCAGATTGTCTATTTCCTCTTGTTTGGACAAGTCACATAATATCTTGAGGATTTAGTTTTATTCCCTGCAAAATGAAGAAACTAAAATTAGTTTTCTTGCAAAAATGTATTACTGGGGTGGGTTTTGGCATGGTGGTTAAGACCCTGGTTGGTATCCCCACATTCTGTATGTGAAAACCTTGGTTTGAGTCCTGGCCCCTCTCTCTACTCCACCCAGGCTTCCTGCTAATGTGCACCCTGGGAAGCAGCATTGATGGCTTAAGTAGTTGTGCACCTGCCACTCTTGTGAGAGGTACCCAGATTGAGTTGCAGGCTACTGGTTTTAGGCTGGCCTTGCCCCTGTTGTTGTGGGCATTTGGGGGTCAATCAGTGCATGGAGGATCTCTTTCTCTATCTCTGCATCTGTCCCTCTGCCCTTCAAAACAAATAAATGATTAAAATAGCCTTTATTATTGATTGTTAACTATCTCTAACATTTTGGATTGTTATTCAGAAAATATTCATGTCTTTCCCTTTGCACTGTAGGAAATCACTTCTCCATTATATTGATAAAAGTCTTGGCCATGTGATTGGCTTTGGTCAAAGGAATTCCAGTTGACTTGACAGGACCAGCATAGGGCACAATTCCCTTGGGAAGTTCGGCTTGGTTTTTGCTCCGGTTATCAATTTTGAGTAGACTATGCCACTGACCCTTCATTTTAGGCCCTGAGTAAAGCTATATGTAGCAGACCTCAATCCCAATGCATTCTGGAGGCCAGCTCAACAAAATTTACATATTAAAGAGAGCTTCTGAGACAAGCCCAGACTGGACCAGATAAACAATAAGCAACCTAAATATCACTATTTTAATTCATCAAGTTTTGTGGTAACTAATACTACAGCATTACTGTGGTAGTATCTGATTAATACATAATCATCTGTGGATCATAAATGAGAAAGTACCCATATATCCCTTCTTTCTGCTTCAGAGTATTTTGATTTAAAATCAAGTTGGCTTATTCAAAAAACCAGCAGATTTTTGTTAAGACTCCAATGTGAAGGCTGTACTGGGCATTTGTCTATCTGTGAATGCATACCTTCTAAATCTCTCCAAATGTTTAAGAATCTGCCAGTGTATGGGCCTTGATGAGACACAGCGTTCTGACTGCCATTGCAATATAGACCCAATTCTAGCTATTTATTTTCCTAGTCTCTTGTAAGTTAGGATCTAGTCCTGTGACCTAAGCCTGCCTTATAACAAGAGTGATTAATTACGGTTCTCCATCAAAGCGCAGCCTGTGGGGCTGGCATTGTGGTATAGTGAGTTAAACCCCTGCCTGTGATACCTGCATTTTATATGGGTGCCAGTTTATATCCTGGCTGCGGCACTTCAATCCAGATCCCTGCTAAGGTGCCCCAGAAAGCAGCAGAGGATGACCCAAGTGCTTGAGTCCCTGTACCCACGTGGAAGACCCTGATAAAGCTTCTGGCTCCTGGCTCTGGCCAGGTCCAGCCCCAGCCATTATGGACATTTGGGGAGTGAACCAGTGGATGGAAGATCTTATTCTTTGTCTCTGTCTCTCCCTCTCTCTGGAACTGTGCCTCTCAAATAAAATAAATAAATCTTTAAAAAAATGCAGTCTGCCATCTATTGTGGTAAACAGTTTCATTGAGACAAGCCATGCCTGTACATCATGTATTATCTACAGTCTCTTTCACCCTCAGATAGCAGTTGATTAGCGGCAAGAGACTGAAACATTTACTAACCAGCCCTTTTCAGACAAAAAACCCAATCTCTGCATTACTAGATGCTTCTACAAGACTTTAATCAAAGCATGAGTGACACAAAAGTAGTCAGTTAAATACTTTTTGGCAGTGGTAATAGTAAGCAAAGTCCTATGGCAATAGTGACCCTGGGGTAGCAGTGGACCGTGGCCATGATGGAAGTATATAATTCAGATCTACCTGAGTATTGATGCTGGGTTGGTTTCTACATGTCTAGTTTGGTTTTCCTTGATAGTTTCTAACCATTGTTAAATCTGGATCTCATAATTTCTATTTCATGAGGCATCCAATATCCTCCCAGTAAATTATGTAATTTTAACTAAGGTAGCCAGAGTCACTTTCTGTTATTTTAACTCAGACCCTGGAATAATACATAGGCTAATTTTTCCCTGAGTCAGAAAAAGATGTTTCCATTCCATTCCCCAGGAATGTGTTCTTGCCCTTTGCATAGCTTACATTTATCAACTCTTATTTTACCGCCTTGCTGTCCAGTAAATTCTTAAAAGTGAAGACTGAGTGTGATTCATCTCCCTGTGGTGCTCAGGGAAATTTGAAAGAGTGTAAGAATGAATTACCAAAGCCTTAAGACCATCGCTTTCATCATCAAAATAGCCAACATTAACTGAGCCATTATCACATACGTGTTAGCAACCCATTAGTACTCTACATGAATTACATCACCTAATCCTCATAACAACCTTATAACTTAGACACTGTTCTTATTTTGTTTTACAGATAAGAAGCTTGCGGGGCATAAGAGTGAAGAAAATTGCTCTAGGACACATAGACAGTCACCAGTTAAGTCATAATTCCAAGACAGGCTGGACTCTAGAGCCTATACTCATAAGCAATTACTTAAGACAGTTTTACTTTACACAAAAAGTCACAGGAAATTGAAAAGTCCCTGAGCAATTCACATGAAATTAGAATCTCTTTCAGACTCTGGGTAAGGAAGTAATGAATCTACTAAGGTTAGAAATGCTCTCTTATTTTCCTTACTTTTCCAGAATCAGGAAAAGTCCATAAATACTTACAATAACTATGTGTCAATTAAAATTTAAAAACAAAAGAAATATTAAGTCTTCATACTTGGGGTAGGATTTCAGCTACTCTCTCCTTGGAATGGCAAGAGGGTTTCTGCTTTCTTTTTAAGACTAGGGTTGAAGGTCTACCGGCTTTACTAGTCAAGCTGCAAGTGAAGAGAGGAAGAAGCCTCACAAACCAGAAAGTGTAATTCGGGGATAGTGTGGGTGGCCTGCAATGCTGGGAGAAAACACTAACTCACGAAGGAAATAACACAAGAGAGACAAGAACATTCCACTGGTGGAATGAGCAGGGCAAAAGAGGCTGGTGACATTTATGCCTCTGCAGTAGCCTGCAGATGCTCAAAACTCAATTATCTTGGGCATTTATTGGGTAACCAGTGGATGCTGTGCATCTACAGGCACCTCCTACCTTGTGCTGAGTGAAGTACAGCTAACACTTTTTGATTTTTGAGGTTTCTCCCTCTTTTTATCTCAATGTGAGATACTGAGAAAAAGTGTGGCATGGTGGTAAGTATAAGTTCAAGGTTGTCTTTCGCATTATATTATCAGTGCTGCTGAGTTTCTTTTCTTTTATAAAGATTATCTTCAGGCAATCTGGGTCCAGCTGTTTACAAGTAAGCGGAGATAAACTTATGAGACCATCCACGGGAGAAATATTCTCAGGTTTCACAGAGGAGGCTTGTGTCCAAATCTAACAAACACCCACTTTGTATTCAACACCTTACTAGTCCTCACCACATCAGACAAAATAAAACACAGGCATTTTCTTTAAAGATTTTGTGTTTAGGAGGCAGAAAAGTAAGAAAAAAAAAGTGATAACTATGTGGTAAGTTGTAGGAGAAATTCACATCAGAGTACCTACTCTGTAGGCTAGCCACCAAGTCTGGAAACATTTGCAAATGCATAAATTATTTATTGGTGTTATTTTACTTTTCATGGTAAAACAATATCTAAGTTTCCAAATGTTCTGATCAACTAGTAGTTTCAGGCTTTTAACAATAATATCCCATTTCCGGTGAGACCTGAACAACAGGTAGTCCAGAGGGGACAAATAGCACTTGGGGATATGCAACTCAATTTAATATTGCTAGAGAAGAACTTGCAGGGTATGAAGGGCGGGCAGGAAGTCCTAAGCAGTGAGGCTAACTAGAGGAGCTGGGGCCATGTGAAGGCATTGTAGTTCATTAATACATTTGGATTTCATTCACGTGGAAATGAGATTGTAAAACCGAAATTCCTACACTTTAGAGAAATAAGCCTGAATGAAAGAAAATTGGGAACAAAGCAAGGACAATTATTGGAAAGAATAGAAATTAATGCTAGTAATTCTCTCACTTCTTCCCTTTTTCCCACAGAGAATGATGAAATAAATTACAGAGTTGCCAGAAACAAGAGAAATTAAATCAAAAGATAAATATTTTAGTTAAGGTATGCAATAAAAAGGATTTTAAATTACCTTAAGAAATTCTCCACAGCAACAAAAAATAAACAAAGAAAGTTGGGGGTGGGGATATTGAAAAATATAAAATACAAGTCTCCAATATACAAATCTGAAAATGAAATTTTGGTGGTAAGTAATACTTTAAATGTATTAACCAAGGTGTGCAGCTACTTTAAATATACAGGACATATATGTCACTAACAGTATTCTCCTTCATATGTGGGACCTTAAAAAAAAACTCCATCTGAAAACAGGATGGTTTCTGCTAGTGGCTAGAAGGAATAGCAGAGCTAGAGGGTGTTTGGGTAAAAAGAAAATAGGGGAATCTGGATCTGGGTTATTAGTAGTGATGACTATATGACACTAATATGAGATGTGAATAAAAATGAAAAAGATACACAATTCATTTTATACAACTATTTATCCCACCTCCATCAAATGACCAAACTTGCTTTCCTGTTACCTGAAAGATGACAG